>NC_041381.1:70768235-70841651 GCF_002162155.2 Triticum dicoccoides
GATGTAAGTTATCATGAACTATTATTGTTGACATTACCCTTGAGGTAAAAGGTTGGGAGGAAGCACTAGAAGCCCCTATCTTTCTCTGTGTCCGATTAAAACTCCATACCCATAAGTATTGCGTGAGTGTCAGCAATTGTGAAAGACTAAATGGTAGTTGAGTATGTGGACTTGCTGAAAAGCTCTTATATTGACTCTTTCCGATGTTATGATAAATTGCAATTGCTTCAATGACCGAGATTATAGTTTGTTAGTTTTTAATGAGGTTTCTGATTCATACTTGACATTGTGAATAGATTGTTACATTAGCATAAGAAATCATATGACAAAATACATATATGTGTTGCTATTATAAGAATGATCATGATGCCCTCATGTTAGTATTTTATTTTATCGACACCTCTATCTCTAAACATGTGGATATATTTTTCATCATCAGTTTCCGCTTGAGGACAAGCGAAGTCTAAACTTGGGGGAGTTGATATGTCCGTTTTGCATCATGCTTTTATATTGATATTTATTGCATTATGGGCTGTTATTACACATTATGTCACAATATGTATGCCTTTTCTCTCTTATTTTACAAGGTTTACATGAAGAGGGAGAATGCTAGTAGCTGGAATTCTGGGCTGGAAAAGGAGCAAATATTAGAGACCTATTTTGCACAACTCCAAAAGTCCTGAAACTCCACGGGAGTTATTTTTGGAATTAATAAAAAATACCGAGCGAAGAAAGTACCAGAGGGGGGCCACCCACCATCCACGAGGGTGGGGGGCGCGCCCTACCCCCTGGGCACGCCCCCTGCCTCGTTGGCCCCCTGGCAGGCCTCCGGTGTCCATCTTCTGCTATATGAAGTCTTTTACCATGGAAAAAATCATCAGAAAGCTTTCGGGACGAAACACCGCCGCCACGATGCGGAACCTTGGCGGAACCAATCCAGGGCTCCGACGGAGCTGTTCTGCCGGGGAAACATCCCTCCGGGAGGAGGAAATCATCGCCATCGTCATCACCAATGATCCTCTCATTGGAAGGGGGTCAATCTCCATCAACATCTTCACCAGCACCATCTCCTCTCAAACCCTAGTTCATCTCTTGTATCCAATATTTGTCCCAAAACCTCAGATTGGTACCTATGGGTTGCTAGTAGTGTTGATTACTCCCTATAATTAATGCTAGTTGGTTTATTCGGTGGAAGATCATATGTTCAGATCCTTTATACATATTAATACCCCTCTGATTATGAACATGAATATGATTTGTGAGTAGTTACGTTTGTTCCTGAGGACATGGGAGAAGTCTTGCTATAAGTAGTCATGTGAATTTGGTATTCGTTTGATATTTTTATGAGATGTATGTTGTCTCTCCTCTAGTGGTGTTATGTGAACGTCGACTACTTGACACTTCAGCATTGTTTGGGCCTAGAGGAAGGCATTGGGAAGTAATAAGTAAATGATGGGTTGCTAGAGTGACAAAGCTTAAACCCTAGTTTATGCGTTGCTTCGTAAGGGGCTGATTTGGATCCATATGTTTCATGCTATGGCTAGGTTTACCTTAATACTTGTTTTGTAGTTGCGGATGCTTGCAATAGGGGTTAATCTTAAGTGGCATGCTTGTCCAAGAAAGGGCAGTACCCAAGCACCGGTCCACCCACCTATCAAATTATCAAAGTAACGAACGCGAATCATATGAGCGTGATGAAAACTAGCTTGACGATATTTCCCATGTGTCCTCGAGAGAGTTTTCCTTTATATAAGAATTTGTCCAGCTTGTCCTTTGCTACAAAAAGGATTGGGCCACCTTGCTGCACCTTTTTTACTTTTGTTACTTGTTACCCGTTACAAATTATCTTATCACCAAACTATCTGTTACCGATAATTTCAGTGCTTGTAGAGAATACCTTACTGAAAACCGCTTGTCATTTCCTTCTGCTCCTTGTTGGGTTTGACACTCTTACTTATCGGAAGTACTACGATAGATCCTGAAGGAAATATGCCCTAGAGGCAATAATAAAGTTATTATTTATTTCTTATATCATGATAAATGTTTATTATTCATGCTAGAATTGTATTAACCGGAAACATGATACATGTGTGAATACATAGACAAACAGAGTGTCACTAGTATGCCTCTACTTGACTAGCTCGTTAATCAAAGATGGTTATGTTTCGTAGCCATAGACAAAGAGTTGTCATTTGATTAACGGGATCACATCATTAGGAGAATGATGTGATTGACTTGACCCATTCCAGCTTAGGACTTGATTGTTTAGTATGTTGTTATTGCTTTCTTCATGACTTATACATGTAACGCCCCAGATTTGATGCGCCAGGTGTCCGCCAGTTATTCGTCGTCGTTGCCATGTCATTTGCTTGCGTGTTGCATTTTATCATGTCATCATGTGCATCCATTTTTGCATACGTGTTCGTCTCATGCATCCGAGCATTTTCCCCGTTGTCCGTTTTGCAATCCGGCACTCCTATGTCACACGGCGTCCCCTTCTTGTCTCTTTTCGTGAGCGGGTGTTAAACATTCTCGGAATAGAATGAGGTTTGCCAAGCGGCCTCGGTACACCACCGGTAGACCGCCTATCAAGTTTTGTGCCATTTGGAGTCTGTTTGACACTCCAACGGTTAACCGGGTAACTGCAAAGCCTTCTTTTGTGTGCAGCCCAACACCCCTCCAAAGTGGCCCAATAACCCATCCACCCCCCCATGCTCTCGGTCGTTCCATCACGATCGCGTGGCCGAAAACCGTTCCTCATTTGGAGTCTCCTAGCTCCCTCTACCTATATAGATGCCCTCTCCCCCGAAATCCCAGGTCCAAACCCTAGTCCTCTTCCTCCCGCCGCCACCAGACACGTCCGTGACGGCTGGACACGTCCAGCCGCCGCTGCCCGCCAAATCCGCCGCTGCCACATGTCACGCCGTCGTCCTCCCCGCGCCTCCTCTGTTGTGGCCCGCGGGAGCCCGCAGCGGGCCTGCTCCGGGCCGCATCTGGGCCCCGCCGGCCCACGCGACGCCTCCCTCCGCCGCCCGCGTGCCCAGGTTCCCGCGCTGGCGCCCGCTCGCCGCCGTCCGGCCGGCCGGCGACCTCGCCCCGTCGCCCCGTCGCCCTCTGCTGCCCCTGCTTGCGGGTGCCTCCCCGCGCCCTCCGCCGCCGCCGTAGCCCGGGTCCCCGCGCCCCGCACCTCCCCGATCTGCCCCGCCGCCTGGATCGCGCCTTGCCGGCGACCGCCGCCGCTGGCCACTCGACCTCCGCACCGCCCCGGATCTCCGTCTGCGCCGCCTTCCCGAGCTCGCCGCCCTCCGCCGCCGTGCCTCCCCGGCCCGGATCCGGCGAGATCCGGCCGAGGGAGCCCGGATTCGTCTTCCTCGTAGCTCCAGCATCTTCCCCGTCAACTCCGGCGAGTTCTCCGACGAACCTCGGGATCCATGCCCGGAAACCCTAGATCTGCGAGGTTGCCCGTTTTTCCCCAAGTCCTGAAATTATTACATTCTAGTGCCCTGTTCATTGCATCATAACTCCATGCATACTGCTCCATTTTGCGTGCACGATATATCAAAATGTTCGTTGTGAGATGCTCTGCATTTCATTCCATTGTGCCATGTTTGTTTCAGTTCATCTTGATGCCCTAATCATCATTGCAAGAGTGCTATATGATATTAACTGTTGTCTGTTAACAGAACTTGATGATTTGTCTTTTTCGTTGCATTTTGTCTGTGCATCCTTTGAGCTTGATGTCTACATGTGTTTTGTGCTACCTCATGCCATATTTACAGTGGTGCAATCCATGTATTTTTGTGAGTCTTTTAGTGAGTGCATCGAGCTCGTGAAGTAGGGTACTTGCTGTTACTGTTTTGCTTGTCTGAATCTGCTATATCCTGATGCTATGTAAACCTGCTGCTACAAGTCATTCTATGCGTAATCTGGAGATGTTCACTAAGGATGTTTTGTTATACATGTCATGCTATATCCATTCATGCCCCTAGTTGCATTTATAGCCTGCTGTAACTTATTGTTATCTTGATCCAAACTTGCTAAATAATGTTGCTGTCAGCCTGTTAACATTAAGTTCAATGTTGCCATGATTGTTGTTAGTGATCCAAGCATGCTATGAACTTGATCTTTCCATGCTTAGCTTCATAAATATGTATTCTTACTATTGGTCACCTTGTCATGCCATGTATTACTCTATGGTGAGTGGTTCAAGCTCACCAACATGCCTACTTATTGTTGTTCCTGCCATGTATGAATCTGTCATATATCATTTGCCATGTTTGCATGGATGCTACCATCTTTTCTGTTGATCGTTGGAATAAGTTCAGTAAGGGAATTTTGTTTGTTGTCTTTAGTACTAGCATGCCATGCCTTTGTTTGCCATGTTAAGTTCATGTAACATGTTGTTTGATAGCTCTAAACATTGCAACCTGATGTTATTTCTGCCAAGTCTGAAACTGTTATTATTTGCAATCTTGCCATGCCCTTTTGAGCATGTTATAGTGTTTTCTGGAGATAGCTCAGTGCTCATGTTTTATCATGCTTTACCTGTAATTCATGCCCATGCCTTTTGTTATTACGTTGAGATGCTGTAGCATATTGTATTGATGCTTGCTAGATGCCTAGTTGTTGTTTTGGGCAGATTGTTGTTGTAACTTGTATATAGTGTATGTGTTGAACCGTTGCTCTGTTTTGAGTGTGCTCTATATGAAACTTGCTTGTTTTTGCATGTAGATTCATCTTATAATGTTGAATCCTTGTTTTGAGAGTGTTTGCTTGATGTTTGTATGCATTTTGCATCAATGCCATGTTTGACTTGTTTTGCTCATATCTTCTAGGCCGTAGCTCCGAACTAAATGAACTTTATATGTAACTTGACTAGAATTTCGTGTAGATCATCTTGGTTCATCTTAACTTGCTGTTTAATAACTTGAACATAAGGTTTATTCAGTTTTGGACCAATTTCGAAATATGCATATGGGGATTTTCCGGAATCGTTATATGTTGTTTCCGGCCTCATTTAAACTTGCCTTGATGTGTTGCTCTTGTTTGCATCATCTCTTGCCATGAGTAGCCTCTTCTAGCTTTGTCATGCATCATACTTGAGTGTGCATCATGTCATGTATATGTGTTGTGTGTTTACCTTGTTGTTTGCTTCTTTCCGGTTGTGCTCCTTCTCGTTAGTTCCTGTTTCGTTGCGAGCGTGAGGATTCGTTCGTCTACGCTTGGTTCGTCTTCGTGGCTTCATCTTCTTCATGGAATAGTTCTTCTTCCTAGTGGGATTTCAGGCAAGATGACCGTCACCTTGGATCTCACTACTATCATTGCTATGCTAGTTGCTTCATTCTATCGCTTTGCTGCGTTACCTATCATTTGCTCCTCAAGCCTCCCAAATTGCCATGTCAGCATCTAACCCTTTCACCCTTCCTAGCAAACCATTGTTCGGCTATGTTACCGCTTTGCTCATCCCCTCTTATAGCATTGTTAGTTGCAGGTGAAGTTGAAGATTGCTCCATGATGGACAGGGTTATGTTGGGATATCACAATATCTCTTATTTAATTAATGCATCTATATACTTGGTAAAGGGTGGAAGGCTTGGCCTTATGCCTGGTGTTTTGTTCCACTCTTGCCGCCCTAGTTTCCGTCATATCGGTATTATGTTCCTGGATTTTGCGTCCCTAACGCGGTTGGGTGATTAATGGGACCCCCTTGACAGTTCGCTTTGAATAAAAATCCTCCAGCAAGACCCAACCTTGGTTTTACCATTTGCCTCACCACCACCTATACCTTTCCCTTGGGTCGGCCAACCCTAGGGTCATCTTTATTTTAGCCCCCCCGGGCCAGTGCTTCTCTAAGTGCTGGTCCGAACCGAGCGATGTCCGGCGCCCCCTGGGCAACCAGGGTCTATGCCAACCCGACGTCTTGCTCATCCGGTGTGCCCTGAGAACGAGATATGTGCAGCTCCTATTGTGATTTGTCGGCACATCCGGGCGGCTTTGCTGGTCTTGTTTTACCATTGTCGAAATGTCTTGTAAACCGGGATTCCAAGACTGATCGGGTCTTCCTGGGAGAAGGAATATCCTTCATTGACCGTGAGAGCTTGTGATGGGCTAAGTTGGGACACCCCTGTAGGGTATAAACTTTCGAGAGCCGTGCCCGCGGTTATGTGGCAGATAGGAATTTGTTAATATCTGGTTGTAGAGAACTTGACACCAGATACAAATTAAAACGCATCAACCGCGTGTGTAGCCGTGATGGTCTCTTCTCGGCAGAGTCTGGGAAGTGAACACAGTTTTGAGTTATGTTTGACGTAAGTAGGAGTTCAGGATCACCTCTTGATCATTGCTAGCTTCACGACCGTTCCGTTTTCTCTCTTCTCGCTCTTATTTGCGTATGTTAGCCACCATATATGCTTATTCGCTGCTGCCACCTCAGCACTTTACCCCTTCCTTTCCCATTAAGCTTTGCTAGTCTTGATACCCATGGTAATGGGATTGTTGAGTCCTCGTGGCTCACATATTACTACAACAACATTTGCAGGTACAGGTTATGCGATGATCCTGACGCGAGAGCGATGTTACTTGTTTTGGAGTTCTTCTTCTGCTTCTTCTTTGATCGGGGGATAAGTTCCAGGTCGGCAGCCTGGGCTAGCAGGGTGGATGTCGTTTTGACTTTCTGTTTGTGTTTCATCCGTAGTCGGATGGTGCTCTTATGTAAGATGATGTATTCATGTGGCATTGTATGGCTTTTTTATGTATCCCCATCTATTATGTAATGTTGATGTAATGATATCCACCTTGCAATAGTGTATCAATATACGGTTCTATCCTTGGTGGGACCTTCGAGTCTCTTCAGGATAGTATCACATATTGGGCGTGACAATACATGTTCCTATGACTATGAGATTATGCAACTCCCGTTTACCGGAGGGACACTTTGTGTGCTACCAAACGTCACAATGTAACTGGGTGATTATAAAGGTGCTCTACAGGTGTCTCCGAAGGTACTTGTTGGGTTGGTGTATTTCGAGATTAGGATTTGTCACTCCGATTGACGGAGAGGTATTTCTGGGCCCACTCGGTAATGCACATCACTATAAGCCTTGCAAGCATTGTAACTAATGAGTTATTTATAGGATGATGTATTACATAACGAGTAAAGATACTTGCCGGTAACGAGATTGAACTAGGTATTGAGATATCAACGATCGAATCTCGGGCAAGTAACATACCGATGACAAAGGGAACAACGTATGTTGTTATGCGGTTTGACCGATAAAGATCTTCGTAGAATATGTGGGAGCCAATATGAGCATCCAGGTTACGCTATTGGTTATTGATCGGAGACATGTCTCGGTCATGTCTACATAGTTCTTGAACCCGTAGGGTCCGCACGCTTAAAGTTAGATGGCAGTTATATTATGAGTGTATATGTTTTGATGTACCGAAGATAGTTCGGAGTCCCGGATGTGATCACAGACATGACAAGGAGTCTCGAAATGGTCGAGACATGAAGATTGATATATTGGACGACTATATTTGGACACCGGAATGGTTCCAGGGGTTATCGGATGTATATCGGAGTACCAGAGGGTTACCGGAACCCCCCGGGGGTTAATGGGCCTCATGGGCCCAAAGTGGAGCAGAGGAGGGGCGGCCAGGGCAGGCCGCGCGTCCCCTCCTCCTCTAGTCTAAATAGGACAAGGAGGGGGGGGGGGCGGTGCCACCCTTTCCTTCCTCTCCTCTCTCCCTTCCTTCCCCGTCTCCTACTTAGACAAGGAAAGGAGGGAGTCCTACTCCCGGTGGGAGTAGGACTCCTCCCTGGCGCGCCCTCCCCTGGCCGGCCGCCCCTCCCCCTTGGTCCTTTATATATGGGGGCAGGGGGGCACCTCTAGACACAACAATTGATCCTTGATATCTATTAGCCGTGTGCGGTGCCCCCCTCCACCATATTCCACCTTGATAATATCGTAGCGGTGCTTAGGCGAAGCCCTGCATCGGTAGAACGCCGTCACCACGCCGTTGTGCTGAAGGAACTTGATATGTCTCCAATGTATCTATAATTTTTGATTGTTCCATGCTATTATATTACCCCTTTTGGATGTTTATGGGCTTTATTTTACACATTTATATCATTTTTGGGACTAACCTACTAACCGGAGGCCCAACCCATATTGCTGTTTTTTTTGCCTATTTCAGTATTTCGAAGAAAAGGAATATCAAACGGAGTCCAAACGGAATGAAACCTTCGGGAGCGTGATTTTTGGAACGAACGTGGTCTGGAGAGCTTGGAGTGCAAGTCAAGAAGCAGCCGAGGGCTCCACGATATAGGAGGCCCCCCCCACTGTAGGGCGTGCCCCCTTGTCTCGTGGGCCCCTCGGGCAGCCACCGACGTACTTGTTCCTCCTATATATACCTACGTACCCCGAAAACATCCAGGAGCACCACGAAACACAATTTCCACCACCGTAACCTTTTATATCCGTGAGATCCCATCTTGGAGCCTTCGTCGGCACTCTGCCGGAGGGGGAATCGACCATGGAGGGCTTCTACATCAACATCCTTGCCCCTCCGATGAGTTGTGAGTAGTTTACCATAGACCTTCGGGTCCATAGTTATTATCTAGATGGCTTCTTCTCTCTTTTTGGATCTCAATACAATGTTCTCCCCCTCTCTTGTGGAGATCTATTTGATGTAAACTCTTTTTGCAGTGTGTTTGTTGAGATCCGATGAATTGTGGGTTTATGATCAAGTTTATCTATGAATAATATTTGAATCTTCTCTAAATTCTTTTATGTATGATTGAGTTATCTTTGCAAGTCTCTTTGAATTATCAGTTTGGTTTGGCCTACTAGATTGATCTTTCTTGCCATGGGAGAAGTGCTTAGCTTTGGGTTCAATCTTGCGGTGTCCTTACCCAGTGACAGAAAGGGTTGCAAGGCATGTATTGTATTGTTGCCATCGAGGATAACAAGATGGGGTTTATATCATATTGCATGAGTTTATCCCTCTACATCATGTCATCTTGCTTAATGCGTTACTCTGTTCTTATGAACTTAATACTCTAGATGCAGGCAGGAGTCGGTCGATGTGTGGAGTAATAGTAGTAGATGCAGGCAGGAGTCGGTCTACTTGTTATGGACGTGATGCCTATATACATGATCATGCCTAGATAATCTCATAACTATGCGCTTTTCTATCAATTGCTCGACAGTAATTTGTTCACCCACCGTAATACTTATGCTATCTTGAGAGAAGCCTCTAGTGAAACCTATGGCCCCCGGGTCTATCTCTTATCATATTTGCTTTCAATCTTCTTTTATTTGCATATTTACTTTTTGCATCTATATTATAAAATACCAAAAATATATTTATCTTATCATACTATCTTTATTAGATCTCACTTTCGCAAATGGTCGTGAAGGGATTGACAACCCCTTTATTGCGTTGGTTGCAAGTTCTTAGTTTGTTTGTGTAGGTGCGTGGGACTTTTGAGGAGCCTCCTACTGGATTGATACCTTGGTTCTCAAAAACTGAGGGGAATACTTACGCTACTATTGCTGCATCACCCTCTCCTCTTCGAGGAAAACCAACGCAAGCTCAAGACGTAGCAAGAAGGATTTCTGGCGCCGTTGCCAGGGAGGTCTTCGCTCAAGTCAAGACATAGCAAGTACCCATCACAAACCCATCTCCCTTGCATTTACATTATTTTTCATTTGCCTCTCGTTTTCCTCTCCCCCACTTCACCCTTGCCGTTTTATTTGCCCTCTCTTTCCCAATCTCCTCTCTCTTCTTGCTTGCCTTCTTTTGTGCGCTTGTGTGCTTGTTTGACCTTATGGCTTCGCCTATGGGTCCTGACCACCTTCTCAGAAGGATGGATGAGATTGAATCGAATATTAGAAGCTTTATGAATTTGCAATTTGAGCATAATGATTTCTTTAGAAAAGAACTTAAGGAACAAAAAAGTTTTTTGGGGTTTATGAACAAAGAGCTTGATGATATGAATAAAGAATTTTATGGTGTTAACACTCAAATTACCCGGCTTGAAAACGCTATAGCCAAAATTTCTGACAAGCAAGCCACCTTAGTCAATAAGATGGCCGCTAAACCAGAAAAATTACATGAAAATAATGATGAGGATATTAAAGTTATTGATGCATCTCCTATTAGATCTATGTTTTGAAATATGAATTTTGATGATTATGGGACTGATGATGAATCAACTTTGCCTAGAAGGCGTCCCAAGAATTCGGAATCTTTAGATCTTGATACTAAATTTGGTAAAAGTGAGATTGGAGAATCCTCAACTTCTAATAATATTGAACCTTCTATCTCGGATTTCAAGGAATTTGATTATGATAATTGCTCTTTAAAAGGTTGTATTTCCTTGTTGCAATCCATTGTTAATTCTCCTCATGCTTATAGTCAAAATAAAGCTTTTACCAAACATATCGTTGATGCCTTGATGCAATCTTATGATGAAAAACTTAATTTGGAAGTTTCTATACCTAGAAAACTTAATGATGAGTGGGAACCTACTATAAAGATTAGAATTAAAGATTATGAGTGTTTTGCTTTGTGTGATTTGGGTGCTAGTGTTTCCACGATTCCGAAAACTTTATGTGATATTCTAGGTTTCCATGATCTTGATGATTGCTCTTTAAATTTGCACCTGGCGGATTCCACCATTAAAAAGCCAATGGGAAGGATCGGTGATGTTCTTATTGTTGCAAATAGAAATTTGGTTCCCATAGAATTTATCGTTCTTGATATAGATTGCAATCTTTCTTGCCCTATTATACTTGGTAGACCTTTCCTTAGAACGATTGGTGCGATTATTGATATGAAGGAAGGGAATATTAGATTCCAATTTCCATTAAAGAAAGGCATGGAGCACTTTCCAAGAAATAAAGTCAAATTACCTTATGAATCTATCATGCGTGCTACTTATGAATTTAGTGCCAAAGATGGCACTCGTTAGATCTATCTTTGCTTTTTATGCCTAGCTAGGGGCGTTAAATGATAGCGCTAGTTGGGAGGCAACCCAATTTTCTTTATGTTTTTTGTTTTTGCTCCTGTTTAGTAATAAATCTTGCATCTGCCTTATGTTTAGATGTGTTTTTATCTTTTAATTAGTGTTTATGCCAAGTAGAACCTATAGGATAACCTACAATGATAGTTGATTTGATTCTGCTGAAAAACAGAAACTTTGCGTGCACAAATATAATATTTTTAAATCACCAGGAACGTGATTTTGTGTTGATTCTTTTTGCTGCTGTTCAATAAACAAATTGTCCAGGACTTACTATTTTGGTAAGAGTTTTAGAGTTCCAGAAGTTTGTGTTAGTTACAGATTGCTACAGACTGTTCTGTTTTTGATAGATTCTGTTTTTCGTGTGTTGTTTGCTTATTTCAATGCATCTATGGCTAGTAAATTAGTTTATAAACCATAAGGAAGTTGGAATAGAGTAGGTTTAACACCAAAATAAATAAATAATGAGTTCATTGCAGTACCTTATGTGGTGGTTTTGTTTTCTTTCACTAACGGAGCTTATAAGATTTCCTGTTGAGTTTTGTGTTGTGAAGTTTTCAAGTTTTTGGTAAAGCTTTTATGGACTATGGAATAAGGAGTGGAAAGAGCCTAAGATTGTGGATGCCCAAGGCACCCCAAGATATTAAATAATAGCCAAAAGCCTAAGCTTGGGGATGCCCCGGGAAGGCATCCCCTGTTTCGTCTTCGTTCATTGGTAACTTTACTTGGAGCTATATTTTTATTTGCCACATGATATGTGTTTTGCTTGGAGCGTAGTGTATTATATTAGTCTTTGCTTTTTAGTTTACCACAATCATCCTTGCTTTACACACCTTTTGGGAGAAGCCTATTTGATTAGATTTTGCTAGAATACTCTATGTGCTTCACTTATATCTTTTGAGCTTGATAGTTTTTGCTCTAGTGCTTCACTTATATCTTTTAGAGCACGGTGGTGTCTTAATTTTGAAGAAATTACTAGTCTCTCATGCTTCACTTATATCTTTTTGAGAGTCTTTTAGAACAGCATGGTATTTGCTATGGTTTTAAAGTTGGTCCTAGAATGATGAGCATCCAAGTTGGGTATGATAAAAGCTATCATAGAAAGTGAATTGGATGCTATGATCAATTTGATGCTTGATAATTGTTTTGAGATATGGAGGTAGTAATATTAAGGTTATGCTAGTTGGGTGATTATGAACTTAAAGAATACTTGTGTTGAAGTTTGTGATTCCCGTAGCATGCATGTATGGTGAACCGCTTTGTGATGAAGTTGGAGCACAATTTTATTTATTGATTGTCTTCCTTATGAGTGGCGGTCGGGGACGAGCGATGGTCTTTTCCTACCAATCTATCCCCCTAGGAGCATGCGCGTAGTGCTTTGGTTTTTTGATGACTTCTAAATTTTTGCAATAAGTATATGAGTTCTTTTGATTAATGTTGAGTCCATGGATTATACGCACCCTTTCACCCTTCCACCATTGCTAGCCTCTCTTGTGCCGCGCAACTTTCGCCGGTACCATACACCCACCATTTACCTTCCTCAAAACAGCCACCATACCTACCTATTATGGCATTTCCATAGCCATTCCGAGATATATTGCCATGCAACTTTCCACCGTTCCGTTCATATGACACGCATTACTTTTGTAATATTGCTCTTTGCATGATCATGTAGTTGACATTGTATTTGTGGCAAGGCCACCTTCATAATTTTCATACATGTCGCTCTTGGTTCATTGCATATCCCGGTACACCGCCGGAGGCATTCATATAGAGTCATATCTTGTTCTAGCTTTGAGTTGTAAATCCATAAAAGTGTGATGATCTTCATTATTAGAGCATTGTCCTAGTGAAGAAAGGATGATGAAGACTATGATTCCCCCACAATACGGATGAGACTTCGGACTTTACAAAAAGAAAAAAAAAAGAAAAAAAAGAGAAAGGCCAAAAAGAAAAAAAAAGGGAAGGCCAAAGAAAAAAAGGAAGAAAAAAAATAAAGAAAAAAAAATGAGAGAAAAAGAGAGAAGGGACAATGCTACTATCTCTTTTTCCACACTTGTGCTTCAAAATAGCATCATGATCTTCATGATAGAGAGTCTCATATGTTGTCATTTTCATATACTAGTGAGAATTTTTCATTATAGAACTTGGCTTGTATATTCCAATGATGGGCTTCCTCAAAAATGCCCTAGGTCTTCGTGAGCAAGCGAGTTGGATGCACACCCACTTAGTTTCTTTTGTTGAGCTTTCATATATTTATAGCTCTAGTGCATCCGTTGCATGGCAATCCCTACTCACTCACATTGATATCTATTAATGGGCATCTCCATAGGCCGTTGATACGCCTAGTTGATGTGAGACTATCTTCTCCTTTTTGTCTTCTCCACAACCACCATTCTATTCCACATATAGTGCTATGTCCATGGCTCACGCTCATGTATTGCGTGAAAGTTGAAATTTTTTGAGATTATTAAAGTATGAAACAATTGCTTGGCTTGTCATCGAGGTCGTGCATGATTAAATACTTTGTGTGATGAAGATAGAGCAACATCCAGACTATATGATTTTGTAGGGATAACTTTATTTGGCCATGTTATTTTGAGAAGACATGATTGCTTTGATTAGTATGCTTGAAGTGTTACTATTTCTCTTATGTCAATATGAACTTTTATTTTGTATTCATTTGGATCTGAACATTCATGCCACAATAAAGAAAATTACATTATGAATTATGCTAGGTAGCATTCCACATCAAAAATTCTCTTTTTATCATTTACCTACTCGAGGACGAGCAGGAATTAAGCTTGGGGATGCTTGATATGTCTCCAACGTATCTATAATTTTTGATTGTTCCATGCTAGTATATTACCCCTTTTGGATGTTTATGGGCTTTATTTTACAGATTTATATCATTTTTGGGACTAACCTACTAACCGGAGGCCCAGCTCATATTGCTGTTTGTTTTTTTTGCATATTTCAGTATTTCGAAGAAAAGGAATATCAAACAGAGTCCAAACGGAATGAAACCTTCGGGAGCGTGATTTTTGGAACGAATGTGATCCGGAGAGCTTGTAGTGCAAGTCAAGAAGCAGCCGGGGGCTCCACGAGATAGGAGGCAGTGCCCCCCTGTAGGGCGCGCCCCTGTCTCATGGGCCCCTCGGGCGGCCACCGACGTACTTCTTCCTCCTATATATACCTATGTACCCCGAAAACATCCAGGGGCACCACGAAACACAATTTCCACCACCGTAACCTTCTGTATCCGCGAGATCCCATCTTGGAGCCTTTGCCGGCACTCTGCCGGAGGGGGAATCGACCATGGAGGGCTTCTACATCAACATCCTTGCCCCTCCGATGAGTTGTGAGTAGTTTACCACAGACCTTCGGGTCCATAGTTATTAGCTAGATGGGTTCTTCTCTCTTTTTGGATCTCAATACAATGTTCTCCCCCTCTCTTGTGGAGATCTATTTGATGTAAACTCTTTTTGCAGTGTGTTTGTTGAGATCCGATGAATTGTGGGTTTATGATCAAGTTTATCTATGAATAATATTTGAATCTTCTCTAAATTCTTTTATGTATGATTGAGTTATCTTTGCAAGTCTCTTTGGATTATCAGTTTGGTTTGGCCTACTAGATTGATCTTTCTTGCCATGGGAGAAGTGCTTAGATTTGGGTTCAATCTTGCGGTGTCCTTACCCAGTGACAGAAAGGGTTGCAAGGCACGTATTGTATTGTTGCCATCGAGGTAACAAGATGGTGTTTTTATCATATTGCATGAGTTTATCCCTCTACATCATGTCATCTTGCTTAATGCGTTACTCTGTTCTTATGAACTTAATACTCTAGATGCAGGCAGGAGTTGGTCGATGTGTGGAGTAATAGTAGTAGATGCAGGCAGGAGTCGGTCTACTTGTTATGGACGTGATGCCTATATACATGATCATGCCTAGATAATCTCATAACTATGCGCTTTTCTATCAATTGCTCGACAGTAATTTGTTCACCCACCATAATACTTATGCTATCTTGAGAGAAGCCTCTAGTGAAACCTATGGCCCCCAGGTTTATCTCTTATCATATTTGCTTTCAATCTACTTTTATTTGCATCTTTACTTTTTGCATCTATATTATAAAATACCAAAAATATATTTATCTTATCATACTATCTTTATTAGATCTCACTTTCGCAAGTGGCCATGAAGGGATTAACAACCCCTTTATTGCGTTGGTTGCGAGTTCTCAGTTTGTTTGTGGAGGTGCGTGGGACTTTTGAGGAGCCTCCTACTGGATTGATACCTTGGTTCTCAAAAGCTAAGGGAAATAATTACGCTACTATTGCTGCATCACCCTCTCCTCTTCGAGGAAAACCAACGCAAGCTCAAGACATAGCAGAACTCTCCCTCGAAGCTCGGCTGGATCGGAGGTCGAGGGACGTCATCAAGCTGAACGTGTGCTGAACTCGAAGGTGTCGTGCGTTCAGTACACTATCGGTCGGATCGTGAAGACGTACGACTACATCAACCGCATTGTGCTAATGCTTCCGCTTTCAGTCTACGAGGGTACATGGACAACACTCTCCCCTCTCGTTGCTATGCATCACCATGATCTTGCGTGTGCGTAGGATTTTTTTTAAAATTACTACGTTCCCCAACAGTGGCATCCGAGCCTGGTTTTATGCATAGATGTTATATGCACGAGTAGAACACAAGTGAGTTGTGGGCGATACAAGTCCTACTGCTTACCAGCATGTCATACTTCGGTTCGGCGGTATTGTTGGATGAAGCGGCCCGGACCGACATTACGCGTACGCTTACGCGAGACTGGTTCTACCGATGTGCTTTGCACATAGGTGGCTGGCGGGTGTTAGTTTCTCCAACTTTAGTTGAACCGAGTGTGGCTATGCCCGGTCCTTGAGAAGGTTAAAACAGCACTAACTTGACGAACTATTATTGTGGTTTTGATGCGTAGGTAAGAATGGTTCTTGCTCAGCCCGTAGCAGCCACGTAAAACTTGCAACAACAAAGTAGAGGACGTATAACTAGTTTTTGTAGGGCATGTTGTGATGTGATATGGTCAAGACGTGATGCTATATTTTATTATATGAGATGATCATGTTTTGTAACTGAGTTATCGACAACTAGCAGGAGCCATATGGTTGTCGCTTTATTGTATGCAATGCAATCACCCTGTAAGTGCTTTACTTTATCACTAAGCGGTAGCGATAGTCGTAGCAGCAATAGGTGGTGATATGACAACGATGCTATGATGGAGATCAAGGTGTCACGCCGGTGACGATGGTGATCATGATGGTGCTTCGAAGATGGAGATCACAAGCACAAAATGATGATGGTCATATCATATCACTTATATTGATTGCATGTGATGTTTATCCTTTATGCATCTTATTTTGCTTTGATTGACGGTAGCATTATAAGATGATCTCTCACTAAATTTCAAGATATAAGTGTTCTCCCTGAGTATGCATCGTTGCAAAAGTCCTTCGTGCTGAGACACCATGTGATGATCGGGTGTGATAGGCTCTACGTTCAAATACAACGGGTGCAAAACAGTTGCACACGCGGAATACTCAGGTTAAACTTGATGAGCCTAGCATATACAGATATGGCCTCGGAACACTGAGACTGAAAGGTCGAGCGTGAATCATATAGTAGATATGATCAACATAGTGATGTTCACCATTGAAAACTACTCCATCTCACATGATGATCGGACATGGTTTAGTTGATTTGGATCACGTGATCACTTAGATGATTAGAGGGATGTCTATCTAAGTGGGAGTTCTTAAGTAATATGATTAATTGAACTTAAATTTATCATGAATTTAGTCCTGGTAGTATTTTGCAAATTATGTTGTAGATCAATAGCTCATATGTTGCTTTCATATGTTTATTTTGATATGTTCCTAGAGAAAACTGTGTTGAAAGATGTTAGTAGCAATGATGCGGATTGGATCCGTGATATGAGGATTATCCTCATTGCTGCACAGAAGAATTATGTCCTTGATGCACCGCTAGGTGACGGACCTATTGCAGGAGCAGATGCAGACGTTATGAACGTTTGGCTAGCTCAATATGATGAGTACTTGATAGTTTAGTGCACCATGCTTAACGTCTTAGAATCGGGACCTCAAAGACGTTTTGAACGTCATGAGCCATATGAGATGTTCCAGGAGTTGAAGGTAATATTTCAAGCAAATACCCGAGTTGAGAGATATGAAGTCTCCAACAAGTTCTATAGCTAAAAGATGGAGGAGAATTGCTCAACAAGTGAGCATGTGCTCAGATTGTCTGGGTACTATAATCGCTTGAATCAAGTGGGAGTTAATCTTCCAGATAAGATAGTGATTGACAGAGTTCTCTAGTCACCATCACCAAGTTAGTAGAACTTCGTGATGAACTATAGTATGCAAAGGATGATGAAAACGATTCCCAAGCTCTTCACGATGTTGAAATCAACGAAGGTAGAAATCAAGAAAGAGCATCAAGTGTTGATGATTGACAAGACCACTAGTTTCAAGAAAAGGGCAAATGGAAAGAAAGAGAACTTCAAGTAGAATGACAAGCAAGTTGTCACTCCCGCGAAGAAGCCCAAAGCTGGACCAAAGCCTAAAACTGAGTGCTTACACTACAAAGGAAATGGTCACTGGAAACGGAAATGCCCTGAATATCTGGTGATAAGAAGGATGGCAAAGTGAACAAGGGTATATTTGATATACAGGTTATTGATGTGTGCCTTACTAGTGTTTATAGTAGCCCCTGAGTATTTGATACTTGTTTGGTTGCTAAGATTAGTAACTCGAAACAAGAGTTACATAATAAACAGAGACTAGTTGAGGGGAAGTGACGATGAGTGTTGGAAGTAGTTCCAAGATTGATATGATCATCATCACACACTCCCTATACTTTCGAGATTAGTGTTAAACCTAAATAAATCTTATTTGGCGTTTGCGTTGAGCATGAATATGATTTGATCATGTTTATTGCAATACGGTTATTCATTTAAATCAGAGAATAATTGTTGTTCTGTTTACATGAATAAAACCTTCAATGGTCATACACCCAATGAAAATAGTTTGTTGGATATCGATCGTAGTGATACACATATTCATAATATTGATGCCAAAAGATGCAAAGTTAATAATGATAGTGCAACTTATTTGTGGCACTGCCGTTTGGGTCATATCGGTGTAAAGCACATAAACAAACTCCATAAAGATGGATTTTCGGAATCACTTGGTTATGAATCATTTGATGCTTGCGAACCATGCCTTTTGGGCAAGATGACTAAAACTCCGTTCTCCAAAACAATGGAACGAGCTACTGACTTATTGGAAATAATACATACAGATGTATGCAGACCAATGAGTATTAAGGCTTGTGGCGGGTATCTTTATTTTCTGACCTTCACAGATGATTTGAGCAGATATGGGTATATCTACTTGATGAAACATAAGTCTGAAACAGTTCAAAGGTTCAAAGAATTTCAGAGTGAAGTAGAAAATCATTGTAACAAGAAAATAAAGTTTTGACGATCTGATCGTGGAGATGAATATTTGAGTTACGATTTGGTCTTCAGTTAAAATAATGTGGAATAGTTTCACAAACTCATGCCACCTGGAACACCACAGCGTAACGGTGTGTCCGAACGTCATAACCGCATTTTTTATTTGATATGGTGCGATCAATGATGTCTCTTACTGATTTACCAATATTGTTTTGGGGTTATGCATTAGAGATAGCTGCATTCATGTTAAAATAGGGCACCATCTAAATCCGTTGAGACGATACCGTATGAACTATGGTTTAGCAATAAACCTAAGCTATCGTTTCTTAAAATTTGGGGTTGCGATGCTTATGTGAAAAAGTTTCATCCTGATAAGCTCAAACCCAAATCGGAGAAATGTGTCTTCATAGGATACCCGAAGGAGACAGTTGGGTATACCTTCTATCACAGATCCGAAGGCAAGACATTCATTGCTAAGAATGGATCCTTTCTAGAGAAGGAGTTTCTCTCGAAAGAAGTGAGTGGGAGAAAAGTAGAACTTGACGAGGTAATAGTACCTTCTCCCGAATTGGAAAATTGTTCATCACTGAAATCAGTTCCAGTGATGCCTACACCAATTAGTGAGGAAGCTAATGATGATGATCATGAAACTTCAAATCAAGTTACTACAGTACCTTGTAGGTCTTCCAGAGTACGTTCCGCACCAGAGTGGTATGGTAATCCTATTTTGGAGGTCATGTTACTAGACCATGATAAACCTACAAACTATGAGAAAGCGATGATGAGCCCAGATTCCGCGAAATGCTTTGAGGCCATAAAATCTGAGATGGGATCCATGTATGAGAACAAAGTGTGGACTTTGGTGGACTTGCCCGATGATCGGCAAGCCATAGAGATTAATGGATCTTCAATAGGAAGACGGACATTGATAGTAGTGTTACTATATACAAAGCTCGACTTGTTGCGAAAGGTTTTTGACAAGTTCAAGGGGTTGACTACGATGAGACCTTCTCACCCGTAGCGATGCTTAAGTCTATCTGAATCATGTTAGCAATTGCCGCATTTTATGATTATTAAATTTGGCAAATGGATGCCAAAACTGCATTCCTGAATGGATTTCTGGAAGAAGAGTTGTATATGATGCAACCAGAAGGTTTTGTTGATCCGAAAGGTGCTAACAAAGTGTGCAAGCTCCAGTGATCCATTTATGAACTGGTGCAAGCCTTTCGGAGTTGGAATAAATGCTTTGATAGTGTGATCAAAGCATATGGTTTTATACAGACTTCTGGAGAAGCCTGTATTTACAAGAAAGTGAGTGGGAGATCTATAGCATTTCTGATATTATATGTGGACGACATATTGTTGATTGGAAATGATATAGAATTTCTGGATAGCATAAAAGGATACTTGAATAAAAGTTTTTCAATGAAAGACCTCGGTGAAGCTGCTTACACATTGAGCATCAAGATCTATAGAGATAGATCAAGACGCTTGATAAGATTTTTCAATGAGTACATACCTTGATAAGTTTTTTGAAGTAGTTCAAAATGGAACAGTCAAAGAAGGAGTTCTTGCCTGTGTTGCAAGGTGTGAAGTTGAGTAAGACTCAAAACCCGACCATGGTAGAAAATAGAAAGAGAATGATAAGCCATTCCCTATGCCTCAGTCATAGGTTCTATAAAGTATGCTATGCTGTGTACCAAACCTATTGTATACTTTGTTCTGAGTTTGGCAAGGGAGTACAATTTTGATCTAAGAGTAGATCACTAGACAGCGGTTAAGAATATCCATAGTGAGGACTAAGGAAATATTTCTCGATTATGGAGGTGATAAAAGAGCCCATTGTAAAGAGTTACATCGGCGCAAACTTTTACACCGATCCAGATGACTCTAAGTCTCAATCTGGACATATTGAAAGTGGGGGCAATTAGCTAAAGTAGCTCCGTGTAGAGCATTGAAGACATAGGAAATTTGCAAAATACATACGGCTCTGAATGTGACAGACCCGTTGACTAAACATCTCTCACAAGCAAAACATGATCACACCTTAGTACTCTTTGGGTGTTAATCACATAGCGATGTGAACTAGATTATTGACTCTAGTAAACCATTTGGGTCTTGGTCCCATGATGATGTGAACTATGGGTGTTAAACACATACAGATGTGAACTATTGGTGTTAAATCACATGATGATGTGAACTAGACTATTCACTCTAGTGCAATTGGGAGACTGAAGGAAATATGCCCTAGAGGCAATAATAAAGTTATTATTTATTTCCTTATATCATGATAAATGTTTATTATTCATGCTAGAATTGTATTAACCAGAAACATGATACATGTGTGAATACATAGACAAACAGAGTGTCACTAGTATGCCTCTACTTGACTAGCTCGTTAATCAAAGATGGTTATGTTTCCTAGCCATAGACAAAGAGTTGTCATTTGATTAACGGGATCACATCATTAGGAGAATGATGTGATTGACTTGACCCATTCCAGCTTAGCACTTGATCGTTTAGTATGTTGCTATTGCTTTCTTCATGACTTATAAATGTTCCGATGACTATGAGATTATGCAACTCCCGCTTACCGGAGGGACACTTTGTGTGCTACCAAATGTCACAACGTAACTGGGTGATTATAAAGGTGCTCTACAGGTGTCTCCGAAGGTACTTGTTGGGTTGGCGTACTTCGAGATTAGGATTTGTCACTCCGATTGACGGAGAGGTATCTCTGGGCCCACTCGGTAATGCACATCACTATAAGCCTTGCAAGCATTGTAACTAATGAGTTAGTTACAGGATGATGTATCACGTAACGAGTAAAGAGACTTGCCGGTAATGAGATTGAACTAGGTATTGAGATACCGACGATCGAATCTCGGGCAAGTAACATACCGATGACAAAGGGAACAACGTATGTTGTTATGCGGTTTGACCGATAAAGATCTTCGTAGAATATGTGGGAGCCAATATGAGCATCCAGGTTCCGCTATTGGTTATTGACCGGAGACGTGTCTCGGTCATGTCTACATAGTTCTCGAACCCGTAGGGTCCGCACGCTTAAAGTTAGATGATGGTTATATTATGAGTTTATATGTTTTGATGTACTGAAGATAGTTCGGAGTCCCGGATGTGATCACGGACATAACGAGGAGTCTCAAAATGGTCGAGACATGAAGATTGATATATTGGACGACTATATTCGGAGACCGGAATGGTTCCGGGGGTTATCGGATGTATATCGAAGTACCGGAGGAGGGGCTGCTAGGGCAGGCCACGCGCCCCCTCCCCCTCTAGTCTGAATAGGACAAGGAGGAGGGGCGGCTGTCGGTGTCAAAACCGGCGGATCTTGGGTAGGGGGTCCCGAACTGTGCGTCTAGGCTGATGGTAACAGGAAGCAAGGGACACAATGTTTACCCAGGTTCGGGCCCTCTCGATGGAGGTAAAACCCTACTTCCTGCTTGATTAATATTGAAGATATGGGTAGTACAAGAGTAGATCTACCACGAGATCGTAGAGGCTAAACCCTAAAAGCTAGCCTATGATGGTATGATTGTAATTGTGGTCCGCCTTCTAAGGACCTACCTCTCCGGTTTATATATACACCGGAGAGGGCTAGGGTTTACATGGAGTCGGTTACAAGGAAGGAAACACAACATCCGGATCGCCAAGCTTGCCTCCCACGCCAAGGAGAGTCCCATCCGGACACAGGACGAAGTCTTGAGTCTTGTATCTTCACGCTTCAATAGTCCAGATGATGTATATAGTCCGGCTGTCTGGATACCCCTTTATCTAGGACTCACTCAGTAGCCCCTGAACCAGGCTTCAATGACGATGAGTCCGGCGCACAGTCTTGTCTTCGATATTGCAGGGCGGGTTCCTTCTCCAAATACTCCAAAGTAATTATCGAACACTTAGATTGTGTTTGGATCCACGAGGGGATTCTTACACACCATTGTAGGGAACATAGCATAAATCTGATCCACTGGCCATCTTTGTGCCTTCGCATCATGGCCCAGTTCAACACGAACCGGTTCTTCTCGCCCCACCTCGACTCGCGCTGTGAGGCAGTTTTATTGGCACGTCCTGTCGAGGCAGAGATCATGTTCCTCTTATTACGGGATCTTCCATTAATGCGGGCGTGCGTAGCCTCATGACGACCGTTGGTATGACTCTGTGTGCCGTCAGGTAAACCTCAAGCGGTCACCCTAAGGACTCTTGATATTCACCCCCTTTATAAAAGGGGACGAGGCCTATGCCTCTTTTCCACCTCCCTCGCGCCTTCTCGCACCTCGAGTTCTAACACCCGAGACCTAAGCTCCAACACCCCAGATCCTTCAATATGTCCAGATCCAACCCTCAAGGCCGGTGGGTGGCCCCTCGATTCAAAAGGAGGACATTGTGAAGCTTAGGGATGTCGGATATCTGACCGCCGACATCCAGCACAGGCTTCCTACTCCAGGGCAGGTCATCCCTACACCGGAGCCCAATGAGTGTGTCGTGTTCGTTCCTCACTTCCTCCATGGCTTGGGCCTCACCCTCGATCCTTTTGTGAGGGGGCTTATGTTCTATTATGGGTTGGATTTTCATGATCTAGCTCCGGACGCCATCCTCCATATCTCGTCGTTCATTATAGTGTGCGAGGCCTTCCTCCATGTTATCCCACATTTCGGCTTATGGCTCAAGACCTTCAATGTGAAGCCAAAGATGATCGAGGGAGACATGCAGAGTGAAGAGGTGCCGTAATAAGCAGCAACGCCGATGCCCCATGGCCAGAGGGTTCTTTACCAGAAGTATCCGATGTATGGCAACGGAGGTGGTTTTATGTCATGGCTCCTAGAGGCACAAAGTGGGTAGCTGCCCCTGAGTTCCGCTCGGGCCCTCCGTCACAACTAGCGTCTTGGACCGATGTAGGACGGAATTGGGGGCCTACTGGCGATGTACCGGTACTGCAGAATCGCATCTGAGAGCTTCTTGAGAGGGACATTAATCTTGTCAGCATAATGCAAGTGATGTTAATCTGACGGATGTTGACGTGCCAGCGCCGGCCTCTCTGGATGTGGGAGTTCAATCCCGAGGGTCCGCAGACTGTTAAGCACTTCTTCGGCCTGAAGCTCGAAGGGATGTGCAAATTATTCTTCGGACCGAAAGTAGAGTGTTTGGACACCACCGAGGATGCGGGCCTAAGCTGTAATCGCCTAGATACCCAAGTAAGTAACCTTGATACCGGATACCTTCTTTTGTATTTGTCATAATTGTTTATTCTGAAAATCATCCATGGCCAGGAATGGCTCGGCAAGGCGGAGAGAGCCAGGTGTCCGGCGCCGCTTCCCGAAGGCTCGCCTGGTCCCACCATGGCCAAGATGCTTGACCGAGTACTCAGCAGAATGCCCTCAGGGAAAGACAAGGGGAAGAACAAAGAAACCGAACTTCACACGCTACGCATCCAAACCGGGGGAATTCTTACCTCCCCTGAGGAGGATAGTCGGGAAGGATAGGCCGAAGCCTCCTCCCCGCGCGGGAAGAAGAGGGCCGCCTCCGAAGACTTGGAGACGGAGATGCCCAAGCAAGGGAAAAAGGTATCACTAGGGGCCTCTGCCCTGACGGGCACCCTCACCGCGTCGTGCCCACCAACGGGCCAGCCTTCCTCCGAGCTATAAGTTAATTTTTAATTCGAAGGTACTGTGTTTCTCCAAGATCCATAACCAGGATTCATCTTTTGCAGTCCGGCTAGCAGCTCTTCTCAACAGAGCTCGTCTTCGGGGGATCTTCCTTCGGAGATGATGGAGAGCGAGACTCCACCCACCTCTCCGCCTAATGAAGCGGGCGACGCCGAGGTTTTGTCACGGAGGAGTCCGGACCTGCCGATGCCGGAGGCCAATACGTCATTTGCCCTGAGACCGGAGCGTTTGGCTCCCACCGGGGGCAATGAGAAGGGTTCAGCGCAGTTCAATGTCCGGTCGGATATACTGACAGGCCTTCTGGAGCGAGCCACGCTGTTGGAGGAGCACCGCTCATTAATGAGTGCGGTGCTTAAGAAGATTTCATCCGCTACAAGCGGTTTGAATGAGGCATTTACGAGCCTGCTCAGAGGCTTTGAGGTATGTAGTGAAGAATACACTATTTTTTTGCTGTGAGGCACGCGCTAGGTGTGCTCCATATAGATAGTAGCCCCTGAGACTCTGGTTGCCCGCCCTAGGCGGCAAACTGGGGATCATAAATCAATGATTGCTTTGTAAATACGTGCAGGTACCTGTGGGTCCGGCCGCCGACCAGTCCGTTGAAGTTGCCGAACTAACGAGGCAGATTGGATCGGTTGATGCCGATATCACGCTGGTGAACGAGCGGCTGGACAAATCACAAGGTATGTGCTCTGCCTTCCTTTGTATAGGAAAGTATGAAGGCGGCATGATATTAATGTAATATGTTTGGACTGCAGATGATGCTGCTGCCGTGGAGGCCCTGAGGGCAGAGCTTGCCCAGGCCAAGGAGCAAGCTCGGGTTAGCAATGCGGCTGCCCTAAAAGCGGCCGAAGCTTTGAGAGCCGAACAGGCTGCTCGTCGCTGAAGCGAGGAAAAAATAGCCGAAATGGCTGTGGAGTTAAAAAAAATACCGCCGACCGGTATGAACTCCTCGAAAAGGAGAAGAAGGCTAGTTTGGCCGACCTGAACAAGGCACTTAATGCCACCAAGGAAATACGGACCGAGCTCAGGGGTGCGCGGGAGGAGCTTCAACAGGCCGGTAAAATCGTGGCTGGGGGCTCCTACTTGTTGCGGACGAAGTTTTTCGATCCGAAGTATGCTCCCCTGGATGGACACTGGAGTCCTATGGACGCGTATGCAGATTTGACGAAGAGTAGAGCTGACGCTGCCAAGTTCTTCGAGGATCAGGGTGATAAAGAAGTGGAGAAGCTTTTTTGGTTGCAATTCAATGCTCCCACTCGCCCGCTATCGTTAAGTGATAAGATGGCTGCTGTAGCGGAGCTTCACAGGCTGTCCGGGCTTACAATGCGGTCTGTAATAGACCATCTTTGGCCTAAGCGGCCTAAGCCGGACAGTTACTTTGGCTTGGTGCAACAATTCCTTGCGGTCGTGCCTCGGATCGACGCTATGAGGAGGTCGGCGTGCATAGAGGGTGCACGAATGGCTCTTGCCCGCGTTAAAGCCTATTGGACGGATATGGAGGCCACCATTATAGCGACCCAGTATCCGACGGGGGGCCAATATCCGGCCGAGCACTACTTGGCGCAGGTCACAGAAGGTGCCCGCCTAATAGAGGCGCAGTGCTCGAAGAATGTCTTGTTCGAGTGATGAATCGAATCATTGTAAAAAAAAATGATTATTTTGATTATGAGGCTATATTTATACTATTTTCCTGAAAATACAATTATGTCCCCTATGCGGCCGTTTATATATATATATATATATATATATATATATATATATATATATATATGTAATCCGAAAGTTAGCAGTCGTTGGCTTCAGCCCCCATGCATACAATGCGGGGGTGTTCGCGAAAAATATGCTTAATAACACTTGATCCAACATCTTGGTCCATTAAGGAGGTGATCGCACGTCGAACTAGGCAACCGGACTATATAGCTGTAACACTTTCGCTTAGCCATGGGAGTCTAACGTTAGGGCTACTATGTAGCCCCTGGTACCTTCGCGTGCATCCGAATACGGGCGCGTATGTACATGACCGGGAAATGGCCCTTCGTTAATGCGGAGGAATCCTAAAGATTCCGGTGAGTCTTTGAGTGGTTGATCAGTCTCTCGCTGTATCATGACAGTCAGTTTTCGGCTTTCTCTACTGAGGTGCTCATACGGAATAACCAGGGCACAATCGCAGTAGTTCTCCTTTGGCCGCCTTAGCTGATAATGACGGAACGTAAGGCGGCAAACCCAGGAGCCGGGCAAACCCAACATTTGACCAAAGACATGATTCGGAGCTGATGCATATAAGGCCAAACTCGTGACACCGAACAGTCTCGAAGGTATTCGGACTTTATAACAGAAGATGGGTTCAAGAATGCCCATTTATTATAAACCATGTGTTTCCAGGTACATGCTTTAATCCGTCGTGGCGAAATGCCAAGAACTGCAGTATCATCTGTGGGTATGGAACCCACGGGATGGTTAAACAACAAGAGGCAATAGAAAATGTTTACACGGGGGCTTAATCTAAAAAGAAACTTCTTGAACAGGGCTCTGCTGCACTTCTGCGCCTTTGTCTCCGTTGTGCCGTATCCTAGAAGGGTATCGCGCGAACGTTGTCTATGAGAAAAAAGAAAACTCGTAGGAGAGTACAACGTAAGTATGCGATGGATAGTAAAAGTGTAGGATGTTGGCCTGCCAATAAGGTTGAGCCAAGTGTGGGGCTGTATTAAATATTTATAGCCCCTGGTGTCCGCTATGGGATTACATATATGGTGCCCTGGTTAAATTTTGTCCTGGCTACCAGACTCGTCTAACCGCGTCTGTGGTCTTAATGACCAGTCATGTTTTCTGATATTGGAGGCCGCTTATAGTCTGGCCGCTAGGGCCGTCGCGTGTTCCTCTGCGCGTGAAGAGCGCTCTGTGATTCCGTTATTGGTGATGACGCCACGTGGACGGGGCATCTTGAGTATAAGGTAGCCATAGTGCGGTAATGCGTTGAAGCGGGTGAAGGCCGCTCTTCCAAGCAATGCGTGATAGCCGCTTTGGAAGGGTGCGATGGTGAAGAGTAGTTCTTCGCTTCTGGAATTGCCCGGGGAGCCAAATGTTACCTCCAGTACGACGGAGCCTCTGCCGTAGGCTTCAACGCCTGGTATCACCCCTTCAAAGGCGGTGTTGCTTTGGCTAATTCTGGATGTGTTTATCCCTATCCTGCGGACAGTGTCCTCGTATATTAAATTGAGACTACTGCCGCCGTCCATGAGGACACAGGTGAGACGGTATCCGTCGATTATTGGGTCAAGCACCAAGGCCTTTGATCCTCCACGCCGAATACTAGTTGGGCCGTCCAAGTGATCGAAAGTGATCGGATAAGACATCCAGTAGTTAGGTGTGGGTACGATGGGTTCTATATCACGCGTCTCTCAATGCGCACATTCGTGCCTTCTCATGGATGTGCGAGTCGCCTGGATCATGTTCACTATTTTAACCTCTTGCGGGAATTTTTTCTGTCCCCCAGTGTTCGACTGGCGAGGTTCATCCTCGTCTTCACTTGGTGTTTCCCTTCCCTTGTGTTCGGCATTTAATTTGCTGGCCTGCTTGAAGACCCAACACTCTCTGTGCCTGTGGTTCGCAGGCTTGTCAGGGGTGCCATGAATTTGGCACACTCTGTCTAGGATTCTATTCAGACCGGGCGATCCCTCTTTACTGCCTTTAAATGGCTTCTTTTGCTGATCAGGTCGAGAGCCCCTGAATCCGGCATTAACCGTTGTGTTATCCGGGCTCTCTTCCTTGTTTTGGCGTTTGTTTTTATTACCCCGTGGCTTCCCGTTGCCATCCCTTATTTCGGATGTGCTGGGGTCGCTGGTGCCTTTACGGGCTAGCCAGCTATCTTCACCCGAGCAAAAGCGGGTCATAAGGCTTGTTAGGGCTGCCATTGTCCTTGGATTTTCTTGGCCGAGGTGTCTGGCGAGCCACTCGTCACGGATGCTGTGTTTGAATGCTGCTAAGGCTTCAGCATCCGGACAATCGACAATTTGATTCTTCTTAGTGAGGAATATGTTCCAAAGCTTGCGGGCGGACTCTCCGGGCTGTTGGATTATGTGACTTAAATCATCGGCATACGGAGGCCGGACATAAGTCTCTTGAAAATTGGCCTTGAAAGCGTCCTCGAGTTCCTCCTAACTCCCAATTGAATATTCGGGGAGGCTTTTCAACCAGTGTCGAGCTGGTCCCTTTAGTTTGAGGGGAAGGTATTTGATGGCATGGAGGTCATCCCCACGAGCCATATGTATATGCAGGATAAAGTCCTCGATCCAGACCCCTAGGTCTGTCGTTCTGTTGTATGCCTCTATGTTCACAGGTTTAAAGCCCTGTGGAAATTCATGGTCCAATACTTCTTCGGTAAAGCACAGGGGGTGAGCAGCCCCTCTGTGTCTGGACGTGCTGTGGCATGCCGTTGGCTGTTGTTGTGTCTGGTGTTTATTCCGAACTGGTATTTGATTAGCATAATCGTTTTGCTGACCACAGTCCCTCGCCGGGGTGTGTCCTTTAGATCCGTAGATGGACCTAGCTCCGCCAGCTTTCTTATCCAGGTGCTCACGTAGAACGTGTGCAGCGTCGGTAGCCGCTTTGTTGCAGTTATGAAGTGGTACGTCTGGCCTCCTGGTCGTGTTACTCTTTGGTGGAGCAGCCTCATCGTTGAATTCTGGCAGCAGCTTGCGTTTTGGATAGCTCTTTGTATGGCGATCATCGCCGTATCTTTCTTCAGTGTCTAGCACTTTATTCCTTCTGCGATTGAGCATTTCCTGTGCGGCTTTAAGCCGTTGCTTCTGCTTCTTTAGACTTCTTGCGGTGGCCATAAGCTTTCGGTGGAGGTTATCTCGTTCCGCGCGTGTTTCCGGGATGATGAATGCGTCGTCATCCGGATTTTGTTCTTGTGTTGGTTTGGTTTGATGACCTCGTCCTTCAGGATCATTGTCATCGGGCGTCTGCTCCGAACTGTGTTCTGCGTGACCTGGCTCGTCCTGCTCCATCGCTGGTTCCGTATGGTCGTTTTTGCCTTCGGGGTTGACCGGAGTATCGATCCTTCTGGCGCTCTTGCTGCTATTTTTACTGTTGCTGGACTTGGAACGGCGTCTGCATCGTCGCTTTGGCTTTTGCCCGGGGGTTTTATCTTTTGGATTGTCGCCATCGTCCTCCTTGGGTGTATCCACCATGTATATGTCGTGTGACGAGGCGGAAGTCCGACACCCCATAGATTCTGAATCTTCTCCTATATCGTCGTCCATACCGTCGATGCCTTCGGAGTCGAAGTCAAGCACGTCGGTTAAATCATCAACCATGGCTATGAAGTGGGTGGTGGGTGGGTAATGAATTTCTTCGTCGCCTGCTTCCCACTCGAGCCAGACATAGTTCGGCCCGGAATTTTCTGTCAAAGAGAGAGTTTTTAACGAGTTCAGCATGTCGCCAAAGGGCGAGTGCTTGAAGATATCCGCAGCGGTGAACTCCATTACCGTAGCCCAACCTGGCTCAGGAGTCCGCGGACAGGAACCAACATCCGGATGCGAATCCAGGGGTCCGGAGTCACAGGCCACCACTGAGGCGAGACCCGTGTTCGGCTCCACCGCCGATGAGTGTGCAGCCTGCGGGGCGGGGTCCAACCCTCCGTCTTTAGGCAACGCAACCTGCTCTGGATTTAAGTCCGAGGCTACTGCGGGGGTGATACCCCGAGCTTTGTCCGACAGCAGGTCTAAGCCGTGCTCGTCGTGACTGTCCGGAGCTCCTGGCATAGGCCCGAATCCGTCGAAGATCAAGTCTCTGCAAATGTCCGCCATGTGGTTCAGGTTTCCGAACCTGATCTGTCGGCCAGGGGCGTAGCTGTCGATCTGCTCCAGGTGGCCAAGCGAATTGGCCCGCAGTGCGAAGCCGCCGAACATGAAGATCTGTCCGGGGAGAAAAATCTTGCCTTGGACCGTGTTGTTGATGATGATTGAAGGCGCCATCAAGCCTTGCAGTGACGACACAGAGGAACTCTCAATGAAAGCACCAATGTCGGTGTCAAAACCGGCGGATCTCGGGTAGGGGGTCCCGATCTATGCGTCTAGGCTGATGGTAACGGGAAGCAAGGGACACAATGTTTACCCAGGTTCGGGCCCTCTCGATGGAGGTAAAACCCTACTTCTTGCTTGATTAATATTGAAGATATGGGTAGTACAAGAGTATATCTACCACGAGATCATAGAGGCTAAACCCTAAAAGCTAGCCTATGATGGTATGATTGTAATTGTGATCGGCCTTCTAAGGACCAACCTCTCTGGTTTATATAGACATCGGAGAGGGCTAGGGTTTACATGGAGTCGGTTACAAGGAAGGAAACACAACATCCGGATCGCCAAGCTTGCCTCCCATGCCAAGGAGAGTCCCATACGGACACGGGACGAAGTCTTGAGTCTTGTATCTTCATGCTTCAATAGTTCGGATGATGTATATAGTCCGGCTGTCCGGATACCCCCTAATCCAGGACTCCCTCAGCGGCGCCCCCTTTCCTTCCTCTCCTCTCTCCCTTCCTTCCCCCTCTCCTACTTGGACAAGGAAAGGAGGGAGTCCTACTCCCAGTGGGAGTAGGACTCCTCCCTAGCGCGCCCTCCCCTGGCCGGCCACCCCCTCCCCCTTGGTCCTTTATATACGGGGGCAGGGGGGCACCTCTAGACACAACAATTGATCCTTGAGATCTATTAGCCGTGTGCGGTGCCCCCTCCACCATATTCCACCTCGATAATATCGTAGCGGTGCTTAGGCAAAGACCTGCGTTGGTAGAACATCATCATCGTCTCCACGCCATCGTGCTGACGGAACTCTCCCTCGAAGCTCAGCTAGATCGGAGTTCGAGGGACGTCATTGAGTTGAACGTGTGCTGAACTCGGAGGTGCCGTGCATTCGGTACTTGATCGGTCGGATCGTGAAGACGTACGACTACATCAACCGCGTTGTGCTAACGCTTCCGCTTTCGGTCTACGAGGGTACATGGACAACACTTTCCCCTCTCATTGCTATGCATCACCATGATCTTGCGTGTGCGTAGGAATTTTTTTTGAAATTACTACGTTCCCCAACAGATCCCGTATACTTTTGGGTCATCAGTTTCACTAGTGGCTTCTCTCATGATAGCATATATTACGGTGGGTGAACAAATTACTGCCGAGCAATTGATAGAAAAGCGCATTGTTATGAGAATATCTAGGCATGATCATGAACATACGCATCACGTCTGTGTCAAGTAGACCGAAACGATTCTCCATCTACTACTATTACTCCACACATCAACCGCTATCCAGCATGCATCTAGAGTATTAAGTTCATAAGAACAGAGTAATGCATTAAGAAAGATGACATGATGTAGAGGAATAAACTCAAGTAATATGATATAAACCCCATCTTTTTATTGAATCAAATATTGTTCATAGATAATCTTGATCATAAACCCACAATTCATCGGATCTCGACAAACACACCGCAAAAAGTATTACATCAAATAGATCTCCAAGAACATCGAGGAGAACTTTGTATTGAGAATCAAAGAGAGATAAGCAGCCATCTAGCTAATACTATGGAACCGAAGGTCTGTGGCAAACTACTAACACATCATCGGAGAGGCTATGGTGTTGATATAGAAGCCCTTCGTGATCGAATCCCCCTCCGGCCGATCGCCGGAAAAGGCCCCTAGATGGGATCTCACGGGTACAGAAGGTTGCGGCGGTGGAAAAGTGGTTTCGTGGCTCTCCTGGATGTTTTCAGGGTATAAGAGTATATATAGGTGAAAGAAGTAGGTCGGTGGAGCTACGAGGGGCCCACGAGGGTGGGGGGCACGCCTACCCCCTGGGAGCGCCCTCCTCCCTTTTGGCCATCTCGTTGCGTCTCTGACTTCCACTCCAAGTCTCCTGGATTGCGTTTGTTCCAAGAAAGATCCTCACGAAGGTTTCGTTCCGTTTGGATTCTGTTTGATATTCTTTTCTGCGAAACACAGAAATAAGCAAAAAAACAACAATTTGCACTAGGCCTTCGGTTAATAGGTTAGTCCCAAGAATAATATAAAAGAGCATATTAAAGCCCATTAAACATCCAAAACAGATAATATAATAGCATGGACACTCAAAATTATAGATATGTTGGAGACGTATCAAGCGTCTTGGTCAATCTCTATAGATCTTGATGCCTAATATATAAGCAGCTTCACTGAGGTCTCTCATTGAAGAACTCTTCTTCAAGTATCCTTTTATGCTATCCAGAAAATCTATATCATTTCCAATCAACAATATGTCATCCACATATAATATTAGAAATGCTACAGAGCTCCCACTCACTTTCTTGTAAATACAGGCTTCTCCAAAAGTCTGTATAAAACCATATGCTTTGATCACACTATCAAAACATTTATTCCAACTCCGAGATGCTTCACCGGTCCATAAATTGATCGCTGGACCTTGCACACTTTGTTAGCATCCTTTGGATCGATAAAACCTTCAGGTTGCATCATATACAACTCTTCTTCCAGAAATCTTTTCAGGAATGCAGTCTTTACATCCATTTGCCAAATTTCATAATCATAAAGTGCAGCAATTGCTAACATGATTCGGACGGACTTAAGCATCGCTACGAGTGAGAAGGTCTCATCGTAGTCAACTCCTTGAACTTGTCGAAAACCTTTCTCAACAAGTCGAGCTTTGTAGACAGTAATATTACCGTTAGCGTCAGTCTTCTTCTTGAAGATCCATTTATTCTCGATGGCTTGCTGATCATCGGGCAAGTCACCCAAAGTCCACACTTTGTTCTCATACATGGATCCCATCTCAGATTTCATGGCCTCAAGCCATTTCGCGAATCTGGGCTCATCATCGCTTCCTCATAGTTCATAGGTTCGTCATGGACAAGTAACATGACCTCCAGAACAGGATTACCATACCACTCTGGTGCTGATCTTGCTCTGGTTGACCTACAAGGTTCAGTAGTAACTTGATCTGAAGTTACATGATCATCATCATTAGTTTCCTAACTAATTGGTGTAGAAGTCACATGAACTGATTTCTGTGATGAACTACTTTCCAATAAGGGAGCATGTACAGTTACCTCATCAAGTTCTACTTTCCTCCCACTCACTTCTTTTGAGAGAAACTCCTTCTCTAGAAAGGATCCATTCTTGGCAACGAATGTCTTGCCTTCAGATCTGTGATAGACGGTGTACCCAACAGTCTACTTTGGGTATCCTATGAAGACACATTTCTTCGATTTGGGTTCGAGCTTATCAGGTTGAAGCTTTTTCACATAAGCATCGCAGCCCCAAACTTTAAGAAACGACAACTTGGGTTTCTTGCCAAACCATAGTTCATAACGTGCCGTCTCAACGGATGTAGATGGTGCCCTATTTAACGTGAATGCAGCCGTCTCTAAAGCATATCCCGAAAATGATAGTGGTAAATTAGTAAGAGACATTGAGGGAGTCCTGGACTAGGGGGTGTCCGGATAGCCGAACTATCATCATCGGTTGGACTCCAAGACTATGAAGATACAAGATTGAAGACTTCATCCCGTGTCCGGATGGGACTTTCCTTGGCGTGGAAGGCAAGCTTGGCGATACGGATATGTAGATCTCCTACCATTGTAACCGACTCTGTGTAACCCTAGCCCTCTCTGGTGTCTACATAAACCGGATGGTTTTAGTCCATAGGATGAACAACAATCATACCATAGGCTAGCTTCTAGGGTTTAGCCTCCTTGATCTCGTGGTAGATCTACTCTTGTAATACCCACATCATCAATATCAATCAAGCAGGACGTAGGGTTTTACCTCCATCAAGAGGGCCCGAACCTGGGTAAAACATCGTGCCCCTTGTCTCCTGTTACCATCCGCCTAGACGCACAGTTCGGGACCCCCTACCCGAGATCCGCCGGTTTTGACACCGACATTGGTGCTTTCATTGAGAGTTCCTCTGTGCCGTCGCAATCAGGAGGGATGCCTTTTCCCGTCTTTAAAGACGGCGCTGTCGCCAAGGGAGCTTTGGCCACCGGCCAAACTATCCGGCTAGGTGGTTTTCTTATGACCGCCTGTTCGGCCACCGCTCCGACAATGACCTCTCAGGTCATCAAAAGCGATCTTCATGTCAACTTAGAATTCGCCGAGCAGCTAGATCCGATGGAGCTCTCCTCCGTAAATGAGCTCTTGGATCGCATCGCCACCCTGGGAGTCGCTACAGACTACGATCAGATTGGGCTTAAAACCGATCTGAGAGAAATTAACTCTCCCCAGGCTACCCACCACATTGTTGTGGTAGAGGAACAACGCGGCGACTCTTCTTCTATGTTAAAGACCAGTTATGTCCGGATTCCGGATCCCTCCATGCCGGATTCCCGCGGAGGGACGAACGTCAATCAAGTACTGAACCTAAAGTCGGGCATCGGACCAGATTTGTTGGATAACATCCAGTAATCCAAGCTTCCAAATCCGGAAGCTTCTCGGCCTTTGAGCCTCAGATTGGGCGGGGTTCCGCATTTAATTCCGCCCGCCCACCCAAACATAAGCGATCTATCTCAAATACGGCAAGAGCCCGATGAAACAGTACATCATTACTGGGCTAGATTCCTCCTGGTTATGGACAGGATAAAGGACTGCCGTGAGGAAAGCGCAATCTCAATTTTCTGCAACAATTGCACGGACAAGGGAATCATGAACGCCATAAGTCATCGCGAAGTTACACGCTTCGCCGACCTGGACCATAGTACAAAAATACTGTGCGATGGAGAGTGCCTGGAAAACCGAAACCAGGTTTTGGGACAATCCGGCCCTGAACATAACCCTAGTTCGAAATAAAAGGGTGCGTCATACTCAAGCACCTGGGTCAAAAACCAAAAAGCAAAAAACCCCTAAAGGGCACGGAACCGTACTGGAGGGATGGCTCAACGGACCCTGTAAAATCCATAGTACAGAGGGCGCCACTCCAACACATAGCCTTCGAGCATGTTGGATACTACGACAGGTGGCCAAGAGTGGCGAAGGTTTTCTAGCCCCGGGTAACCAGCCCAACAGTACCAGTACGGTATTAACAGTCTTCAAGACTTTCGCATCAAATAATATGCGGAAACGAACAATCCGCAGCCTCGCCGAAGTCTACCAAGTAGAAACAACAAATCCATGGAGCGACACGCCTATCACCTTCAATGCCAGCGATGAACCTAAATTCCGAACAGCCCGAGCACCAGCCGCATCGGTCCTCAGTCCGATAGTGGATAGCTTTCGTCTTACCAAGGTACTCATGGATGGCGGCAGCGGATTAAACCTCATCTACAAGGAAACCCTCCAAAAAATGGAAATAGACTGGAGCCGCATTGAGCGAAGCAGCACAACCTTTAGAGGAATAATCCCTAGTCGGGAAGTACGCTGCACAGGGAAAATCACACTAGATGTAGTGTTCGGCTCACCGGACAATTACAGGTCCGAGGAGGTCACGTTCCAAGTGGCCCCGTTCGGCAGCGGATATCACGCCTTGTTAGGGCGAGAGGCATTCACAATTTTCCAAGCTATACCCGATTACGGGTACATGAAGCTTAAAATGCCCGGGCCCAATGGAATCATCACTCTTGTCAGTGATCCAGATATAGCACTCCGCACTGAAAATAAGATAGCCACACTAGCCCTAGAGGCACTATCCGAAGCCCTAGCGGCAGAGGAACTCACTTCGCTGCGCTCCATGGTGAATAGGGACGATGTGATACTCGATAAGAGATCTAAGTCCACTTCTTTTAAACCAGCAGATGAAATAGTCAAATTTCAGGTCCATCCAACGGACCCCACAAAGACGGCCTCCATTGGGGCACAATTAAACCCTGATGTAGAAGCCACACTACGAGAATTCCTTCGGGAAAATTGGGACATTTTTGCCTGGCACCCTTCAGATATGCCAGGAATCCCACGCAGGCTGGCAAAACACAGCCTAAATATCCTAAAAGGATTCAAGCCAGTCAAACAGGCTCTTCAGCGATTTTCCGAACCCAAAAGACAGGCAATGGGAGAGGAGCTAGCCAAACTCTTAGAAGCCGGATTCATCAGAGATATAAAACATCCGGACTGGCTAGCAAACCTGGTAATGGTACCAAAAACGGACAAATCCTGGCGCCTTTGTGTAGATTTCAAAGACCTTAACAAGGCCTATCCAAAGGGTCCTTTCCCCCTCCCCCGCATCGACCAAATCATCGATGCTACCGCAGGGCACGATTCATTGTGCTTCCTCGACGCATACTCCGGATACCATCAAATCAAGATGGCGGAAGCAGACCAGGCCGCAACGGCATTCATTACTCCATACGGACCATTCTGCTTCAACACAATGCCCTTCGGACTCAAAAACGCCGGCGCAACATATCAGCGCATGATTCAGACATGTTTGGCTACCCAGATAGGCAAAACAGTGGAGGCATACGTAGACGATGTGGTTGTTAAGACCAAACACGTCGAAACTCTAGTAGACGATTTGAGGGTTACATTCGACAACCTCCGAGCATATGACATAAAGCTCAACCCGGAAAAATGTGTTTTCGGCGTACCAGCCGGAAAGCTCCTGGGCTTCATTGTATCCGGTGGAGGAATTGAAGCAAACCCAGCCAAGATCCGAGCTCTGTCACAATTGGATATCCCAAAAGACCTCAAACAAATACAAAAACTAACTAGATGTGTGGCGGCTCTAAGCCGCTTCATCTCCCGTTTGGGAGAAAAGGCACTGCCCCTCTATCGCCTCCTCCGGCGCACCGAACACTTCGAATGGACGGATGCTGCCACGGCCGGACTCGAAGAAATTAAGGCCATATTGGCAACAAATCCGGTCCTGGCCGCGCCCAACCTGGGCGAACCGATGCTATTATATATCGCGGCAACACATCAAGTTATCAGCGCGGTACTCGTCGTCGAACGAGAAACAGAAGGGCACAAATTCCCTCTTCAAAAACCAGTGTACTATGTATCCACTGTCTTAACTCCATGCAAGTCCCGGTACCACATTATCAAAATATAGCGTACGCGGTGTTCATGACATCCCGGAAGTTGCGACACTACTTTCAAGCGTGTTCCATCATAGTGGCCTCTGAAGTACCTCTCAATGACATTATAAACAACCGCGACGCGACGGGCAGGATTGCAAAATGGGCCATTGAGCTCTTACCATTTGACATAACCTACAAACCACGGCGAGCTATAAAGTCGCAAGTTTTGGCTGACTTCATCGCCGAATGGACCGAAGCCGAACTCCCTAAAGAGTACGACGCATACTCCAATTGGATCATGCATTTCGACGGCTCCAAAATGTTGGCTGGCTTGGGGGCTGGCGTCGTCTTGACGTCCCCAACCTGAGACACAGTCCAATACATACTTCAAATAATGTACACGGACTCCAACAACGCAGCCGAATACGAGGCCCTTCTACATGGTCTCCGGATGGCAATCTCCATGGGTATTCAATGCCTAGAGGTGCGCGGGGATTCAAACCTCGCAATATCCCAAGTAAATGGAGACTTTCACGCCAAGGATCCGAAAATGGCAGCCTACCGTAACGCCGTCCTAAAAATGTCAGCTCGGTTCGAAGGACTCGAATTCCACCATGTAGCCTGGGATAATAACCAGGCAGCAGACGTGTTGGCACGCATCGGCGCAAAACGCGACGCTGTCCCTCCAAACATCTTCCTGGAGCGGCTCTTTAAGCCATCCGTATTATGGGAAGAGGAGTCCGGAAATAACAACCCGGAACCAACTGCACCACCCAACACAGAACATTCTGACACAATCGGTGGCTCGGCCAATGAAATAACACCTTCAGCCCACGAAATAATGGCAGTAATTGCCCCGTGGACGGAACCATTCCTAGCCTACTTAATTAGGCAGGAACTTCCCGAAGACCAAAATGAGGCCCGCTGCATAGTTCGGCGATCTAAAGCCTACAAGGTCCATGAGGGAGAACTTTATAAGAAAAGCACAACCGAAGTCCTTCAAAGGTGTATCTCCGAAGAGGAAGGGCGAAATCTCCTGGCTGAAATTCACGCCGGACTCGGCGGGCACCACGCCGCAGCCTGGGCCCTTGTAGGCAAGGCCTTCCGTACAGGATTTTATTGGTCGACAGCCCGGGCAGATGCTCAGGACTTGGTCCAACGATGCGTCGGTTGCCAGCTCCTTGCTAATCAAAGCCACATGCCACCCACCGCCCTAAAAACTATACCCATCACTTGGCCGTTCGCGGTCTGGGGGCTTGACATGGTTGGACCCCTTAAAGGGGGAACCCACAAGCAAAAATACTTATTGGTCATGGTGGATAAATTCACCAAATGGATAGAGGCCAAGCCAGTTAAAACGGCAGAATCTGTACCCGTGATAGACTTCATATCCGGGGTAGTACACCGTTTTGGCGTCCCCCACAGCATCATCACTGATAACGGCACGAATTTCATGGCCGGCGAGGTTAAACTCTGGTGCAAAAACATGGGCATCAAGCTCAACTACGCTTCAGTCTATCACCCTTAAACTAACGGTCAAGTCGAACGAGCAAATGGTCTAATCATGAGCGGCATTAAACCCAGATTAGTGTGATCCATCACGGAATCTAACACGCACTGGGTAGAGGAGCTCGACTCCGTACTCTGGGGGCTGCGGACCACGCCAAACCGCACTACCGGATTCACACCATTTTTTATGGTATACGGCGCAGAGGCAGTTTTGCCCTGCGATATAATTCATGACTCACCTCGCGTGCGCATGTACGAAGAAAGAGAAGCCGAGTTGGATCGGCAGGACAGTTTGGACGCCTTAGAGGAGGAGCGCGGCGTGGCAAAATCCCGTTCCGCATTCTATCAGCAGCAGGCTCGAAGATATCAAAGCAGAGAAGTATGGGCCAAAACTTAAAATGTTGGCGAGCTAGTTCTACACCTGCCGGACAAGAAAAAGGACAAACTTAAGCCCAAATGGGAAGGTCCCTTCATCATCGACCAAGTCCTTACCAGCAGCGCATACCGTCTACGCAACGCATCTGACAACCGACTCGAGCCGAACCCATGGAACGCAGCCCGTCTCCGAAGATTCTACGCCTAGCGCCGGACTCAGAGTTCGTCTCCTTCCTCCGTCCACCTTTCATATTTCTTCGCTGTCTTTTGTTTCCCTCCTTTTTCCTCCCTCTTTCAGTAAAAGCCTTTGAGGGCTGATCTGTGCATTGTTCGCACACACTTGATGTGCTACTCGCACTCATTATACCTAGGGGCTTCTTTAACAGAAGCTTATTTATACGGGCTTCATGCCCAACACATGTGTCATACTTCCGCATGTACCTTTTACTCACCATTATATGCATCGATATGACTTAAGTTTTGGCCAAGCTGGGTTGCCTGGCTCCTGTGCTTACCCCTATGTTCCCGATTGTTCGGCTAGGAGGTAAAGGGAGCACCTCTGCGATTGTTACTGCTGGGTCAGCCGGATGTGTACCTCAGACTGGGTGAAGCCGAAGGCTAGCGTTCTTAAGGGAATATTCGGTCGATGACTTGAAAGATGATTTATTACTTATTTATTTATCTGCCCCCAGATGCTTTTTCTGCTCTTTTCGCAGTCCGGACATGCACTTTAGGGCATGCCTCCCAGGGAAAGGAACCCCTAACGGAACTATTCTCCCTGGAAGATGTTTCTTACTAACCATGTAATATAACATAACTAGTTGGGCACTTGTCTGATAAAGCACTTATGACCCCTACTCCTGGTATCCATGCATGCCCCGGTTTTTGTATAACCGTGAGGGTATTCGGACACACTCCGGACTGTTGGGTCCCGAGGTTGAAGCGAAAAGGTCCGCAAAGACAAACGATCTACAATCCGGCTAGAAGGCATTTTACATGTCATTTTAAATTACATCGTCAAACTGACTGATTGTACTCCTCTTCAATCCCATCTAATAGGCTGTCTAGTTTACAGTCCCGTTGGGAATATTTCACGGCCAACTCTGCTTGGCCGTACATCAGGCTCACAGGGATCTCCTTCCCATCGGGCCCCATAGGTCCGACCTCGGCCATGTGGTTTGGATCAGCCTTCGTGTACCGCGTCTTCACCATGGCCCAGGCCTCCCTGGCGCCTTGACGGCAGGCCGATATCTTCCATAGACGGAAGCGTTGTTGTACTCCCTGAAGCTTCTCAGCAAGCCCTCCAAGACCCTCGGGTAGGGAGAAGGACGGCCATAAGGCCTGAACGACGCCGCTCATCGCCTGTCGGACATGTTCGTGCAGTTGCAGCAGCTCGAGAAGAAGGTCACCCGTGGAACCAGGCATTTCCTCCGCCGGAAAACCCGTGAGCACACCTACAGACACATTTCTGTCAATCGACTTCCTCGCCGAACTCTTCTTTTCAAAAGATTTTGCTCAAGCACTTACTGTAAATGCCGCGACGAAGCCGCCGATTCTCCTTTACGGAGTCAGACAGCTGGACCCGAACATCTTTTAGTTCTTCGCCCAGCTGGGTGTTGGCATCTTGGAGTTTGTTCCTCTCCTGCTGCACCCTCATAAGCACCTTCTCGCCGGCCTTCAGCTGGCGCAGCAGATGTTTCTTGTTCGGATCTAGTCCGGCATCCTCTGCAATATTATTGTCAGACTAAATGCACATGCCGCACTTCATAAACTACTTATCTTTTCGAAATATGTATTACCAGAGGGGGTCTCTGTGGCTCCCCCGGCGGCGGCTAGTGCGGCCTCAAGTTGGGCCTTGCATTCTTGAAGCTCCTGGGACAGGTGGGTATTCTTCTCCGTAAGATCCTGCATAACAAATGATCCTTAAATCAGTTAGTTTAACTATTTTAAGTCTCGGGGGCTACTGGCATATATAACTATTAAAATTCCTCACCCGTATGTCTTTCACATACTGCTCCGTGGCTCTGGTTAAACCATCTTGAGCAGCACGGAGGTGCGCGTCTCCCACATTAAAGGCATTCAACGCCTCTGGGAAGAAACACGCGTCACGAAGAACTGTCTGACGGCGCCTGTGATTCATGGCGCTCTCCACCGACCTGGTGGCGGACAGCCTGTCGGCATCCTCCATTGGAGGAGCATCCGGCTCGCGCCTTGCGCTCGCCTCCCCCTCCGGACCAGGTGTTGGAGCCTGGCTGGCGGAGGCTTGGTTGGCAACCTCTCCGGGCATAGTCCGACGAGCGCTCTTTCTCCTGGAAGAATCATGAGCATTAATATACCTCCCAGGAGTCTTTCCCTTAAAGACAATGGTGTGCCATACCTTTGCGGCGATGTTTCGATTCGCGCCGCACTCCTCTTCCGCCTACTGGGCCGCACTGACCCTGGTTGGTTAGTCGCCACGGGCTCGGCTTCCCGCCGTAAAGGCACCTCCTGCGAAGCACCGTTGGTATAAGGTGGTCAGAAATAAGCATTAAAAAAGTAATGGTGTCAGGACTTCGGTCGTACTCACCTGGGAAGCCAGAGATAAACCGGGGTAGTCAGCCGTAATGGCGACTAGAGCATTGTCTATGCTGAGTTGGTGGAACACCCCGTCAATCAGCTCCACCTTTATGTCCGGATCCTCTCTGGAGGCCGGATCAAGGGATCTTCCTGGATCCTCGGGTTGTGGAGTCGGGCTTTGTATGCCCTCCACATCCCGGCGCAGTTCCTGCGTCGAAATCATAAAGTAAGACACTTAACTTTGAAAGCACGGATCGGATATATAAACGTCCGCTTACCCAGCTCCGAGGGTTATTCATGGAGAATCCATTCAATGGACTCGTGCGGAGGAAGTCCTCCTTCTACCCCTTGTACAAGCCGGACAGGATCTTCACCAGACCGGCGGTCGATCCCGGCCCCTTGCGGCCATGACGGGTGGCGTCATTCTCCCCGTTGAAATCCCACATGGGGTGGCCCCTATATTGGAGCGGCTGCACCCCTCGCATAATGCATGTGGCCATGACTCCAATCATGGTCAATCCGGAATGGGCCAGTAACCTTATCCGGCCCATCAGATATTGGACGCTCCTATCATCTTCCCGTTGAGGGCTCCGCGGGCGCCAACTCAGGCGTTTCTTCAGAGGAGCGTTGCTAAACTCTGGGAGCCCGATCCGAACTGGATCCGGCAGCGGGGCGTCTTCCATATAGAACCACTCCGAAGGCCAGTCTTCGGACGCCTTCTTCGGGGTTCCGGATAGATATCCGGTCCCGGCGATGCGCCATATTTCGGATCCGCCCACTTGATATATCGACCCCTTATGAGAACGGGGTACGAGGCAAAACAATCTCTTCCACAGTGCAAAATGGGGCTCGCTGCCCAAGAACAGCTCGCAAAGAGCTACAAAGCCCACGATGTGCAAGATGGAGGCAGGTGTGAGGTGGTGAAGTTGGAGTCCATAGAACTCCAGGAATCCCCGGAGAAACGAATGTATGGGAAATCCGAGTCCCCTTATTAGGTAGGGGACGAAGCATACCCGCTCTCCTTTGGAGGGATTGGGGACGCTCTCCGCCTGCTTCCCACCCTTGTAGGTGGCCAGTCTGGCTCGAACCGGAACCATAAAGGCTGGGGGAAGGTATCCCTCTGCTTGGAGCGTCACTAACTTGCTATGCGGGACTGAACATCTCCTCCAATCTCCTGGGTGAGGAATGGGAGTGCGAGAGGAGGAGCCGCGTCGACTGTCCATGTTGGAATGGATTTTTGTCAGATGCGCTTCGATGAGTACTTGCGGAAGGAGGATGGTGTGATTCGGATCTGGATCCTCGCCTCTCTTATAGGCAGCTTATTCGCGCAGCTAGGGGGTAAAACGTAAAAATACCCTGGCTTTTCGCATTCATACGACACGTGGAAGAGGGCCATTATTGGACGTAGAAGCCAAGGAGCGCAACATTTATAAGGAAACCAGACACTATTCGGCAAACACATGGAATATGGAGGAGAACCCGCCTTGCAAACACCGAAGACAATATACGCACCGGACTCGTCGTCATTGAAGCCTGGTTCGGGGGCTACTGAGGGAGTCCTGGACTATGGGGTGTCCGGATAGACGAACTATCATCATCGGCCGGACTCCAAGACTATGAAGATACAAGATTGAAGACTTCGTCCCGTGTCCGGATGGAACTTTCCTTGGCGTGGAAGGCAAGCTTGGCGATACGGATATGTAGATCTCCTACCATTGTAACCGACTCTGTGTAACCCTAGCCCTCTCCGGTGTCTATATAAACCGGATGGTTTTAGTCCATAGGACAAACAACAATCATACCATAGGCTAGCTTCTAGGGTTTAGCCTCCTTGATCTCATGGTAGATCTACTCTTGTAATACCCACATCATCAATATCAATCAAGCAGGACGTAGGGTTTTACCTCCATCAAGAGGGCCCGAACCTAGGTAAAACATCGTGCCCCTTGTCTCCTGTTACCATCTGCCTAGACGCACAGTTCGAGACCCCCTACCCGAGATCCGCCGGTTTTGACACCGACAGACATCATAGATCGCACCATATCTTGTAAAGTACGATTACGACGTTCGAACGCACCATCACACTCTGGTGTTCTGGGTGGCGTGAGTTGCGAAACTATTCCGCATTGTTTCAAATGAAGACCAAACTCGTAACTCAAATATTGTCCTCCACGATCAGATTGTAGAAACTTTATTTTCTTATTACGATGATTTTCCACTTCACTCTAAAATTCTTTGAACTTTTCAAATGTTTCAGACTTATGTTTCATTAAGTACATATACCCATATCTGCTCAAATCATCTGTGAAGGTCAGAAAATAACGATACATGCCGCAAGCCTCAATGTTCATCAAACCACATACATCAGTATGTATGATTTCCAATAAATCTATTGCTCTATCCATTGTTCCAGAGAACAAAGTTTTAGTCATCTTGCCCATGAGGCATGGTTCGCAAGTACCAAGTGATTCATAATCAAGTGATTCCAAAAGTCCATCAGAATGGAGTTTCTTCATGCGCTTTACACCAATATGACCTAAACGGCAGTGCCACAAATAAGTTGCACTATCATTATCAATATGTGTGTCACTACTATCGAGATTCAATAAAAATAGACCAGTCTTCAAGGGTGCATGACCATAAAAGATATTACTCATATAAATAGAACGACCATTATTCTCAGATTTAAATGAATAACCGTCTCGCATCAAACAAGATCCAGATATAATGTTCATGCTTAACGCTAGAACCAAATAACAATTATTCAGGTCTAAAACTAATCCCGAAGGTAGATGTAGAGGTAGCGTGCCAACGGCGACCACATCGACTTTGGAACCATTTGCCATGCGCATCGTCACCTCGTCCTTAGCCAATCTTCGCTTAATCTGTAGTCCCTGTTTCGAGTTGCAAATATTAGCAACAGAACCAGTATCAAATACCCAGGTACTACTGCGAGTATTAGTAAGGTACACATCAATAACATGTATATCACATATACCTTTGTTCACCTTGCCATCCTTCTTATCCGCCAAATACTTGGGGCAGTTCTGCTTCCAGTGACCAGTCCCTTTGCAGTAGAAGCACTCAGTATCAGGCTTAGGTCCAGACTTGGGCTTCTTCACTTGAGCAGCAACTTGCTTGCTGTTCTTCTTGAAGTTCCCCTTCTTCCCTTTACCCTTTTTCTTGAAACTGGTGGTCTTGTTGACCATCAACACTTGATGTTCCTTCTTGATTTCTACCTCCGCAGCCTTTAGCATTGCGAAGAGTTCGGGAATCGTCTTATCCATCCCTTGCATGTTATAGTTCATCACGAAGCTTTTGTAGCTTGGTGGCAGTGATTGAAGAACTCTGTCAATGACACTATCAACCGGAAGATTAACTCCCAGCTGAGTCAAGTGATTATGATACCCAGACATTTTGAGTATATGCTCACTGACAAAACTATTCTCCTCCATTTTGCAGCTATAGAACTTATTGGAGACTCCATATCTCTCAATCCGTGCATTTGCTTGAAATATTAACTTCAACTCCTGGAACATCTCATATGCTCCATGACGTTCAAAACGTCGTTGAAGTCCCGGTTCTAAGTCATAAAGCATGGCACACTGAACTATCGAGTAGACATCAGCTTTGCTCTGCCAGGCGTTCACAACGTTCGGCGTTGCTCCTGCAGCGGGTCTTGCACCTAGTGGTGCTTCCAGGACGTAATTCTTCTGTGCACCAATGAGGATAATCCTCAAGTTACGGACCAAGTCCGTGTAGTTTCTACCATCATCTTTCAACTTAGCTTTCTCTAGGAACACATTAAAATTCAAAGGAATAGTAGCACGGGCCATTGATCTACAACAACATAGACATGCAAAATACTATCAGGTACTAAGTTCATGATAAATTAAAGTTCAATTAATCATATTACTTAAGAACTCCTACTTAGATAGACATCCCTCTAATCATCTAAGTGATCACGTGATCCAAATCAACTAAATCATGTCCGATCATCACGTGAGATGGAGTAGTTTTCAATGGTGAACATCACTATGTTGATCATATCTACTATATGATTCACGCTCGACCTTTCGGTCTTAGTGTTCCGAGGCCATATTTGCATATGCTAGGCTCGACAAGTTTAACCCGAGTATTCTGCGTGTGCAAAACTGGCTTGCACCCGTTGTATGTGAACGTAGAGCTTATCACACCCTATCATCATGTGGTGTCTCAGCACGATGAACTTTTGCAAGGGTGCATACTCAGGGAGAACACTTGTACCTTGAAATTTAGTGAGAGATCATCTTATAATGCTACCGCCGAACTAAGCAAAAGAAGATGCATAAAGGATAAACATCACATGCAATCAATATAAGTGATATGATATGGCCATCATCATCTTGTGCCTTTGATCTCCATCTCCAAAGCACCGTCATGATCACCATCGTCATCGGCTTGATACCTTGATCTCCATCGAAGCATCATTGTCATCTCACCAACTATTGCTTCTATGACTATCGCTACCGCTTAGTGATAAAGTAAAGCAATTACATGGCTATTGCATTTCATACAATAAAGCGACAAACATATGGCTCCTGCTAGTTGCCGATAACTGTGTTACAGAACATGATCATCTCATACAATAAAATTTAGCATCATGTATTGACCATATCACATCACAACATGCCCTGCAAAAACAAGTTAGACGTCCTCTACTTTGTCGTTGCAAGTTTTACGTGGCTGCTACGGGCTGAGCAAGAACCGTTCTTACCTACGCATCAAAACGATAATGATTTTTCGTCAAGTGTCTTGTTTTAACCTTCAACAAGGACCAGGCGTAGTCACACTCGATTCAACTCAAGTTGGAGAAACTGACACCCGCCAGCCACCTATGTGCGAAGCACGTCGGTAGAACCAGTCTCGCGTAAGCGTACACGTAATGTCGGTCCGGGATGCTTCATCCAACAATACCACCGAATCAAAGTATGACATGTTGGTAAGCAGTATGACTATTATCGCCCACAACTCTTTGTGTTCTACTCATGCATATAACATCTACGCATAGACCTAGCTCTGATTCCACTGTCGGGGAACACAGTAATGTCAGGACCCCGACTCAACGCCACATCGATCTAGCATGTAACACATCATATCACTTTGCGGCCTCACGCACGGTATCCCCACGGGTGTCGCCTTACCTTTGCCCAGGACCGTTTGCGCCTTTTGGCACACGTATATGATAGTGTCGCTAGCATCCACATGATAAGGAGCCCGGGCTGACATGGCTAGTCGTAAACCCAAAGTGGCACAAACTTACAGGGACAGGCATCCATGACCCAGCATAGAACGTGTTGGTCATCAGCGAGTGAATCCAGGCTGAAGCACTGGGCTAGCAGGACTCCGGTGAACCGGGCTGTAGCGGGCTAACAGGACTCCGGTATTCATCACGTGACATTTCCCCGAAGGGACAGACACATGATCGAAGAAGGACACATGCCGGCCAGCCTAAGTGTTCCGGAGCAGTAGCAAGCTACCATGGCTCAGTGGAAGCACTAGGAGACATTTCCTAGTAAGAGAGGCTACTAAGGATAAACAACTAGAAAGTCAGATCCCACACATACCAAGCATTTCAATAACATACACACAATATGCTTGATATGTGCAAATACAACATGGCATCACAACATGACTCTACAACTCAAGTATTTTAATCAGTAGGCTCCGGGGAGCGAGATATTACAAACATGGGTCTCATGACCCAACATTCAGAGCATACAAGTCAAAGCACAAGCGGAAGCTTAACTTGTCTGAGTACAGACAAGTATAAATGAAAAAAAACTGAAAAGCCTGATTATCTACCAGATCCTAGTGAGGGCACAAAATCGTAGCTGAGGTAACAAGCTAAACATCAAAGTCCACGCGGTACTACTAGCGAGACTGAAGTCTCTCTGCAAAAACATAAATTAAGCAACGTGAGTACAAATGTACCCAGCAAGACTTACATCAGAACTAACTACATATGCATCATTATCAACAAAGGGGTGGTGGGGTTTAACTGCAGCAAGCCAGCTTTCACTCGGTGGCTATCCTGAACTACGACTGCAAGTAACTCTTTGAGGTGGCGCACACGAGTCCACATATTCACCATATCAATACACCACTATGGATCCACTCCCGTCTCCCTACGAGAGCGCCATCCATAGCACTCACGCTTATCTTGCGTATTTTAGAGTATCCACTTTCACTTGTCTATGAACTGTACAGGCAACCCAGAAGTCCTTTACCGCGGACACGGCTATTCGAATAGATCATATTAAATCTGCATGGGTGTACTTCTTCACACACGCTCTCACCACTTACCGCCGTTTACACGACATGTACTCGGCAACCTTCAAGCGGAAGCCCAGCGAGGGTGTCGGCCACGACCTGACTAACCACACAAGTCTCTAGTCCACGTTTATCGCCTATTCGGGTTCCATCCGCAACGAGATCCGGCCGGGGTGTCGCTCATGGCCCCAAACGATGTGTGCAGGGTTCCCAAGTCCACCATCTGGGTGCCACTTGGTACACCGGGCCACTGTGCCTAGTCTGTCCCAAGCCCACCTGTACCGGGTGCCACTTGGTAGACTACTAGCACTACCTACAAACACCAGAAACTAGTTGCAACTCTTGGACAGAGATCAAGTTGATTAATAAGTCGAGAGGGGTCGAGTTACCGGAACCCAATGTGTGGTAGTAATTGTTCATGGATCACAAACACAGAACTCAGTTCCTAAGGACGGCTTCAATGAGACAACCCACCATGTACTCCTACATGGCCTCTCACCGCTACCTTTACCAAATCGTGTTCACACACTTAGCTTGCACACAGTAGGACATGTTCACACACCTCCAATTCATCCCCGATGAATCAGACCTGACTCAACTCTAAGCAGTAGCAGGCATGACAAACAAGCATGAATGAGTAGGCACATCAGGGCTCAAACAACTCCTACTCATGCTAGTGGGTTTCATCTATTTACTGTGGCAATGACAGGTCATGCAGAGGAAAGGGGTTCAACTACCACAGCATGTAACAGTTGAATCGTTGTTGTCCTAATGCAGTAAAAGAGAGCAGGAGCGAGAGAGTGGGATTGTATCAGAATGAACAAGGGGGGTTTGCTTGCCTGGCACTTTTGAAGATAGTATAGCTCTTCATCGGTGTCATCGATCTCATCGTCGGTACACGTCTATTGAGAGGGGACAAGCACCGACAACAAAGAAGAAACACAATCAATGCAATGCATAATATGATGCATGATCATGACATGGCATAATGAGTGTGTTGGCCTAATGCAACTACAACAGATTAAATGGAGTTGGTTTGAATCCAGGATTCAAATTCAAACCCCACATGTGGATATTCAAATGCCATTTATATGATTTATCCTAAACAGTACTCATAAGTTGTTGTAACATGCATGAAACCAGTACAGATGGATAGATTGGATTTTTCTGATCATTTTTCATATATAAATTATTTCATTCTGAGTTACGATTAAATTTCTATGAATTTTAGAAGTTTAGATCAATTTCTGAAATTTATAAATCATTTCTGATTTATTTTAATTCCAGAAAATGTTTACTGCGTCAGCATTAGGTCATGCTGACCTTAGCAGGTCAACAGGCGCCGCCAGGTCAAACCTGACCAGTGAGGCCCACTGGTCAGTGACTCAGTTAGCTAACTGAGTTGATTAGGGTTAAACTAATCCTAACAAAAATGTCAGCAGGGCTGGGCCCACATGTCAGTGGCTCGGGTTTAGTTTAGCGAGGGAATTAGCACCTAACAGTGGTGATTAGCACTAACTAGCATCTAACTAATCCAGCTAGTGCCGGCCCCACATGTCATTGACCCAGGTGGGGCCCGACTGGGGTCAAAGTGGGTCAAACCCAGGCCGGCGGGGTCAAACCCACCGGCGACTCGACACTAGCGAGACCCGAGACGGCGGCGCGGCTCGGAATATGCCCATAGGCCACGGACGAGGCTGTTCTTGGGCTCGTTGGAGAGCTCTTGCAGGCGCGCGTCTAGTGGTGGTGGTGGCCGGGCCTATGGTGGCCGGAGCCAACGGCGGTGAGCACGAAAGCGGCGGCCGACGTTCGGGTGAGTTGCGGGTTCGGTGTTGCAGCTCGCAAGCGAGCCAACTGATGCACTGGGGCTGCTCTACGGTGTGCTACGAGCGTGTTGGAGTCACTGGGGTGACCAAATGGTCACCGGAGCTGCGTTGACGGCGAGCTCGGCCGGCGGCGTGCTGCGGGCAGCAAGGGGGCGACGGCTACGGCGAGCAAGAGGCAGCGGGGTTAGGGGGGTTAGATGCAGGTGCTCACAGCGAGTCCAACGAGCACGAGGGCGAGGTCAGGGAAGTCTGGTAGCTCCCGAATCGGCGGCAATGGGCTTCGGTGGCCAGCGACAGAAACGGCGATGGTGACGATGAAGCCGCGCGTCCGAGGCCGGGAGAATCGTCGAGGAGGAAGAGGCAAATGAGGCGGAGCTCGTGGACTAGCTGGCTTGGCATGGGGATGCTGGTGGCCGCAGCAAAGGCGAACGACGGCGACGGTGGTCCTCGGGCGTCGCGCGAGAGAGCGAGGGACAGAGGCAGGGGGCGAATGAGGTGTCCACGGGGTCGGGGCGGCGACGTGGAGATCACCCAGGTGTCCAGGGGCGTGGGCGGCAAGCAGGTGGCGTCGTGGCGAGCTCGTGCTCGCCGGCGTCACCTCTGTGCCTGCCTCGCGAGGACGTAGCAGCTGGCTGGCATGGGCCAGCACAGTGCTGGGCCTGCCAGGTGGGCCGGCCAAGTAAGTGGCCCAGGTAGGTGTTCTCTCTCTCTCTCTCTAAATTGTTTTCTGTTTTCTATTTTTTTGTAACTTCTAGGCTTTATTTAAAATACCAGAACGTTTTCAAAAATCCTAAAGATAATTGTGGGCTCTATTTGGAATATTCCCAACAGCCCTCACTTAAGTTCAGAATTAATTGAGCATTTAAAATATTATATAGCATTTAAATGCCCAATTGCAAATAGCATATGATTTAATCCAGAGCCCAAATATGACATGGAAAAAGGTGCAACACCTCTGGTTAATGTTTCCAGCATTTTCCAGAAATGATGAACATTTTTGAAAGCCATTTGGATTCACTGAGAATATTTTAGTTGAACCTAGTGGATTCCTTTGATGCTAGGGTTTAGGCAATCCCCATTTCAGGTTTAACTAAAATTTAAACATGATGCAACACCAGATGCTAGCACTAGGCATTAATAGAACTAGGGATGTGACAACTCACCCCCACTAAACAAGAATCTCGTCCTGAGATTCAAGTGTAGGGTAAGATGAAAGGCGAGCGCAAACTAACACAATCTTCATGATCCAGGCTGCACTTCAAATGAACGTTGATTTGATCACCATCATTGTCTCGACGTCTTACTCCAGGAACTCCTACCAACATGACAACGAGAGGAAAAAGAAACTCCAGAAGGATCGATCTTCTCGAAGATCGCTCAACTCAGGATCAACTCACGGAATGAGACATAGAAACATCTCACGAGCTGAGACGCGAAGCACACATCTAGAGGAATGGAGTGAAGCAGATGACGAAGGTTCACTAGGTAGACAACAATTCCACGCTTAAGAAGGTGGTGAACGGTTGTCAACGTAGCGAGGAGTTGGGTTGCCATGATACCATAACGAGACATCTTGGAGGAGGGTGACTCGTAGAAATATCCCCTTAAGTGGCAAAAAGAATTACCTTTGATTCCGAGATCATTGAAACTCTTTATACCAACCTAAGGCAATTCTCGAGCGATCGTTTAGAGGGGTTCGGTAGAATAACATACTCAGACTAGAATGGATGATGTGGATTACCTTGTTGTAAACAACACAAGGGATGTTTGTAGTAACTGGGGAGAAGCTCAACAGTAGAGAGTGAGTCCACTGTTTGAAAAGTTATAGCATAACCGAGGAAACTGAGAGCAATCCCAGTTAGTGCCGATGATAACACCTAGCGCTTGTGCGTGCTCTCAAGAACTTGAGCATTTCCATATTCATCAAGGTTTTACCAATATCTGTGTCAAGGATCCTGGCAACACAACTTACTACCATGATGAATGGTGATGGAGGATGCAGATGCAAAGGAAGATAACACCTTCTCAAATTTCACCTTGGCGGGCCAACGGGACAAAATCTGGATGATCGTCCGAGAGACATTTAGCACTCCGCTTCTAATGTTCTCCTTTATGTGCTAGCGTAACCCATTTACATGGTTTGGTATCTAGAACATCAAGTAAAAAGACCGGACTTCGGGAACACAAAATCCATAAGGGACAACTAGGAAATAAATCCAACGAAATCTTTATGGGGAGGTGGCCAACTTCCTCAATCAAGATACTACAATAATAGGTCTTCCGGTTGGGTGCGTTGACCACGACATCCACTTTACCAGTTACGGTGAGACCAATATTATAGTTCTTGGGAAAACGCTCCAACCATCATATCAGCCTGAGATTCAGATCTGGTTGGAGTCAGAATATTCCAAACGCATCAAGTCTAGAAAGAAAAGGATAGTTTGCAACACAAATCGACGAGACGACGTTGCGAGATTCTCGGGGAATGAACTGCGATAGCAAGCCCCAAAACTTGAGCTGGTTCTGCTACAAACATGTGAACATGTTGTCCCAGACAAGCATGACCACGTAGTAGTCTTATAATAAAACACTACCGAGTTCAGGTAGGGAACCATCATCGAGGATATTGGAATCATATGCATGAACTAGTATTCGCACAACAACTCCTTTTCCTCGAACAAATCAATCAGTGGCTTGTTGTGCTAGGAACACACATGGAGTGGAGGCGGCCAACCTATCAAACCATAGAGTACTTCGCACATATGCGTGACTAACTTGGGATGATCCCAGAGGAAGCAAAAACAAGCTTTCTCGAATTCACGGCAGCAACTTGCATCAAATGCACATGAATTTAGAGGAAGCCACTTCTTTCATACAAACATATGCTTCATGAGCTAGCATGAAGAAATGCTTTCAAAAATTTCCAACACTAGCTTTAATGTTCAACATGAATCATGGAGGAGATAAAGACGTTGTCGATGGTCTCAACAACAATTTATCAAGATTTCCATAAGATGGGTTACATGGTTATGTGAACAAGATGATGGCATTGATCAGGCCAAAAGATGTAATGATGTATGCTCGAGGGATCAACCACGAGTAGGACAACATTATGAACATCGTTGGTACTGATTTGATTTGGTGATAGCCCATACTCAAATCAAAGTTTTTATAAGACAATAGGTCCATCAACTGAATACAGGGACCAATCGATGAAGAGATCATCTTTCTACAACAAACACACAAACACAAGATATCCCTTTGGAAATGAACTAGGTTAGACAAGCTTTTATCTTCCAACTCTCCAAGTTGTCGTTTAGCTTAAACAACTAGCTCAGGGGTATCCAACACGGATTCTTGGAGAAAGGGTGGTTTCGAAAACCAACTTGGTCACGAGCTCAACATAGCAATCAGGTGACAACCTGGTGATACTTCCGAGAAGATAATCAAAAAATCACGAACCACCGATATGCGATTAAGCTCGAGAACAATCTTGCTTTTCAGGGCAAGGCGAGATGATCAAATAAGCAAGGGATTGGCATAGCCCCTTCTCATTGACCGAAAGGTGCACCGGAAATAAGGACTAGGTAGCACGATCTATCTTAGAATGATGATTCAAGAACGAATACGCTAAGAATGAAATTATTGTCCTTTAACTACCAAGCAACAGAGTTGCTAGGAGTATAGATTTCACACATCATAGTTCACCTGTCGGCATTCCGGTTGCAACAACATGGAAACCGAGAAATGAATAATGAGGGCGAGAAGTATCACTGTATCAAGAGTTCATAAGATGATGTGTAATTCCTATGACTTTCTTGACATAAAGAGGGTAATACTTCAGGGTAGAACAGAACAAAAACTGGATTAGTATTTTGATCTGCGGAGTATGACTACTTTGACCCAATCCTAGATATGGATGAGGTACTGGAGTTCATTTCTCCTAGTCATTCTGGGATAGAATGGCTTGACAGAACACAAGAATAATAGGCATCGATGAACGAAGGCACGCATACTCTTGACTATCAATTGATAGACGAAGGTCAAAACACAACTAAGGAGGGACAACTCAAAGGACCATATATGTTTCTGAGTTGTGGATGCATAGGTTAGTATGTCGAACAAGTTCAACATATTTCTTCCGGATAACCCATGCGGAAGAGGAAGGACTAGCAGATCCACAACTATGAATGGAGGACTCATCAAGAGCACTCTGGTTGTGATCTTTTGGTTCAAAGAACTTCTGCCATAAATGGTTCATAGTATTTGGAAGAAGGAAATACCACGGACCTCGAGGACTAACACAAAGGTCACTAATAACCTAAGGGAGCTAGCAATTACTATCAACATGATGTAAGTAGGGTGAATCTCGGGTTCAAAACCCAGAAGTGGAATACCTACATACTAAATGGCATCACGGGATGCTTTCAAAAATGAAGGCCAGAATCATCACACTGGGAACGCAAAACATGACTAGATTACAAGGTGGTTAACTAAGACACCTAGGGTCATAATAATAGCTCCAACTTATATATCGAGGCAATGAAGTACCTCAACACATTGGCTAGTGTGGTTAATCTGACCCAAAAGGACATCGAGAACAGAAAGAAGTGATTTGCAAATGCATCAGACTATTTAGAAACCTGGGATGACTCGGACAGCATAACGACTGTAAATGCTCAAAATGATTTGAGACATCCTACAAAATGGTGGCATAACCACTCGATCATCACAATATCAAGGTTCTGAAATCAACTATGAATACACGGAGATAGTAGGAGTTGAACTCAAGTTTAGAACCATCACTCCTATAGGTCTACAGATTAGTAACACGTGATCCTGATAGAAAGAAGAGATAGCCTAGTTCCTTAACCCCCATAGGAAAGAAAAGATGACTCAGATCAGAAGGCCGCGAGGTAAAGGAGTAAAGAGAGCCTTACGTTCCATCCCACAATCAATTCCCTTATATAACTAAAGAATTTCTAGACTCAACTTCGACCAGTTTGACTTGGTAATCCTACAGGCAGTCAAGCTCTGCTACCAAAGCTGTCAGGACCCCGGCTCAATGCCACATCAATCTAGCATGTAACACATCATATCACTTTGCGGCCTCACGCATGGTATCCCCACGGGTGTCGCCTTACCTTTGCCCAGGACCGTTTGCGCCTTTTGGCACACGTATATGATAGTGTCGCTAGCATCCACATGATAAGGAGCCCGGGCTGACATGGCTAGTCGTAAACCCAAAGTGGCACAAACTTACAGGGACAGGCATCCATGACCCAGCATCGAACGTGTCAGTCATCAGTGAGTGAATCCAGGCTGAAGCACTGGGCTAGCAGGACTCCGATGAACCGGGCTGTAGCGGGCTAACAAGACTCCGGTATTCATCGCGTGACATTTCCCCGAAGGGACAGACACAGGATCGAAGAAGGACACATGCCGGCTAGCCTAAGTGTTCCGGAGCAGTAGCAAGCTACCATGGCTCAGTCGAAGCACTAGGAGACATTTCCCAGTAAGAGAGGCTACTAAGGATAAACAACTAGATAGTCAGATCCCACACATACCAAGCATTTCAATAACATACACACAATATGCTCGATATGTGCAAATACATCATGGCATCACAACATGACTCTACAACTCAAGTATTTTAATCAATAGGCTCCGGGGAGCGAGATATTACAAACATGGGTCTCATGACCCAACATTCAGAGCATACAAGTCAAAGCACAAGCGGAAGCTTAACTTGTCCGAGTACAGACAAGTATAAATGAAAGAAAACTGAAAAGCCTGATTATCTACCAGATCCTGCCGAGGGCACAAGATCGTAGCTGAGGTAACAAGCTAAACATCGAAGTCCATGCGGTACTACTAGCGAGACTGAAGTCTCTCTGCAAAAACATAAATTAAGCAACGTGAGTACAAATGTACCCAGCAAGACTTACATCAGAACTAACTACATATGCATCATTATCAACAAAGGGGTGGTGGGGTTTAACTGCAGCAAGCCAGCTTTGACTCGGTGGCTATCCTAAACTACGACTGCAAGTAACTCTTTGAGGTGGCGCACACGAGTCCACATATTCACCATATCAATACACCACTATGGATCCACTCCCGTCTCCCTACGAGAGCGCCATCCATAGCACTCACGCTTATCTTGCGTATTTTAGAGTATCCACTTTCACTTGTCTATGAACTGTACAGGCAACCCAGAAGTCCTTTACCGCGGACACGGCTATTCGAATAGATCATATTAACCCTGCAGGGGTGTACTTCTTCACACACGCTCTCACCACTTACCGCCGTTTACACGACATGTACTCGGCAACCTTCAAGCGGAAGCCCAGCGAGGGTGTCGGCCACGACCTGACTAACCACACAAGTCTCTAGTCCAGGTTTATCACCTATTCGGGTTCCATCCGCAAGGAGATCTGGCCGGGGTGTCGCTCACGGCCCCAAACGATGTGTGCAGGGTTCCCAAGTCCACCATCCGGGTGCCACTTGGTACACCGGGCCACTGTGCCTAGTCTGTCCCAAGCCCACCTGTACCGGGTGCCACTTGGTAGACTACTAGCACTACCTACAAACACCAGAAACTAGTTGCAACTCCTGGACAGAGATCAAGTTGATTAATAAGTCGAGAGGGGTCGAGTTACCGGAACCCAATGTGTGGTAGTAACTGTTCATGGATCACAAACACAGAACTCAGTTCCTAAGGACGGCTTCAATGAGACAACCCACCATGTACTCCTACATGGCCTCTCACCGCTACCTTTACCAAATAGTGTTCACACACTTAGCTCGCACACAGTAGGACATGTTCACACACCTCCAATTCATCCCCGATGAATCAGACCTGACTCAACTCTAAGCAGTAGCAGGCATGACAAACAAGCATGAAAGAGTAGGCACATCAGGGCTCAAACAACTCCTACTCATGCTAGTGGGTTTCATCTATTTACTGTGGCAATGACAGGTCATGCAGAGGAAAGGGGTTCAACTACCGTAGCATGTAACGGTTGAATCATTGTTGTTCTAATGCAGTAAAAGAGAGCAGGAGCGAGAGAGTGGGATTGTATCGGAATGAACAAGGGGGTTTTGCTTGCCTGGCACTTCTGAAGATAGTATAGCTCTTCATCGGTGTCATCGATCTCATCGTCGGTACATGTCTACTGAGAGGGGACAAGCACCGGCAACAAAGAAGAAACACAATCAATGCAATGCACAATATGATGCATGATCATGACATGGAATAATGAGTGTGTTGGCCTAATGCAACTACAACAGATTAAATGGAGTTGGTTTGAATCCAGGATTCAAATTCAAACCCCATATGTGGATATTCAAATGCCATTTATATGATTTGTCCTAAACAGTACTCATAAGTTGTTCTAACATGCATGAAACCAGTACAAATGGATAGATTGGATTTTTCTGATCATTTTTCATATATAAATTATTTCATTCTGAGTTACGGTTAAATTTCTATGAATTTTAGAAGTTTAGATCAATTTCTGAAATTTATAAATCATTTCTGATTTATTTTAATTCCAGAAAATGTTTACTGCATCAGCATTAGGTCATGCTGACCTCAGTAGGTCAACAGGCGCCGCCAGGTCAAACCTGACTAGTGGGGCCCACTGGTTAGTGACTCAGTTAGCTAACTGAGTTGATTAGGGTTAAACTAATCCTAACAAAAATGTCAGCAGGGCTGGGCCCACATGTCAGTGGCTCAGGTTTAGTTTAGCGAGGGAATTAGCACCTAACAGTGGTGATTAGCACTAACTAGCATCTAACTAATCCAGCTAGTGCCAGCCCCACATGTCATTGACCCAGGTGGGGCCCGACCGGGGTCAAAGTGGGTCAAACCCAGGCCAGCGGGGTCAAACCCACTGGCGACTCGACGCCGGCGAGACCCGAGACGGCGGCGCGGCTCGGAGTACGCCCACAGGGCACGGACGAGGCCGTTCTTGGGCTCGTTGGAGAGCTCTTGCAGGCTGGCGTCTAGTGGTGGTGGAGGCCGGGCCTATGGTGGCCGGAGCCAATGGCGGCAAGCACGAAAGCGGCGGCCGACATTCGGGTGAGTTGCGAGTTCAGTGTTGCAGCTCGCAAGCGAGCCAACTAATGCGCTGGGGCTGCTCTACGGTGTGCTACGAGCGTGTTGGAGTCGCCGGGGTGACCAAATGGTCACCGGAGCTGCGTCGACGGCGAGCTCGGCCGGCGGCGTGCTGTGGGCAGCAAGGGGGCGATGGCTACGGCGAGCAAGAGGCAGCGGGGTTAGGGGGGTTAGATGCAGGTGCTCACAGCGAGTCCAACGAGCGCGAGGGCGAGGTCGGGGACGTCCGGTAGCTCCCGAATCGGCGGCGATGGGCTTCGGTGGCCGGCGATGGAAACGGCAATGGTGACGATGAAGCCGTGCGTTCGAGGCTGGGACAATCGTCGAGGAGGAAGAGGCAGATGAGGCGGAGCTCGTGGACTAGCTGGCTTGGCATGGGGATGCTGGTGGACGCGGCAAAGGCGAACGACGGCGACGGTGGTCCTCGGGCGTCGCGCGAGAGAGCGAGGGAGAGAGGCAGGGGGGCGAATGAGGTGTCCACGGGGTCGGGGCGGCGACATGGAGATCACCCAGGTGTCCAGGGGCGTGGGCGGCAAGCAGGTGGCGTCGTGGCGAGCTCGTGCTCGCCGGTGTCACCTCTGTGCCTGCCTGGCGAGGAAGAAGCAGCTGGCTGGCATGGGCCAGCACAGTGCTGGGCCTGCCAGGTGGGCCGGCCAGGTAAGTGGCCCAGGTAGGTGTTCTCTCTCTCTCTCTAAATTGTTTTCTGTTTTCTATTTTTCTGTAACTTCTGGGCTTTATTTAAAATACAAAAACATTTTCAAAAGTCCTGAAGATAATTGTGGGCTCTATTTGGAATATTCCCAACAGCCCTCACTTAAGTTCAGAATTAAGTGAGCATTTAAAATATTATATAGCATTTAAATGCCCAATTGCAAATAGCATATGATTTAATCCAGAGCCCAAATATGACATGGAAAAAGGTGCAACACCTCTGGTTAATGTTTCTAGCATTTTCCAGAAATGATGAACATTTTTGAAAGCCATTTGGATTCACTGAGAATATTTTAGTTGAACCTAGTGGATTCCTTTGATGCTAGGGTTTAGGCAATCCCCATTTCAGGTTTAACTGAAATTTAAACATGATGCAACACCAGATGCTAGCACTAGGCATTAATAGAACTAGGGATGTGACAAGTAATTTCAAAAAAATTCCTACGCACACGCAAGATCCATCTAGGTGATGCATAGCAACAAGAGGGGAGAGTGTTGTCCACATACCCACGTAGACCGAAAGCAGAAGCATTATGACAACGCGGTTGATGTAGTCGTACGTCTTCACGATCCGCCCGATCCTAGTACCTAAAGTACGGCACCTCCGCGATCTACACACGTTCGGCTCGGTGATCTCCCACGAACTCTCGATCCAGCTGAGTGTCGAGGGAGAGCTTTGTCAGCATGACAGCGTGATGACGGTGATGATGAAGTTACCGACGCAGGGCTTCGCCTAAGCACTACAACGATATGACCGAGGTGGAATCTGTGGAGGGGCCCACCGCACACGGCTAAGACAACTGTCAACTTGTGTGTCTATGGGGTGCCCCCTCCCCCGTATATAAAGGAGTGGAGGAGGGGGAGGGCCGGCCCTCTATGGCATGCCCAAGGGGAGTCCTACTCCCACCGGGAGTAGGATTCCCCCCTTCCCTAGTTGGATTAGGAGAGGAAGGAAGGGGGAGAGAGGGGGGAGGAAAGGGGGGGCACCCAACTCGGATTGGGCTTGAGGTGGGCGCGCCCCCTCCTAGGCTCCCTTCTCCTCTCTTCCACTATGGCCCAATAAGGCCCATATAATACTTCCCGGGGGGTTCCCGTAACCTCCCGATACTCCGGTAAATGCCCGAACTCACCCGGAACCATTCCATGTCCAAACATAGCCATCCAATATATTGATCTTTATGTCTCGGCCATTTCGAGACTCCTCGTCATGTATACTATGAAATCCGGGACTCCGAACAACCTTTGGTACATCAAAACACATAAACTCATAATATCGATCGTCACCGAATGTTAAGCGTGCGGACCCTACGGGTTCGAGAACTATGTAGACATGACCGAGACTCATCTCCGGTCAATAACCAATAGCGGAACCTGGATGCTCATATTGGTTCCTACATATTCTAAGAAGATCTTTATCGGTCAAACCGCATAACAACATACGTTGTTCCCTTTGTCATCGGTATGTTACTTGCCCGAGATTCGGTCGTCGGTATCACAATACCTAGTTCAATCTCGTTACCAGAAAGTCTCTTTACTCGTTCCGTAATGCATCATCCCGCAACTAACTTATTAGTCACATAGCTTGCAAGGCTTATAGTGATGTGCATTACCGAGAGGGCCCAGAGATACCTCTCCGATACTCGGAGTGACAAATCACTACTAGGGAAAAGCCTAGCAGCAACGTGGGTTTTAGGCCTCTCAGTAGCGTGGGGACCGGCGCTACTAATAAGGCACTACAGCTAACTTATAGCAGTAGCGCCTGTTGTCCCACGCTATTGCTATACATGAATAGCTGTAGCGCTCTTTAGGAAAGGGCGCTGCTGATATTATCTGTAGCGCTTTTTACAAGGAGGCGCTACTGCTGAATTCCCCCCCCCCCTCGCTACTACTAGTTTTATTAGTTTTTTCCCTACATATTTGTTTTGTATTTGATTAGGCTTTATACAATAATCTTTAGCATATCATACACATACAAAATGTAATCATAGCATATACATACAATTAGTCTCATCAAATCATGTCATCATCATAATTATCATCCAACACAAAGTGGTCTCTCGTCATCATCTCGAAAATAGCGATACAAGTCTCGATTACTTGCAAATACATCGTCATCCATCTAAACAATGATATACGCGAGAAGAGCTATCACTTTGAGTACATGAGTTCGTATCTCTCTCACACATTAGCGTGAAACTAACCTAACTACTGCCTGTCGCTTGAAAACTGGAAACCGGTACACCTGAGCCTGACACTCCGGCCACTCATCGTATATATACTCCTGGCGTAGCACTTTTTCGCCATCTATGATCTATGCACCTGCATCGTCACATGAGTCGATGATATGCAACATATATAGTTGAGCAACAGAAAGAGACAGACTTGGCAAAAATAGAAACAACATATCATAAGCATAAATAACAAAGTTCATCGTACCCAAAATGCCCTAACTAGAGTGATTTTCGCTAGTCGAGGAGGAGGACAGTTTAATTACATCACAAATAAAGTTTCACCGTGCATAACTCAAAGTTTTGTCATACAGAAAGTATGGACTAAATGGACACATTGTCATATATCGACAATCACTCCACCATGTCGTGCCATCCATCCATGTCAGGGAGATAGTCCTCGAGCTTAGTGAAAGGCTTCATGTCGAAACGCTGAGAGGCTATCCATGTTTGGACGTCTTCCCGTGACATTTGTCCTTCTCCATAGAACATCCCTGTTTTTCCGACGACCTCCTTCATGATGATTTGGGCAAGTTCGTGCTGGATGTTATAGAACTCAGCTCAAAGTCGATGATCCTCGATATCTCCTATGTCCTTTGCCCATTGCAGACTATGGGCATCGCCGGATCTAGGTGACATGCGAAGGTTCTGGTGATCCCGTCTGTACTCCAGCATGTGGTGTAGGACATAGAATCCATCATTAAGAGAATCGTTTGGTTGCTGGATGCAGCAGAAGTCAGTCTTATGGCTGAAGGCGACCCTGCTGCCCCTTCTCTTCTTGTCCCTGACCTCTCCACCCCTTGCTTGGTAGTAAACCATAGCACTGTAGAGAACATCCTTGATGTGGGTGTAATCCTTTTTGTGAATGTTCTTCGACCTAAATCTAGCCATGTTTACCAGAACCCTGTCCTTCATCGTTGCTAGCCATGTTTCCTATGATTAAATCTAGTCAATTAATTCTAGACCTAATAAAATGAATAATGACATAAAAGAAGGCCTATTGTTTTGCAGGAACGTTGACTCCTTCCTGGTGCGGCAAATCCCGGGCACTCGATATGTCCTAGTTTGTAGCACAAGTCATGCCGAAATTCACGGAAAATTTCGGCATGACCTTTGCTAAAAAGTGGACAAATCGAGAACCTGAAATTTGCTGGAATGGAAATGAATCAACATTCCGGCAAAACATATATAGGCCACTCGGCTTCATTGAAACAACAAAGCCACTTGGGCACAATCGAACCACTTCAATGAAAAGATATAACATGACCACTTCAATGAAAAGATATAATCAACAATAGAAGTCTAGGAAGGGATCATCTTTAAAATAAAACTTGCCTAAATAACCTAGATAATTAACCTAATTAAACTAGTTAACCTGACTAGTTCTCTGTCAAAGCCCTAACTAAATTTTTGCACTAACCTAGATAATTAACCTAATTAGAATAGTTAACCTAACTACTTCTATGTCAAAGCCCTAACTAAATGTTTGCCCTAACCTAGATAATTAACATAATTAAACTAGCTAACCTATGCATGAGAGAGAGAGGAGGGGTGGGGGCTTACAGAGGATAGCTTCGGTGGTGGCGAGGGAGGCAGGGGTGGCGAGGGAGGCAGGGGCGTCTCCGGTGACGGCGAGGGAGGCAGTTGTGGCGAGGGAGGATCTGGTGGCGTCGACGGCGGCTCCAGTGGCGTTGATGAGGCCACGCGGCTCTGTGGCGTTGGGGGCGGCTCCGGTGGCGTCGACGGCGCACGACTCTGGTGGCTCCGGGGGCGTCGACGTCGGCAGGAGATGGCGGCGAAGTGGGGTGACGGCGAATCGGGAAGATGGCGGCGGGGTGGGTCGAGAGATTTGGGGGGCAAGTGGTGGCTGGGGGGAAACGGTTTTTTGGTTAAGTCAAAATTAGTGGTAGCGCGTTTCGCAAAACGCGCTATAGCTAAGGTAGCTATAGCGCTTTTTACAAAACGTGCTACTGCTATAGCTATGTAATTTTCTTCCTTTTTTTATTTTCTTTTCTGTTTCTATAGCGGGGGTCTAGGAAACGCGCTGCAGCTACGTTAGCTATAGCGCCTCTTACAAACACACGCTACATCTATGCATTTCTCTGTTTTTTCGCTTTTTCATTTATTTTGCTTTACATTTTATTTTATTTCTTTCTCCTTTTTCTGTTTCTTTCATTTTCATTTACTTTTCTATTTGTTTTTCATTTTATTTTATTTCCATTAGCAGTAGTGCTTTTCTTAGGAAACGCGCTGCTATTCATGCCCTAGCGGAAGCGCGCTTCCTCCAAGCCCGCTACTGCTATGCGTAGCCTATCGTTGCACCAATGGGAATATTAGTAGTAGCGCTTTTACGGCCACACGCGCTACTGCTACAATTGTATCTGCAGCGCAGTTTTTTTTGAACGCTACTGCTATCTAGCACTAGCGCCCTTTTTTGAACCGCGTTGTTGCTAAATTTCTATGTATAAAGTTTTCCCTAGTAGTGAATCCTAATCTCGATCTATGCCAACTCAACAAACATCAGCGGAGACACCTATAGAGCATCTTTATAATCACCCAGTTACATTGTGACGTTTTATAGCACACTAAGTGTTCCTTTGGTATTCGGGAGTTGCATAATCTCATAGTCATAGGAACATGTATAAGTCATGAAGAAAGCAATAGAAATAAACTAAACGATCAAGTGCTAAGCTAACGGAATGGGTCAAGTCAATCACATCATTCTCTAACGATATGATCCCATTAATCAAATGAAAACTCATGTCTATGGCTAGGAAACTTAACCATCTTTGATTCAACGAGCTAGTCAAGTAGAGGCATACTAGTGACACTCTGTTTGTCTATGTATTCACACATGTACTAAGTTTCCGGTTAATATAATTCTAGCATGAATAATAACCATTTATCATGACATAAGGAAATATAAATAACAACTTTATTATTGCCTCTAGGGCATATTTCCTTGTTTTTGCTTTTCTCTTTTATTTGTTTGTTCAAGAAACCAAAAACTCCAAAAATATTTCAGTGTGTTTATCTGAATTTCTTTTCTTTTTATTCGAGTCGTACCGAGGAGAAGACCACGATGAAAATGTTGAGTGGATCTCATATGAATAAATGTTAATGTAATAAAGAGCCATTTTACCTTGTCTTCTCCTGTTGAATAAAATGTTTGCAGATTCCAGCTTAGTCCACGGCACTCTTGCACTATTATTATTTTCACATCATTCGGTCGTGCAACTGAAAGGCAATAATGACAACATCCGATGAACTGGCCGTGGCAGAGAGAAACGGGTATGAACTCAACTTGTTTTGTTTGTGTAAATATGTTTAACCTAGTATCCATGATTCAGCCCGTTATAATTAAACATGTTTGCAATGTCCAATGTTACTTATGCATAATGCATGGTTATGACTGTTGTTGCTCTCTAACTGGCCGCTTCTCAATCTAATTGCTAGCCTTCGCCTGTACTAAGTGGGAATTCTTCTTGTACATCAAAAACCTTGAACCCAAAGTTATTTAGATGAGTCCACCATACCTACCTATATGCGGTATTATCCTGCCGTCCTAAGTAAATTTACATGTGCCACCTCTAAAAACTTCTAACAAATATCCTTTTTGTGTGCCTGGATTGTTCATGGAACGACAGTAGATGGTCATTATCTTCCATGCTAAGCGGGTTATTCTCAGGTTGAGTGTTTATTCACTCGCCATCGCACAAGAAAAGGGCGGTAATAGGGATGCCCAGTCCCAAATTGCAAAAGAAATGATCTCTCAAATAATCAAACAAAAACTCCTAATGAAGTCAAAACATTTACTTTTTATTGCTTGGGAACCGCCACTAGCTCGCTTAGCATGGAAGATGTTGATAACTGATGGTCATGAAGTAAATGAGAAGGATGCATGTCTCAAAATATCTTTTTTTGTAATTAAATATCATTTACCTTTGTTTTAAAAACTTGAGCTCTGGCACCTCTGCAAACTGTTTCCCTCTGCGAAGGGACTATCTATTTACTTTTATGTTGTATCATCACCTTCTAAAACAAGCGCCAGAACCTGAGAGCACAACTGTCATGACTTATGCATTGTGTGTAGCTAATGTTGGATGCATCATGACTGGATATTTTCTACCATGAATTACAATGTTTAGTCGCTGCTTGAACCTTGGAGGTGCTCTGCATTTATGTTTTACGATCTTAGAAAGGCCTAGCGAGATACCACTATTGTCATATTATATCATGGTTGTTTTGATAATGTGTTGCTGTTTGAGATATCTTATTATTGGTCGCTAGCTGATTATGTCATTGATATGAGTTAATATAATCTTTAAGAGTTATTGTCGGCATGGTTAGTTATAATATTAGCTGAAAACCTGGGTGCTGTTTAATCTTATTTATGCAAACAAGAGCAAAAGAGTTCGTAAAAGTTTTTCTTTTTCACTTTCAGTTTATCAACTGAATTGCTTGAGGTCAAGCAAAGGTTTAAGCTTGGGGGAGTTGATACGTCTCCAACGCATCTACTTTTCTTAACGTTTTTCCTCTTGTATTGGACTCTAATTTGCATGATTTGAATGAAACTAACCCCGGACTGACGCTGTTTTCAGCAGAACTACCATGGTGTTGTTTTTGTGCAGAAATAAAAGTTCTCCGAATGGAACGAAACTTTGCAAGGAATTTTTATACCAATAAAGAGAATTTCTAGAGCCAAGACCCACTAGAGAGGGGCACCTGGGTGGGCACAACCCACCAGGGCACGCCCCCCTCTGCTGGCGCGCCCAGGTGGGTTGTCCCCACCTGGTGGCCCTGCAGACCCTGAAACCGACGCTATAAAATCCTATTTTCCAGAAAAAAAGGAAGAAAGAATTATCGCGATCCACGAGGTGGAGCGACCGTCACCTCCTGTTCTTCATCGGGAGGCCAGTTCTGGAGTCCGTTTGGGGCTCCGGAGAGGGGGGTCTTCGTTCTTCATCATCATCAACCCTTCTCCATCGCCAATTCCATGATGCTCCCCACTAGGAGTGAGTAATTCCTTCATAGGTTCGCCGGTCGGTGAGGAGTTGGATGAGATTCATCATGTAATCGAGTTAGTTTTGTTAGGCTTGATCCCTAGTATCCACTATGTTCTAAGATTGATGTCGCTATGACTTTGCCATGCTTAATGCTTGTCACTTTGGGCCCGTGTGCCATGAACTCAGATCTGAACCGTTTATGTTTTCATCATTATATCCATGTTTTAGATCCGATCTTGCAAGTTATAGTCACCTACTACATGTTATGATCCGGCACCCCCGGAGTGATAGTAGTCGGGACAACACCCGGTGATTACCATAGTTTGAGGAGTTCATGTATTCACTATGTGTCAATGCTTTGTTTCCATTCTCTATTAAAAGGAGGCCTTAATATCCCTTAGTTTTCAATATGGACCCCGCTGCCACGGGAGGATAGGACAAAAGATGTCATGCAAGTTCTTTTCATAAGCACGTATGACTATTTACGGAATACATGCCTACATTATATTGACGAACTGGAGCTAGTGCCATATCGCCCTAGGTTATAACTATCTCATGATGAATATCATCCAACAAGTCACCGATCCAATGCCCATGAATTTATCTTATATTGTTTTTGCTAAGTTACTACTGCTATCATCACTGTTACACTTGCTACAAAAATACTGCTATCACTGTTACCGTTACCATTGCTTATGTTACTACTATCAAAACTATCATATTAATTTGCTATTGATTACTTGCTGCACATAATTAATCTCCAGGTGTGGTTGAATTGACAACTCTGCTGCTAATACCTTCAAAAATTCTTTGTCTCCCCTTGTGTCGAATCTATAAATTTGGGTTGAATACTCTACCCTCGAAAACTGTTATGATCCCCTATACTTGTGGGTTATCACACATCTACTTCACATGCATAAAGGTGAATCATCTCATTTACACATGTACATCTGTGCCCTTCGAGGATGGTATACTACTTGACCCCTCTCTCATGTGAATACATAGGTGTGAGCGGAGCTACACATTCATATAGGAGGAGTCCAAACTCAAGAGAACAACAACACCATCCAAGAGGGAAGCTTGGCAGCGGAGAAGGAACTGTTGAGAAGAAAGCTAAGTTCCACCAGCATCGACGGGTGTCCACGAGAAGGCGACATGCTGCGAGCCTCTGGATACCCCGGGCGCATGGGCCTTTGGACCCCGTGTGCACGGGCTAAGTCCCTAAGTCTCTGGATACCCCGTGCGCAAGGGCTCTACTTACCTCGTGCGCACGGGGCCTCCTGCGTGCAACTGTTGGGCTTTGCCCATGTAGTCCCTATTATGCCCCTACTTACCCCTTCATGTCTTGGACCTATATATACTCCTCCTCCACCTCATTTGTAGGATAGCTAAGAATATATCTAGACATTGGAGCTTAGCTCATGTACCTCCCCTTGTGGGATTCCTCTTGAGAGAGGGACACTCCATTGGAGTTCAAGACCTTCATAGGAGAAGATACTTAGGGATTCAAGACCCCTTCTAGGGAAGGATCTATCTAGATCATCAAGACCTCATCTCCATTGGATTTGGGACGAACTCTACCTTGTATCTTTTCCTTTGATTGTTCATGTACCTTGTGGATCTTGTGTGTTTGATTGTCTAGTGGATGTGTGATTCGACTTGTTCTTGAGTGTTTCTCTTGTGATTTCCCCTCGTGTTCTTCGTGTTCTTCGCGTTCCTCTTCGTAGCCACCTCCAATTTGTGAACATCCGGACAAATTGGGGCACTTTAGCCCATGCACTACAACATCATGGTATCATGAGCCATGTTGACACGAATTTGGAGCCCCATCCCTCATGTTCTAGCCTAATTGGTTAAACAGGTACGGTGAGGACATCGCCCATCCAATTTTCTAGATCTAGTCTATGAATCAAGCCATATATATCTAACTTGGGTTAAGGTGTGATGGCTTGTGTAGAAATAAAATGGTAGCATGTGACACTTAGGTCGCGCCAAGGGCTTGGTAGTGGGCTCCGCAACGTGTCCATGGGTTCCTGTGATCTGTTTTCATTGCATCACGGTGGAGTCGGAGACGTGGTAGCATCGTTCAGGCGATGATAGGTCACAATGGATTAGATCGACGCAAGCCATCCACATCTTTTCTTCTAAGTTCATCTTCAAAATAAGGATATGTTTTTTAGAAGGATTACATTATCTATAAATCTAGAATTTAGATAAATATACACACACATATGAATATATTCTATATCTTCTTTATATTCTGATAAGAAAACGAAAGGATAATAAGAAAATTCAAAAAAAAAGAGGGTATTGATATATATTATGATCTGATGTGCTCTTCATGTCCTTCATGCAAGTTTGTTTGATTCCTATGCATACTTAGCTCTTCGACTAAAGAGGGCATGAAAATAGGAAGGCCAACCACTACATAAAGCACGTATGTGTTTGTCTGTCATGAAGTTAGGGTCGCTATGCCGTGAGGGGGTGGGGTGATGGCGATCACATTAGGGGCGGCTGATTTTTCTTGTTTTGATGTGTGGACTTTGTTTTGTCGTGGCCATGCCGTTCTCGGGTGGCCTAAATCTTGTTGGCTGACCGTTGAATCTTGTAGGAGTTTTTCTTATTTTAAAACTGAAACCTTTTACTATTTTTGTTGGTTCTGTGCACATACGGCTAGCTTCTGAAAATCAATCTCTTTTTTTTTTTGAGAAATTGTGAAAATCAATCAAAAGGGCAAAAAATCTTCGTTTATGCGTTCTGGTTGTGTGTAGTGGGCTTTCTTTTACTTGAGCTCTCGTGGGCCGTCTCTTCTCTCTCCGGATTGACAAAGAAAGGAGTGTCACTCCACATTGTGGGCTGCTGCTGCTTCGACCCCACCACCTCCCCGCATCAGCTGTGACGAGATGAGCCGCCGCCGCCGCCCATGCTCGCCGCCGCCGCCGCCCGCGCCGGTGCCGCCGCTGGAGGACGACAACCTGCTCTCCGAGATACTCCTCCGCCTCCCGCCAGACCCGTCCTCCCTCCCTCGCGCCTCCCTCGTCTCCAAGCGCTGGCTCGGCCTCGTCTCCGACCCCGGCTTCTCTCGCCGCTTCCGCCTCCACCACCGCCACAACCCTCCTCTCCTTGGTTTCTTCGAGGGCTTCCGTTTCCATCCTACGATGGATCCCCCCAATCGTGTCCCGGATGGCTACTTCTCCGTGCGCATCGACACCGGCGGCATGTTCAGGAATCTTGGATCCCGCCATGGCCTCCTACTCCACTTCCACGGAACAGGGAACCAGCTCCTGGTGTGGGACCCCTTCAACGTCGCCCAGCACCGCGTAGCCGTTCCCCCAGGGTTCGATGAGAAGAAGACCTTTATCGGTGGGGCGGTGTATCGCGCCGCCGGAGAGATCCAACACTTCCAAGTGGTCTTGGTAAGCGCAGAGACAGACGAGCTTCAGCATAGACAGGTCATCGCCCGCGTTTACTCGTCGGAGACTGGCGCATGGGGTGATCGCATCTCAACACCATATCCATCCAGACTTCCCAGCAAGAATTGTATGGGCTTTACTCTGAGTGTGCTAGTTGGGCATTCCCTTTACTGGTTGTTCGTGGACATATCGACTGGCAGAGTGGATGGCATAGTTGAGTTTGATTTGGAGATGCAGATCCTAGCTGTGAAACCGGTGCCAGTCGATATTGCCAAGGAAAAACAGGGCAAATTCCAGGTTATGCGGGCAGAGGGCGGTGGCCTTGGTATTCTCTTTCTGTTTAAATTCAGCGCCCAGTTATGGAAGATGGAGACCGATTCTGATGGTGTTGCATCATGGGTGCTGGGAAGAACCGTTGAACTGGACAAGCTACTCCCCCTGGGTCTAGAAGAGGAAGAGAACTCAGAAGAGGAGTGCTCAGAAGTGGAAGATAACGATTTCCCATTCCCAGGTATACAAGGGTTTGCTGAATACAATAATGTGGTTTTCCTGTGGACACATATCCACAACTTCACAGTCCAGCTTGAGTCACTGCAGTTCAAGAAAGTGTCCAAAATACACATGTTGGCTCGCTATTATCCATTTGAAAGTGCCTATGCTGCAGGTATGCCTTTACATTGTGGGTATAACAAAAATCTAGATATTATTTGTAATTGGTTGATCGAATTCTATTTTCACATCCTTCCGCTCTAAGCTAATAATTTTAGGTGCCATACGAATTGTTTCTTTTGCTACTTGATGATCTTTTCTCAACATATAGCGATTTTGTTCTAGTGTTTCTTTTTGGATGTTTGTGTGGTGGTGTTCTATGTAACGGTTATGATTTGGAAAAAACAACTTTTAGTGGTAGCTAGCCAGTTCTGATTTTCTGGAGAGGTGATTTTACTATATCGTGATTTTTAGTTCCCTTAGTTGAAACCAGTTGTGCACCTCCTTTGTCAAAAAATTAGATAAAATGTAGCAATGTTTTTCTTTGTTGTTCTCATACTCTATTATGGACTTATATGGTTTGAATCAGAGGTGTGAAATTCATTATCTGTTTACTCTGTTGTCATCCTAGAATGAAACAATGACAAAGAGATAAGCAGTTTTTGTATAATAATTGAACTAAATTTTATTGTTGGCTGCCTATTGGCATATTCAAGAATTGTATAACGTTAGTATTAATGCATAGCTACAGAGCAGATGCTTCTCAAGATGAGATACATAACGTTTGGAAATTGAGACAACTACATGACAAAAAAAACAGCTTGCACCAAGTGAGATGTCGAATAGGTAGATTAGTTGGCACATTATGAAGCTTTCATTCATTCAATATTGTTATCACTGGTCTTACGAATCTTAAATCCACAATAATGACTTGGTTTGATACTTGAAAAACATTTGTTCTGCCAGTGGCAAGTTAGAAAAAAAATAATTTGAGTTTATTTCATCTTTGCCGGTTAAATGTATTTGAACATATGAATAGTCATGATCCTTTTTATTGCTAGAGTTTATCAGCATGGCTATATTTTATTTTATCCGATATGGCATGGAGCGAGCTTAAGTATAATTTTAGGTAACTTGCCCCTTCAGGTCAGGTCAGCTAATAGTCTGAGTGCGCATATTCTTCATTTTTATGACACTAGTTAGTAAATTCTTTTTTGAGAATATTCTCTTTATTTGATAGTAGATGGGTATATGTTTATCTACTCATCGTCATGATATATTAAACCTGAGTTATTTTCCTCAAATTATATATGTGTGCTTATCCGAATATCTCATCGATTTCCCCTCGTATCTACTTAATCTGATAGGAATGGTACTATTAGTGCATAGCTGCAGTGCAGATGTTTCTCAAGACGAGATACATAATGGTTGGAATGCCCCCTTGTAGGCACGGGCGTTGGTGGTGGACATGATGGAGCTAAACTTTTGCACAATACCTAAGATGATTGGTCAGATGGATATGCTATTGTGATGTATTAATAGAGTAAGTAAGCTTATCTTTAAATAGTAGCACAATGAAATATTCCCCTTTCTTCTGCTTCATTGATAATTTCTGTTTACTTTTACGGGTTGCAACATTGCATTTGCTATTTTTGTGGCTACAAATCGATGAGATCCAAGTGTGATTTTAAGTTGTCCCCTGCACACAAGTAATTGATGCCCAACAATACTGAGCATTTGATTTTGAACTTTTTTTTTAAAACTCGGACCTATATAAATTGCCATTTCACATTGCTTTCACTGGGATTGTTGTAATGCCGAGTGCTTGGTTGCAATTTTTTAATAATCTTACTTGATACATCTGGTTGTTTTCAGTAACTCTATAGTTTTTTTTTTCTCATCCTCACTAATTACTCCCTCCGTTCCTTAATATAAGACCTTTTAACTATTTCAAAATATTGACTACATACTCCCTCCGTCCGGAAAAGCTTGTCCCTCAAATGGATGTATCTAGCACCAAGTTAGTGCTAGATACATCCATTTGAGAGACAAGCTTTTTCGGACGGAGGGAGTACATACTAAAATGAGTGAACATACATACTAAAATGTGTCTAGATACATACGAATCAAGAAAAAGCTAAAAGGTCTTATATTAGGGAACGGAGGGAGTATTTGAGATTGAAAGCATGCAAAACATTACAGCTAAATCTTGCAAATACAATTTTGAGATAGTATCAAACTTATAATATTCTCACTGTAGTTTTTCACCATCAGTTTGTAACTAAAATTTACATATCAGATTTCTAAATCCAAGGTGAGAACTGTTTACTATACTACGTTAAGGTTTTATCTTTACATTTTTTCATAAGAGAATAATAAATCTGAACACATAGTTTTTGTTTTTACCTTGGCTGCCTTGACTATGGTCTTCCCTAATACCTTTGTTAAACCTCTTCCAAGATTCACCTTGAATACATCCCTTATGCTCTCTCCATTCAGACCAAAGTACCTAAATCAAAGGTCTTCCACCTCGAGAACTTTTGGGTTGACCACCCAGGCTTCACAGAGTTATTCCGACAAGCTTGGAGTCTCCCTTTGAAACACTGAGACGGCAGAGGCACATCTCTTACATTTTCTACTCCCTCCATTCCAAAATAAGTGTCGTGGTTTTAGTTCAATTAAAGGAGCCTTTCAAATCTGGAGCAGAAATCTTTCCCGACTCTCATCGCTATTGCAAATTGGAACTTAGTCGTCAACCTTATCAACGGACTTGAAGAACAAAGGCCTATTCTTGACTTTAGGAATTTACCAACCCCTATATATCACCTCTGAATTGATATGGTATCTGCTATTCTTGACTCTTTAGTTAAACGTACGTATTACAATGTAATCTGTTGTACATGGCAGTCACAAGTAGAGTGAATCATGACTGAACAAGGAGCAGTTCCATCCAAATAAATCTCATATTTTGAATGAAGGCAATATAAATTGCTATAAGTGGAACACTTACATAAGTCAATTTAGTCTAGATCAATGGGGGGCTGAACGAAGTACTAATAAATGATTAATGCTCCGCAGGTAGCAAGGGGTGCAGAGATGGGCGTAGGCTCTTCTGTTCCGTGTGGCTGAGATGCAGAAATGGCTCGTTTGGCTGCGACCATTTGGTGTGGTCCCTCTTCGTACTACTCGCAGCGCACACAGGTGAACTGAACTGTGCAGACAGTGGGCTTGTAGGAATTTAATCGCCTAAGTTGCTGACTAGCGTCTATTATTATGCTGAAACTTTTATCGGGTCCTGGCTAATGAGTGTTGGATGTTGAACTGTAACTGCCTTCCTGATGCTGCTTTCCTTCTTCCTTTTCTTTGATGATGAGATGCGGCTACTAGAGTATTGGTTGAGTTGGCTTCTGAACTGAAGATACAAGATAGTCTGCTTTGTGTTGCCAGTTGTTGTCATGCCACGCGTGTCATTTGTTCACTGTCATCTGAGAAATATGCTCCCTCCATTAAGCCAAGGTTAAGCCCTGTAAACTGCTCAGCCCTAAAATGTTAAGCGGAGAAATACACGTCCTTCATTAAACCAATATTCAGCGCCTTATGCGCTGGTTATATGAGGTGTTTGGGCA
>NC_041381.1:70841832-70843290 GCF_002162155.2 Triticum dicoccoides
CCTTATTTTTTTGGTTTGCATCGTTTGTAGCACAAGCCAAGTTCCTCGACCTTTCCAGCTACTTTTTTTCTCACCGGTTTTTTCTAGAGTGGTTTCCCTGTTTTTTTCCAGGTTTTCTTTTTTTTCAATTTTTTCACTCTTCTTCAAATTCGTTTTTTTCAAAATCGTGAGCTTTTCTTAAATTTTCATACATTTTTCAAATTCATAAATAATTTTAAAAAAAATCAATTTTTCATCATTTTTTCCTTCGTATTTTTCTTCCTTTTTCTTTTTTTTCTCAAAATCCCTTAACTTTTTTCAAAATCCATGAACGTTTTTAGGAATTTTGATTTTTTTAATATATGTGAACTTTTTGAATTTTTTTAACTATTTTCAAATCCACAATTATTTTCAAATTTTGATTTATCTTCCATTTACGAATTTTTCAAAAGTCAAGAGTCATCGGTCAACCAGTCAACTAGTCAATGGTGAAAAGGTCCACCTGTCTGCCGGTCAACTGATCCATCTGGCGACCCATCAAAGGTCCACTTGTGAATCCAGCAGGCATAGCTGGGCCGGCCAGCACGCGCGCGCGAGCGCCAGTTGGCCTAAATGGCGCTTAAGGCGCTGGTTAGAAGCCCTCATACTGATGCTGCCGGAGACACGGGTTCAGCGTCTGGCCTGGATAGACATCGGGAGACCACGCTAAGGCAGAACCTCCTCTATGCTTTGGTGGGTAAGAGAACATCTATCTCTACTCCTATAAAAATGTGAGTTTGTGGTGATGGTGTGTCTGTCTTTGTGTCATTTGCACCGTACGATCTGAAAGCTAAGGCTGGGAATGAAATTGGTTGTACTCAAGCTAAGCAATGCTCTGGAGGTTTCTCGTTCTCTCACGATACAAACGAGACTTCGAGATAATACGCCCCGCATCACCCGCAGCACAGCCCTGTCCCATCTCTCAATCCCCCTGGCTTGCCTCCTGGCTGAGCGAATCCCCGTCTCCTCGCACGCCATGGCCTGCGAGATGCCTGGCGCATAGGGAAAGGCCACTTCCACCTGCAACACCACCACCGGCATGGCACCTTTTGGTCCTCGTACGCCTGCGGCAAGTTCACGTGGCGGCCGAATTTCGTGTTTTGATCCTTTTTGGAAAGTATTTCAGGATCTGACCCCTGTTTGAATTTTTTTTCGAGATTTGACCCTTTTGCCTACCGCCAGGGCCCATGGCGGTAGGGTTCGATAGCCTACCGCCACGGCCCATGGCGGTAGGAAACTTATCCACGTCAGCGCGTGGAGACGGCGCCGTCCCCCTCCGTCGCACCCTACCGCCAGGTGTCCTGGCGGTAGGCTGTCTAACCATACCGCCAGGGGCCCTGGCGGTAGGGTCCGGGCAGTTATTTGCCCCGAAACCCCCGCGCCCCTGCCCATCTCCCCACCCCTCCCCTCCCCCCGTCAGCAGTTCATCCTTTTCTCCCC
>NC_041381.1:70843675-70920059 GCF_002162155.2 Triticum dicoccoides
CCCTCTCTCATCTCCTCCACTCCCCCCCTTGGATCTTCACCGATCTTCACCGTTTTGGCGGATCAAGATGGCCCCGAGGAGAGAACCGTATGCTCCTCCGATCCCTCCAATTAGTTTTTGCAAACTTGCTACCGATTCGACGCATTATTTGCTTGAAATCCCTCATGTTTTTGAACTTAGATTGATTTTTTTTCACCTAAGATTGATTGTAGTTGTAGTTCTTAGTTCTTTAGTAAGTAGTGGTATTGGATATGTACTCTAATCAATAGTTCATATGTTAGTGTGAAGATGAACCCTAGTTCATAATTTTTTTTGTTAAAAAAATTATGATGTAATGTTGATAAAGGGATGAACCCTAGTTTGATGATGCATGTGATATGATGATATGATCTAGTGTGAAGATGAACCCTAGTTTGATGATGCATGTTGATATGATGATATGAAGATGTTGTTTGGAAAATTTTGTTTAAAAATATGAAGCTATGATGTATGTTGGAGGTTTTTTTTGATATGATGCATGTTGATATGATTTGATCCATCATGTGTAGTAGATGTTGTTGGAGGAATATGCTTAAAATTTTATCTTGATATGATTTGAGTTCATTGTTTGTTTATGTATGCTTATGCTTATGATGCTTTTGTTTATGAAACTCTATTAAGGCGGCCACCTCTTGCGGACAACATCGGCCCACGGTACTGCATGCTGGATTGGGCATTCGACAAGGGTCATCGTGCCCGTTTCACAGAGAACGGAGAGGTAAGTGATATGAAAGAAATTTTGATCAAAGTTCTCGGATTGATGAAAATGATTTCCTAACTTTTTGGCGTTCACTTTTTGACAGACGCTCCAGCCACTGCGCATGAGGGGTCACGGGGTTCATGGGCATATGGACTACGATGAGCGCTACGCGCCGTTCTTCAAGAGAGCCCGTCTGTTGGGTTTCGTGTTGCAGTTCAAGCGTCAGCCGCCGACGCTTGTCCACGTGGCTCTCACAGCTCTGATTGACCGTTGGAGACCGGAGACCCATTCTTTCCATCTGCCATGCGGGAAGATGACGGTGACCCTAGAGGACTGGGGGATGATTACTGCAATGCCGATCGAGGGCCATGCACTCACCGGTCGAGTGGAGAGGGCCAACTGGCAGGAGAGGGTCACCACCCTCATCGGCGACTGCCCCGGTGCCAAGAGTAACCGTACATCCGTTGTGCCATTGATCTGGCTCTCGGAGCACCGGAAGACATGCCCCCAAGGCGCAGATGAGGCGACTGTGGAGTTGTACGCGAGGGCCTATCTGTGGTATATTCTCTTGGAGGTCATGTTTCCAGACAGCTCCGGGAACTCTGCCAACTGGGCGTATCTGTTCTTCCTAGCGGACTGGGATGTAGGGTACAGTTGGGGGACGACATCTCTCGCCTACCTATACCGTTCGGTAAGAGAGTGTCTAATTGTGTACCTACCTACGAAAGTGTGTCCATGACATTTTCTTATATCTGATCCTCATTTGATGTTTTGCATCTTGACGACGCAACGCAGAGGACGGGAGACAAGTCCAATATGGGTGGCTTTGTCTGGGCCTTCTCCATTTGGATGTGGGAGCGGCTGCCGGTGGGGTGTCCGGAGAAGTTGCGAAGACGCCCATGGGAAGACTATGGCGAAGAAGGCGACGAGACTCGAAACCCCACCGTAGCTTACGAGTGGGACGTTGTCAAACTCTACACGGGCCTAAACAAGACTTCGTACAAGACCTACACCAACGAGTTGGACGCTTTGACGCATACATAGGTATATGAACTCGCCCAACACCTTTCTCTTTGATTCCGACTTTTGACCGAGAGTGCGAACTTACCAAGGTATATGTAATAGGTAATCTGGTGCCCGTATCGACAAGAACGAGAGTGGGCCTTTGATCTGAACCTGATGTGCGATGCGGACCGTGGTATCTGGCGGTGCATCGTGCCCATGATCTGTGTGTACGCCGTCGAGTGGCATATGCCACAACGCGTGGCGGATTTATCAGCATACCCCACCGGGCCAGCCCATCGATACCGGCGGCCACACGCTGCACCTGTGAGCTCTTTGTTCTCCGTGTGATTATCATGTTTCTTGTTGCTTATGATGATCTCATTGCGCTTATGATGATTCTTGTTGCTTATGCCTTGCGGGATGAGCCGGCAGAAGAACCAGTCGATCACAAACTGGGGAGAGGAGCATAAGACTCATGTGACGGAGTGGAACCGACGGAGGTACCATAAAGACGTGGAGAGGAGAGTGACTAACTGGTATGATTACCTGGGCCGACACATGAGGTGGTACGATGATGGCCAGAAGCACCGTCTTCGTCTCAGGCCTCGATGGACGGCGGAAGACATCGCGGAGCTGGAGTGGGCTGACCCCGATGAACAGGCATACCAGACCGGCATCAGAGACATACACAGCGGATTTAGGGAGTTTGCACCCCTCATCAACAGAGTGGTAAGTTCGAACCGACGGTTGATTTTAAAATATTTTATTCGTCATCGTGACTGACTTATGCCGTTGCAGTCCGGTGAGCTGAACAGATGCATCTTCGATGCCTCAGATGCACTAGGTGATTGTTGGGGAACGTAGCAGAAATTCAAAATTTTCCTACGTGTCACCAAGATCTATCTATGGAGAAACCAGCAACGAGGGGAAGGAGAGTGCATCTACATACCCTTGTAGATCGCTAAGCGGAAGCGTTCAAGAGAATGGGGTTGAAGGAGTCGTACTCGTCGTGATCCAAATCACCGGAGATCCTAGTGCCGAACGGACGTCACCTCCGCATTCAACACACGTACAGCCCGGTGATGTCTCCCATGCCTTGATCCAGCAAGGAGAGAGGAAGAGGTTGAGGAAGACTCCATCCAGCAGCAGCACAACGGCGTGGTGGTGATGGAGGAGCGTGGCAATCCTGCAGGACTTCGCCAAGCACCGCGGGAGAGGAGGAGTACTTGGGAGAGGGGGAGGGCTGCGCCAGAACTTGTGGTGCGGCTGCCCTCCCACCCCCCACATATATATAGGGGCAAGGGAGAGGGGGGTCGGCCCCCTCAGATCCAATCTGAGGAGGGGGCGGCGGCCAAGGGGGGGAGGAGTGCCTCCCAAGTCAAGTGGAGGCCCTCCCCCTTAGGGTTTTCCCCTTCCCATGCGCATGGGCCTTGGGGGGGCTGGTGCCCCTGGCCCATTAAGGCTAGGGCGCCCCCCTACAGCCCATGCTACGGAGATACCTCTCCGTTACACAGAGTGACAAATCCCTGTCTCGATTCGTGCCAACCCAACAGACACTTTCGGAGATACCTGTAGTGCACCTTTATAGCCACCCAGTTACGTTGTGACGTTTGGTACACCCAAAGCATTCCTACGGTATCCGGGAGTTGCACAATCTCATGGTCTAAGGAAAAGATACTTGACATTAGAAAAGCTTTAGCATACGAACTACGATCTTTGTGCTAGGCTTAGGATTGGGTCTTGTCCATCACATCATTCTTCTAATGATGTGATCCCGTTATCAACGACATCCAATGTCCATGGTCAGGAAACCGTAACCATCTGTTGATCAACGAGCTAGTCAACTAGAGGCTTACTAGGGACATGGTGTTGTCTATGTGCCCACACATGTATCTGAGTTTCCTATCAATACAATTATAGCATGGGTAATAAACGATTATCATGAACAAGGAAATATAATAATAACTAATTTATTATTGTCTCTAGGGCATATTTCCAACAGTCTCCCACTTACACTAGAGTCAATAATCTAGTTCACATCGCCATGTGATTAACACTCACAGGTCACATCGCCATGTGACCAACATCCAAAGAGTTTACTAGTGTCACTAAACTAGTTCACATCATCATGTGATTAAGACTCAATGAGTTCTGGGGTTTGATCATGTTTTGCTTGTGAGAGAAGTTTTAGTCAACGGGTCTGCAACATTCAGATCCGTATGTACTTCACAAATCTCTAGGTCATATTTTAAATGCTGCTTCCACGCTCCACTTGGAGCTTTTCCAAATGGTCGTTCCACTATACGTATCCGGCTTGCTACTCAGAGTCATTCGGATAGGTGTTAAAGCTTGCATCGACGTAACCCTTTATGCCGAACTCTTTATCACCTCCATAATCGAGAAACAAATCCTTATTCCTCTAAGGATAATTTTGACCGCTATCTGGTGATCCACTCCTTGATCACCTTTTGTACCCTCTTGCCAGACATGTGGCAAGGCACACATTAGGTGCGGTACTCAGCATAGCATACTGTAGAGCCTATGTATAAAGCATAGGGGACGACCTTCGTCCTTTCTCTCTCTTTTCTGCCGTGGTCGAGCTTTAAGTCTTAACTTCGTACCTTACATCTCAGGCAAGAACTCCTTCTTTGACTGATCCATCTTGAACACCTTCAAGATCATGTCAAGGTATATGCTCATTTGAAAGTATCGTTAAGTGTTTTTGATCTATTCTCACAGATCTTGATGCTCAATGTTCAAGTAGCTTAATCCAGGTTTTTCATTGAAAAACACTTTTCAAATAACCCTATATGCTTTCCAGAAATTCTACATCATTTCTGATCAACAATATGTCAACAACATATACTCATCAGAAATTCTATAGTGCTCCCACTCATTTCTTTGGAAATACAAGTTTCTCATAAACTTTGTATAAACCCAAAATCTTTGATCATCTTATCAAAGTGCATATTCCAACTCCGAGATGCTTACTCCAGTCCTTAGAAGGATCGCTGGAGCCAGCATACCTTTTAGCATCCTTAGGATCGACAAAACCTTTTTGATTGTATCACATACAACCTTTCCTTATGATAACTGGTAAGGAAACTCGTTTTGACATCCATCTGCTAGATTTCATAAATGCAGCTAATGCTAACATGATTCCGACGGACTTAAGCATCGCTACGGATGAGAAAGATCTCATCGTAGTCAACTCCTTGAACTTGTGAAAACTCTTCGCCACAAGTCGAGCTTCATAGACGGTGACATTACCGTCCACGTCCGTCTTCTTCTTAAAGATCCATTTATCTCAATGGCTTGCCGATCATCGGGCAAGTCCACCAAAGTTCATGCTTTGTTCTAATACATGGATCCTATCCCGGATTTCATGGCTTCTAACCATTTGTCAGAATATGGGCCCACCATCGCTTCTCCATGGCTCGTAGGTTCATTGTTGTCTAGCAACATGACCTTCAAGACAGGATCACCGTACCACTCCGAAGCAGTACGCGTCCTTGTCGTCCTACGAGGTTCGGTAGTGACTTGATCTGAAGCATCATGATCACTATCATCAGCTTCCGCTTCAATTGGTGTAGGTGCCACATGAACAACTTCATGTGCCCTGCTACACACTGGTTGAAGTGATGGTTCAATAACCTTATCAAGGCTCCACCATCCTTCCACTCAACTTCTCGAGACAAACTTTTCCTCGAGAAAGGACCCGATTCAAGAAACAATCCCTATTGCTTTCGGATCTGAATTAGGAGGTATACCCAACTATTTTGGGTGTCCTATGAAGATGCATTTTATCCGCTTTGGGTTCGAGCTTATCAACTTGAAACTTTTTCACATAAGCGTCGCAGCCCCAAACTTTTAAGAAACGACAACTTAGGTTTCTCCAAACCATAGTTCAAACGGTGTCGTCTCAACGGAATTGCGTGGTACCCTATTAAAGTAAGTGCGGTTGTCTCTAATGCCTAACCCATGAACGATAGTGGTAATTCGATAAGAGACATCATGGTACGCACCATATCCAAAAAGGTGCAACTATGATGATCGGACACACCATCACACTATGGTGTTCCAGGCGGTATTAATTGTGAAACAATTTCCACAATGTCTTAATTGCGTGCCAAAGCTCGTAACTCAGATACTCATCTCTATGATCATATCATAGACATTTTATCCTCTTGTCATGATGATCTTCAACTTCACTCTGAAATTACTTGAACCATTCAATAATTCAGACTTGTGTTTCATCAAGTAAATATACAGTATCTACTTAAATCATCTGTGAAGTAAAACATAACGATATTCACTGCATGCCTCAGCACTCATTGGACTGCACACATTCAAATGTGTTACTTCCAACAAGTTGCTATCTTGTTCCATCTTACTGAAAACGAGGCTTTTCAGTCATCTTGCCCATGTGGTATGATTTGCATATCTCAAGTGATTCAAAATCAAGTGAGTCCAAACGATCCATCTGCATGGAGTTTCTTCATGCGTATACACCAATAGACATGGTTCGCATGTCTCAAACTTTTCAAAAACGAGCGAGTCCAAAGATCCATCAACATGGAGCTTCTTCATGCGTTTTATACCAATATGACTTACATGGCAGTGCCACCAGTAAGTGGTACTATCATTACTATCTTATATCTTTTGGCATGAAAATGTGTATCACTACTATCGAGATTCAATAAACCATTCCTATAGGTGCAAGACCATTGAAGGTATTATTCAAATAAATAGAGTAACCATTATTCTCCTTAAATGAATAACCGTATCGCGATAGACATAATCCAATCATGTCTATGCTCAACGCAAACACCAAATGACAATTATTCAGGTTTAATACTAATCTTGATGGTAGAGGGAGCGTGCGATGTTTGATCACATCAAACTTGGAAATACTTCCAACACATATCGTCAGATCACCTTTAGCTAGTCTTCGTTTATTCCGTAGCCTTTTATTTCGAGTTACTAACACTTAGCAACCGAACCGGTATCTAATACCATGGTGCTACTAGGAGTACTAGTAAAGTACACATTAACTTAATGTATATCAAATATACTTCTATCGACCTTCCCAGCCTTCTCATCTACCAAGTATCTAGGGTAATTCTGCTCCAGTGGCTATTCCCCTTATTACAGAAGCACTTAGTCTCGGGTTTGGGTTCAATCTTGGGTTTCTTCACTGGAGCAGCAACTGATTTGCAGTTTCATGAAGTGTCCCTTCTTGCCCTTGCCCTTCTTGAAACTAGTGGTTTCACCAACCATCAACAATTGATGCTCCTTCTTGATTTCTACTTTCGCGGTGTTGAACATCGCGAATACCTCAAGGATCATCATATCTATCCCTGATATGTTATAGTTCATCACGAAGCTCTAGCAGCTTGGTGGCAATGACTTTGGAGAAACATCACTAACTCATCTGGAAGATCAACTCCCACTCAATTCAAGTGATTGTTGCACTCAGACAATCTGAGCACAAGCTGAACGATTGAGCTTTTCTCCGTTAGTTTGCAGGCTAAGAAAATTGTCGGAGGTCTTATACCTCTTGACGTGGGCACGAGCCTGAAATCCCAATTTCAGACCTCGAAACATCTCATATGTTCCGCGACGTTTCGAAAAACGTCTTTGGTGCCTCAACTCTAAACCGTTTAACTGAACTATTACGTAGTTATCAAAACGTGTATGTCCGATGTTCGCAACATCCACAAACGACGTTTGGGGTTCAGCACACTGAGCGGTGCATTAAGGACATAAGCTTTCTACTGTCCGCATAATCACTACTGTCAACTTTCAACTATATTTTCTCTAGGAACATATCTAAACAGTGGAACTAAAGCGCGAGCTTATGACATAATTTGCAAAGATCTTTTGACTATGTTCAGGATAATTAAGTTCATCTTATGAACTCCCACTCAGATAGACATCCCTCTAGTCATCTAAGTGATTACATGATCCGAGTCAACTAGGCCGTGTCCGATCATCACGTGAGACGGACTAGTCATCATCGGTGAACATCTTCATGTTGATCGTATCCTCCATACGACTCATGCTCGACCTTTCGGTCTCTTGTGTTCCGAGGCCATGTCTGTACATGCTAGGCTCGTCAAGTCAACCTAAGTGTTTCGCGTGTGTAAATCTGGCTTACACCCGTTGTATGTGAACGTAAGACTCTATCACACCCGATCATCACGTGGTGCTTCGAAACGACGAACTTTCGCTACGGTGCACAGTTAGGGGGAACACTTTCTTGAAATTTTAATGAGGGATCATCTTATTTACTACCGTCGTTCTAAGCAAATAAGATGCATAAACATGATAAACATCATATGCAATCAAATAGTGACATGATATGGCCAATATCATATTGCTCCTTTTGATCTCCATCTTCGGGGCTCCATGATCATCATCGTCACCGGCATGACACCATGATCTCCATCATCATGATCTCCATCATCGTGTCTCCATGAAGTTGTCTCGCCAACTTATTACTTCTACTACTACGGCTACCGGTTAGCAATAAAGTAAAGTAATTACATGGCGTTGTTCAATGACACGCAGGTCATACAATAAATAAAGACAACTCCTATGGATCCTGCCGGTTGTCATACTCATCGACATGCAAGTCGTGATTCCTATTACAAGAACATGATCAATCTCATACATCACATATCATTCATCACATTCTTCTTGGCCATATCACATCACATAGCATACCCTGCAAAAACAAGTTAGACGTCCTCTAATTGTTGTTTACATGTTTTACGTGGCTGCTATGGGTTTCTAGCAAGAACGTTTCTTACCTACGCAAAACCACAACATGATATGCCAATTGCTATTTACCCTTCATAAGGACCCTTTTCATCGAATCCGTTCCGACTAAAGTGGGAGAGACTGGCACCCGCTAGCCACCTTATGCACCAAGTGCATGTCAGTCGGTGGAACCTGTCTCACGTAAGAGTACGTGTAAGGTCGGTCCGGGCCGCTTCATCCCACAATACCGTCGAAACAAGATTGGACTAGTAATGGTAAGCATATTGAACAAAATCAACGCCCACAACTACTTTGTGTTCTACTCGTGCAAAGAATCTACGCAATAGACCTAGCTCATGATGCCACTGTTGGGGAACGTAGCAGAAATTCAAAATTTTCCTACATGTCACCAAGATCTATCTATGGAGAAACCAGCAACGAGGGGAAGGAGAGTGCATCTACATACCCTTGTAGATCGCTAAGCGGAAGCATTCAAGAGAAGGGGTTGAAGGAGTCGTACTCGTCGTGATCCAAATCACCGGAGATCCTAGTGCCGAACAGACGGCACCTCCGCATTCAACACACGTACAGCCCGGTGATGTCTCCCATGCCTTGATCAAGCAAGGAGAGAGGAAGAGGTTGAGGAAGACTCCATCCAGCAGCAGCACAACGGCGTGGTGGTGATGGAGGAGCGTGGCAATCCTGCAGGGCTTCGCCAAGCACCGCGGGAGAGGAGGAGTACTTGGGAGAGGGGGAGGGTTGCGCCAGAACTTGTGGTGCGGCTGCCCTCCCACCCCCCACATATATATAGGGGCAAGGGAGAGGGGGGCCGGCCCCCTCAGATCCAATCTGAGGAGGAGGTGGCGGCCAAGGGGGGGAGGAGTGCCTCCCAAGTCAAGTGGAGGCCCTCCCCCTTAGGGTTTTCCCCTTCCCATGCGCATGGGCCTTGGGGGGGCTGGTGCCCCTGGCCCATTAAGGCTAGGGCGCCCCCCTACAGCCCATGCTACTGTATTGGACATGGTGGAACTATTTCCGGACCTCCGGACCCCTCCGGAATCCTCTGGAACCTTCTGGAAGCTTCCCGGTACAATACCGAAATAACCCGAACTTTTTCCGGAACCCGAACAACAACTTTCCATATATAAATCTTTACCTCCGGACCATTCCGGAACTCCTCGTGACATCCAGGATCTCATCCGGGACTCCGAACAACATTCGGTAATCACATACAAACTTTCTTTATAACCCTAGCGTCATCGAACCTTAAGTGTGTAGACCCTACGGGTTCGGGAACCATGCAGACATGACCGAGACGTTCTCCGGTCAATAACCAACAGCGGGATCTGGATACCCATGTTGGCTCCCACATGTTCAAAGATGATCTCATCGGATGAACCACGATGTCAAGGACTCAATCGATCCCATATACAATTCCCTTTGTCTAGCGGTATTGTACTTGCCCGAGATTCGATTGTCGGTATGCTAATACCTTGTTCAATCTCGTTACCGGCAAGTCTCTTTACTCGTTCCGTAACACATCATCCCGTGATCAACCCCTTGGTCACGTTGTGCACATTATGATGATGTCCTACCGAGTGGGCCCAGAGATACCTCTCCGTTACACAGAGTGACAAATCCCTGTCTCGATTCGTGCCAACCCAACAAACACTTTCGGAGATACCTGTAGTGCAACTTTATAGCCACCCAGTTACGTTGTGACGTTTGGTACACCCAAAGCATTCCTACGGTATCCGGGAGTTGCACAATCTCATGGTCTAAGGAAAAGATACTTGACATTAGAAAAGCTTTAGCATACGAACTACGATCTTTGTGCTAGGCTTAGGATTGGGTCTTGTCCATCACATCATTCTTCTAATGATGTGATCCCGTTATCAACGACATCCAATGTCCATGGTCAGGAAACCGTAACCATCTGTTGATCAACGAGCTAGTCAACTAGAGGCTTACTAGGGACATGGTGTTGTCTATGTGCCCACACATGTATCTGAGTTTCCTATCAATACAATTATAGCATGGGTAATAAACGATTATCATGAACAAGGAAATATAATAATAACTAATTTATTATTGTCTCTAGGGCATATTTCCAACAGTGATCTTCCCGGGAGCATAGAATCGGAGACCAGAGTCAGGGGGACGATGAAGGTACATTTTCAGCCTCCTCGGAGCAGATGCATCTTTTTCACTTGCAATCAGTCGATCTGATACTTATTATGACCTTGTTTCATTGTGTGTGCAGAAGTTCATGCAACATTGTCGCAAGCTGGTAGGGCTGCTTGGGTGTGCTGGAGCTGGGTCAGTTGAAGCTTATCAGCCTGTAGCCACACAGGGTATCATCGGCTCATCGAGCCATGCTCCCTCGTCGTCTAGGTTGGTTGGGGAGGAGGAGGATGAGGAGGAGGAGGAGGAGGCGGAGGAGGAGGCCACATATGAAGAAGGGGAGGAGGAGGATGAGAGAAACGGGGAGGAGGAGTACGATGAAGATTATGGACCTCCAGCAACTCAAACGTCTCAAGCATCTCAGCTGCCGAAGAAGAGGAATCCGAAGACAAAGGATTTGCTGAGTCCGGAACCTTTCCAGAGATCGGTTCCTCGATGGCCCAAGAAGAAGACCGAAGACACTCGTTCAAAGAGTAACGAGGACCGTACATCCAAGAGGGGAAGGAGCAACTGATTATGCTCTTCGATAGTTGGCTCTTTTAGTTTGGTTGAACTTCATTTGGTTGAACTTTTCTAGTGGTTATGAAGCTACGTGGAACTATGTGTTTGCTATTTGTGGATCTATGTATTTGCTATTTGTGAAACTAAGTGGAACTCCGTTTACTAATTAGTTGAAGTTCGTTTGAAATGTTCTATGCACTTCAAATTTGTTAATGTGTATGTGATGCCCAAGTTTAATTGTTTGAGATCTGTGATATTGTTGTCATATTTGTGAAACTTGCTATAATATTACTGTCATATTGAATTTGAAAAGAAGCAAGCAATTGAACTTAAATTCATAAAACACAGGACCCTACCGCCAAGGACCCTGGCGGTAGGGTCAGACAGCCTACCGCCAGGGCACTTCAATTCTTCGTTACAGAAACATTACACTGAAAAAACAGGACCCTACCGCCATGGGCTCTGGCGGTAGGGTCGCACAGCCTATCGCCAGGGCCCTTCAATTCTTCATTACAGAAACATTACACTGAAACAGGACCCTACCGCCATAGGCTCTGGCGGTAGGGTCGCACAGCCTACCGCCAGGGCTCCTGGCGGTAGGTGCTTAACCACGTTCAGCGCAGTCAAACGGCCGCCGTCCTCCTCCGTCGCACACCTACCGCCATGGGCCGTGGCGGTAAGCTATCTAACCGTACCACCAGAGGCCCTGGCGGTAGCAAAAGGGTCAAATCTCGAAAAAATTTCAAACAGGGATCAGATCCTGAAATACTATCCAAAAAGGGTCAAAACACGAAATTCGGCCTCACGTGGCCGGCGTTCCTGGTTCCTCAAACAGGAGCCCCCACCCCCACCACGTGGGATTCGAGTGCCCAACGCTACATGTACGCCTGCCCCTGCCCCTCCACTCTCTTACCGCCGAAATTCAGTTGAGCGGGCGTCCCAACTCTTATCGTACAGTCGTAGTTGTAGTTAGGGTCTAAATAAATGTGTTCTGGACTTCTGGTTGTAGTTAGGGTTTGAATAAATCTCTCTTTCTCCGATAGAGAGATGGCTGGCTGATCCCGTTGGAAAGATCATAGTGCCGTCCAGGCATGCACTCCCGGTCAGGCCAACTGGCAAGAGGTTCATGCCGCCGTTGTCAAGCAAGTTGAGCTGCGGGCGCTCCAGGCCGCTCTCCGCTATCACGGCATGCCCAATATCGGTGATGATATGTACGTCAGCATCCGCCTTTCGCCGGCCGGGTCCCTTGCGTGCTCATGCATATCAGCGGTGTCCCATGTTTATTCTGACAAGCACTGCGAGGTCTGAACTGTGCATGTTCTTGTGACAACGAGCACTTGAAGTACATGCTTCAAATCTGGACAATATCTTCAGGGCAAGTTTGTATGCTTGACATGGTTGACTATGTCAAATCTCATGGATGAGTAATTGTATCCTCAGGTTACCGTATTATCTGCAGGGCTAGATCCAAAATTTTGTGAACTAGCATTTCCTATAGTTCAAAGCTACAACTTTACTGCCAGTATTGAGGTGGATGGCCTCTGTTTTAAATTCCACATAAATCTGCTTAACTAATAAAGTAGCAAATATGAGGCTGGGTCACTGTTACCGTTGATGCTAATGCATCTCCTGTATATGATTTTGTAGCAATAATATTGTCAAAGATAGTTGTATGGGATAAGTTGGTGACTAATAATCTAAGTACATGGAAAAAACTCGAGCGTCTTATTGTCGTGGCAACAATGTTACATGCAGAGCGCATAAGTGCATGCATTGTTCTATGCACATAGTAATAAAGCGAAAATAAATTTTGCTAATAGGATGCACTTTAATTAACTAGATTGTGGCTTGCATACTACAAACTTTAGTAGGATGCACTTAAACGGTTTAACCCGAAATATCTGAGCAGCATGTGAATTAAGGCAAAGGATATTGAAATTTTTGGTTGAAGTTATATTGTTATTTGCTTTATATGGTATATCAAATACTTACAATTTTTTTGTGGAAGATCAATAATGATTTCCCTGGACCAAAATCTCCATGAATCAAGTGAGGATGAAGCACTGGAGAATTAGAATAATAGGACAATGTTTTAATTAAGATACGTTGAGTTGCGCTTGGACTATGTTACTTTGCTTTGATTAATATTACATGAATGGTGTCGTGGACAATGATGGCAAATGCTTTTATGATCCTTGTTGTAACGGAAACCGAGTTTCATTTATGAAGTGAAATCTTAAGGTGGTGTAATGCCAACAACACTTCAACGATATGTAAGTTGGTGTGTTTTCTGGGTAAAGTAAAATGTAACAACTTCGACGCGTGTTAGGTTTGCAAATAGTTGTGCACATGTGTTATCTAAGATATATCTAATCATAATGCAGCTGGTGTGAGGCTCCACATAACTTTGTGATGTTAATAGCGTCATATTACAAAGTGTTTTTTGGCTATGGCTAAAGCCTAACCTTTTCTTGACCAAAGTCTTAGAATACACGCTTGGGTTTGTACTTTTGTGATTCCACTTCATTTCATGTGATTCCGTAGCGTAGCACGGGCATGTTACTAGTGTTTTCTTGAATTTGGAGCATCGGGAGTACTCGAGCTTGGGAGCACCCACTGGTGGAAAAACAGGCTTCCGTCCAGCCCCATAAGTCGTTTTTCTGATGAGCAAAAGAAGTGGGCTAAGTCATTTTTGAGCACACCGTCCCAAGCCGCGAAGAATCTGCCTAACGACTATGCACGTGAACTTCGCAGGCAGGCACTCATGTTCAAGGAGAACAAAGAGCGGGAGAAGGCCGAAAGTAAAAAAAGCGGGAAACAAGTTGCCCAGCTCGGGGAACAAAGTAAACAATCTATTGCCCCGCTTATAGTGGAAGCCTTCTGTCCGGATGCCCCCGAGATCATACAAGCTGCGGCAGCACAGGGATTGACTGTAACGAGTGCCAGAGAACAAGCGGCCAACTTAGGTATTACTCTTCGTGAACTGTTAGGCCTTGATGAGGCGCCAGTGAAGGAGGTAGTAATTACATATGTCAAGAATGGGCCTCTCGTCGAGCCTGCGCAGGAAAAGGATCTACCTCCACAAATGAAAGGTCTGCTGAAATGGTACAAGGGTTACATAAAAAATAAAAACGCCAAAGAATATATTTATGCGGAAGTTAGACATGAGCATCACTTCAAACATTACTATGTACAAATTGAACTGAGTGAATTGTTCCAGCTTTTCAATCTGCGCGAGCTCGATAAATCTATCATCAGTTGCTACGTTCTGTAAGTGATTTATTAATTTCTACCCCATCTCGTTCATATTGCCTGCACTATATATATGTCCTAACTATATTGTTGTGTCCGCTATTATACATGCAGAATGAAGATTAAGGAATGCAGAGTAAGGAACATCCATGATGTTGGGTTCATTGACCCACACATCGTTAATGGACATGTGTTGGAGCGTCACCCCGCCGACGTGGAGGCAGACCTGTGGCAGTTTCTTACAAAGCCGGAACTCAAAAGTGATATCTATTTCCTTACCATTTTGAGTGAGTGTTTCTGTCTTGAGCACATTCTCTTTTGTTTACTCCATGCATGGTATGTGGCCGGCTAATCGATGAGTTATGCATGACGTACTGTGCATGTATCGTGTCCGCAGGTTCCACTGGATTCTGCTAGTAATTAAAGTTAACACCTCAGAATGTCTCGTCCACGACTCTGTGAATATGGATCCAAAGCTTTGGGGCGGCATGAGAAGAATGCTGCAGAAGTAATTATTTTCATTCATTTGCGCTCTATATCGATCGGCCTATTTCGTTCATTTCCTAATATCAAGTAACTAATTAATAACTCTCTTGTTCATTTAATTTTCTTTGCCTCGTAGGGTTTGGAGACGGTTCGTAGATACAAAGGTCGGTGAATTCAAAAAAGAGCTAGAATTCAAAATGTTAAAGGCTAAGAATGCTGGGGATATTCAGCCACCGGAGACCAATCTATGTGGATACTATGTCTGTGAGATGATCCGGAGATACACCTCTGAGCGGGTTTCGAGTGATACCAATGCTCAGAGGAATAACCTCCGGTGGATGCTTAGTCCAGAAGCTCGCTTCCGACCACTTCAAGAGGAACTAGCTGGATGGTTCAGCAGGGAAGTCCTCCATCCTAAAGGAGAACACTATTACGAGGACGTAGAACTTTATATGCATTAAATCATGTATGGAAACTTGTTCAAAATTGTATATGGTCATCCGATGATATTGAATATATATTGTATATTCCTCTTGAATTCTTTTTGGTTCTAATTTCAAATTTATTTGAAATTGTACATTCATATGCATGTATGTAGTACCGTAGAATATATGAAACTCCTTCAAAATTAAAATAAAGCACAAAAGAAATAAAAACAATACAAATTAAACAGAAAACAGGTTTAGGGGGGGGGGCTAAAACCCTAAACCTGTGGCGGCCTTTAGTCGCGGTTGGCCAGAAGAACCGCGACTAAAGGTCCTCCGCCCCGACGGCCGCCTGGCGCCCACGTGGACGGACCTTTAGTCGCGGTTCTTAAGGAGCCGCGACTAAAGGTGGGGGGCTTTAGTCGCGCTTATTTGGTCGCGGTTGCGCAACCGCGACTAATGGCAGTTGCAAACCGCGACCAAAGGCCTTTTTTCCACCAGTGACCTGATATTTTTCCGGTGTGCTGCTGTAATGCGTTGGTAGGATTCACCATTGGTTGCGCGGAGCAGGTTCTCGAGCTGGGGCGAACGATACAACTGCATGTACTGCAGGCATTGTAGGTTGTTACGCGGCTACTGCACGGCCCATTTGTCTTGCGTCCAACGGATAAAAATGATGGCCCAATCGTAGACCTCATATCATCCATTTTGTATCAGTTTGACCCCATTTTTTGGATCAAACTTGCTCGTGATTTGGGTCTGAAGCGGACACAAACCAAACTTTTTTGTGTCTATGTTATCCGAATGTGTCCTCTGCATATGCGGCCTGGCTCACCTCTCACACACCCACCCACGTCCCACCTCTCTCGCGTCTTCTTTTTCTCTCTTCCCCACCCACACCGCCCACAAGTAGCAATGCTAGGCGTCGAGGCCTCTGGCGCTCCCTTCGGTGCCGCTCAAGGCCAGACGCGGCGGCGCCACCTCCGGCAGGGCTCAAGGCCAAGCGCGGTGGCACCCCTGTCTCCCCAGTCGAGCGCTCTCGGAGGCCCGCATCTCATCCCGATCCAACGCATAGCAGGCAGGCAACACGCGGTGAGCGTGACAGGGCGAGGACGCGGCGAGCGCGCATGCGAGGGCGCGACGGGACAGTGGGACGATGGGATACGAGCTAGATCTGGCGAGCGTGCGGGCAAGGCACATCGCATGACTGGCAACCTCAACCACGGCAGCACCGGGCGCTGTTGCAGCAACCCCGTTGGGTGAGCACGGCGGGCGCGCCCGAGCGCGGGAGAGCAGCTGGGCGGGCGAGGCGGGCGCGCAGGTGGGTGCAGGTAGGGAGGGCATGCGAGCTTGGGCAAGGCACATGCGAGCGCAACGGGGACGCAGATGGACACTTTCTGAGATGATTCGGCCGCGTTGGGAGCCTCGAACCAAAGCCGAACATGGGCGTAAAGTAAAAAAATATTTTCCCATTGCGACGTATGGGTCTCTTGATTATAACTTAAGTAAATAATATTCTACTAATCGTTTCTTACCCCGTAGCGTAGCACGGGCATCTTACTAGTCATTTACAACACCATTAAGAATACATCAATCAAACTTATAAACTACTCCCTCCGTTTCATAATATGAGACTTTTTTGACACTACACTAATGTAAAAAAAAATCTTACATTATGAAAAAAACATCCTATATTATAAGACGGAGAGAGTATCATCTATCAATTAGTACAATTCCACTAGGAATATGCACTGAATTAGGAATTTATATAAGCTAATATACGTATGCTCAAATAAATCCATACAACACTCATTCTATATTTTCCTAGCTCACCCAAAACCTAAAATAAAATTGTGTCTAGACAAAACAAAAGGAAATACCTAACTGTAACTTCTTTATACGATTGCTTTTAAGTTTTGGCTCTCGCAATTTATTCAAAAATTGTTGCCGCCGCCCTCTTTGTCCACGTATAGGTCTTGTGAGCCATTGCTCACTTCCCATGTTACACGTGAGAGAGAGCGTTCAAGTGCATGAAGTTCTTTCCGTCCGTTCAGATTTTTGGTTGCGTTGACGAGTACATGAAGCTTAACACTTTGCATCAACTTTAATAAAAGATTGTGTGCATCACTATGATGCAGAGGCCTATGGTTTGAACCTCCTTTTCAAGAGAGAAAAACTGGATGGACCCCTAAGTGAAAACAAGACTTGTGAAGCTACGACGAGCACCGCTATTCTGCTAACAACATGAGTACCTACCTCTATATGAGCGTTTGGGTCTGTACATGCTATGAGGATTTTGTAGCCACCAACAATCTCAGCACGACATCGACAAAATCTGCAAGCCGCAGGAGAAGACTTGCTTGGTCACCAAGTCCAAACCTACTGCACATGCACAGTCATCATTGACTAGTGACTACTCTCTCCATTCCAAAATAGATAATTCAATTTTGTACTAACTTTAGTATAAAGTTGAATTATCTATTTTAAAACAGAGGGATTACTTGTTTGTAGTAGGAGTACAAATGGAGTACTACTCTAGTTGGAACGACAACGCGTTTCCTTGCGCGTCCGGCCGAGGCAACGAGACAAGAGCGCAGTCAGTCTCAAAGCCCAAGACCCAAGTCCTAAACAAAACAAGTCTTCTTGGACCGCGTCTTCATCAGTGTCGAAACCTCCAACGAAGCTGCCGCTCTGCTTTCTCGCTCGCCCTCTTTGATTCTAGCTATATATATATAGGGATTGCAGCCTAGAAGCGAAGGGCACTCTGCTTCTCACACACTGCAAGGTCCGCCTCCTCACGCACTCCACACAAACAGACGCAGCAGCCGGCATGACGCAGAAGATCGTGATCGCGGTGCAGATGGGGAGCAGCAGGTGCCGGTCCAAGGCGCTGGCGCTGGTGGCGGCCACGCCGGGGGTGGACTCGGTGGCGCTGGCCGGGGACGGCAAGGACCAGGTAGTGGTCGTCGGCCACGGCATCGACTCCGTCAAGCTCACCAGCGCGCTGCGCAGGAAGGTCGGACACGCGGAGCTGCTGCAGGTCGGCGACGCCAAGAAGGAGGACGGGAAGAAGCCGGCGGCCGCGGCCGTGGTCGAATACTACCCGTACGGCTACTACTACCCATCGCAACCGGCGCCGGTCAACTTCTTCTACGGGCAGCACTACCCTGCTGCTGCCGCCGTCGAGGCGTACGGGTACCCATGCTCGCGGCCGGAGCCGGGCACCTGTTCGGTAATGTAGAGCACATCACATGCTGATAGTGATAGGGTAGCACGTTGATTACTTGTATGGACCTTTGCCGGTCGTACTTGACGATCAAGAGCTCGGCACCTCTCAAGTTCTCATGGTGGTATCGGACTTGAGGAAGGAGTATCTACTAAGGTTCAGCTAGCTACTGTGTCGAGTTTCAGTTTGTTAAGCTTCCTTCGATTTCAGGTCTTGTGTTCTCAAAGAGCAGAGTTTCTCACAAAAAAACAAGCGGACCGTCAGCATGACAAGTCCGGTTTCGAGTCCAGCAAAATCTGTCACGCGCCCGGAAAATGAATATGATTTATACAACATGGCGCGTGACATATCTTCTGCTCAACTCCGTAATCGGCAGGCGGCAGCCCTCAACCTCAGCGCTCGTCTTTTTTTTTAGAAAAGGGGTATAACCCTGGCCTTTGCATCAGAATGATGCATACGGCCACACCTCAACGATGGTCTATTTAGATGGTTATATAACAAGTATGTATAATGGTAACGGTTATCTGGAGACGGGGAAAGAAAGTAATCGAGCTTGCTAGAAGTTTGAGATTGGCAAAGAATTCTACCAATTTTAGATGTTTCAACTGCCAAGCTCACCCATTATTACCTCTAGTATTCTTTGTACTATTAAGATTAAAGATGAATAGATTGGAAGTTTTTTCAAAAAAAACAAACAAAGAAGAAGCACACACGTTATGAAGATAGAAGGATGGTTCACAGGTGTCTTGTCATGCAGGTATGCAACATCACACTGCAGGATGAATGTGTCGCTGTTGCTTCAAGATGCTTCTAACCGGACCTGCAAGAATATGCTGGCATGTCTCGTGCTCGTAGTATGATCACATCACATCACATTTCTTGTGTTGTACTTCCTCCGTCTCAAAATAACTATCTTAAATTTAGTACTACCTCCGTCTAGGTGAATAAGTCATTTGCGTAGTTCTAGGTCGTCGATTTGAGGAATTAAATATGTGTTATATGTCATGAAAAGTATATCACTAAATTTCTACACATATGTAGTTTCTAAATATATATATTTTGTCATATATAATACATATTTAGATAGTTAAATCATCGACCTAGAACTACGCGAATAACTTATTCACCGAGACGGAGGTAGTACAACTTTGTACTAGAGCTAGTATAAAATTAAGACACTTATTTTGAGACGGAGAGAGTAACATGATCTTCAGGGGCAATATGGCCAAGCACTTCGGAAAAATTAAAAAAAATGGCCAGGAACGAGTGCTCTGCTTAATAGTGGAAAACATCCGTGCTGCAAACGACTAACACTGCAGGTAGTTGCAGAGGTGCTAAGCTTCGTGCGATAGCAATCTCATCATTCTGATTTAAAAGAAACATGTCGTTGTTTGAGCTTTTATAATCAATTAATTGGAAAGATGTTGTTATTCGTTAAGGTTATCATGAAAATAACTTGAAGGAAGCTGGATAAAATAAGGACGCCGATAACGCCCACACGTGTGGGCGTTAAGGGGTCTGCCCACACAATTTGTGTGGTGTTTTAAGAAGATCAGCCCACACGTCTACATGTGGGCAAAACAAGTAATGCCCACAGACCTCCTTTTTTACCTCGCGGTCCCTCTCACATGCCTACGTGTGGGTAAAATTGATAACGTCCACACGCCCGTATGTCAGGCCTCCTACCTTATGGTCCCGCACGCCCCGTGTGACAATCACCACGCGTCGCCGCAGTTGCCATGGTCTGGACCCTCTTCCATGTTCATTTAACTACAGTTACTATGTCACTGAACTACAGTTGCCATGTCGCTGAACTACAGTTGCCATGGTTGCTCAACTGCAGTTGACATGTATGGTCTGGTCTACTGCAGTTGTCATGATTTCAAAACTTTAGGAGTTGCCACCTGATAACCCACAAGTATAGGGGATCGCAACAGTTTTCGATAAGTAAGAGTGTCGAACCCAACGAGGAGCTAAAGGTAGAATAAATTTTCCCTCAAGTTCTATCGACCACCGATACAACTCTACGCACGCTTGATGTTTACTTTACCTGGAACAAGTATGAAACTAGAAGTACTTTGTAGGTGTTTTTGGATAAGCTTGCAAGAAAGTAAAGAGCACGTAAATAAAGACTAGGGGATGTTTAGATAAAGACACAACTAAACTAGTAAAAGTAAAAAGCTTATTGTCACGAGAAAGTTATTTGTCCCTAGGCAATTGATAACTAGACCGGTAATCATTATTGCAATTTTATTTGAGGGAGTGGCATAAGCTAACATACTTTCTCTACTTGGATTATATGCACTTATGATTGGAACTCTAGCAAGCATCCTCAACTACTAAAGATTCATTAAGGTAAAACCCAACCATAGCATTAAAGCATCAAGTCCCCTTTATCCCATACGCAAACAACCTACTTACTCGGGTCTGTGCTTCTGTCACTCACGCCACCCACCATAAGCAAATCATAAACATATTGCAAACCCTACAGCGGGTATCCCTCACGCTTGCGCGACACGGAGGGCACCATAGGACAGCACCAATAATAAAACATACAACTCAAACCAATCACGATCATCAAATAGCCATTAGGACAAAACAGATCTACTCAAACATCATAGGATAGCCATACATCATTGGGAAATAATATATAGCGTTGAGCACCATGTTTAAGTAGAGATTACAGCGGGTAAGAGAGAGGTTACACCGCTGCATAGAGGGAGGAAGAGTTGGTGGAGGTGTTGGTGAAGATGACGGCAGTGTTGGTGAAGATCGCGGTGATGATGATGGCCCCCGGCGGCGTTCCGGCGCCACCGGAAGCAAGGGGGAGAGAGCCCCCCCCCCCTTTTCTTCTTCTTCCTTGGCCTTCTCCCTAGATGGGAGAAGGGTTTCCCCTCTGGTCCTTGGCTCCCATGGCTTGGGAGGGGCGAGAGCCCCTCCGAGATTGGATCTATCTTTCTGTTTCTGCGTTCTCTGCGTTGGCAGATTCTACCCCTTCACCGTTTCCTTTATATCCGGAGATCCGTAACTCCGATTGGGGTGAATCTTTCGCCCAGATCTTTCTCATAAAAATAGCTTTCTTGCGCCAGAAGAAGAGCGTCAACCACCTTACGGTGGGCTCACGAGGGTCAGGGGCGCGCCTGGGGGGTAGGGCGCGCCCCCCTACCTCGTGCCCACCTCGGATACCGTTTCGCGTTGATTTTACTTCCAGAAAATCATAAATATTCCAAAAAAATCTCCATCTGTTTTTTTCCTTTTGGACTCCGTTTGATATTGGGTTTCTGCGAAACAAAAAACATGCAACAGACAGGAACTGGCATTGGGCACTGGATCAATATGTTAGTCCCAAAAATAATATAAAAGGTTGCCAAAAAGTATATGAAAGTGAATAATATTGGCATGGAACAATCAAAAATTATAGATACGACGGAGACGTATCAGCATCCCTAAGCTTAATTCCTGCTCGTCCTCGAGCAGGTAAATGATAAAAAAGAATACTTTTTGATGTGGAATGCTACCTAGCATAATCTTGATCATATGTTTAATCATGGCATGAATATTAAGACACGAGTGATTCAAAGCAATAGTCTATCATTTGACATAAAAAACGATAATACTTCGAGTGTACCAATAAAGCAATCATGTCTTTTCAAAACAACAAGGCCAAAGCAAGCTTATCCCTACAAAATCATATAGTTTGTCCATGCTTCATTTTCGTCACACAAAATGCTCCCATCATGCACAACCCCGATGACGAGTCGAGCACTTGGTTCATACTTTTTAACGCGCTTCAACTTTTTCAACCCTCACGCAATACATGAGCGCAAGCCATGGATATAGCACTATAGGTGGAATAGAATATAATGATGGAGGTTGTGTGGAGAAGACAAAAAGAGAGAAAGTCTCACATTGACGCGGCTAATCAACGGGCTATGGAGATGCCCATCAATTGATGTCAATGCGAGGAGTAGGGATTGCCATGCAACGGATGCACTAGAGCTATAAGTGTATGAAAGCTCAACAAAAGAAACTAAGTGGGTGTGCATCCAACTTGCTTGCTCATGAAGACCTAGGACATTTGAGGAAGCCCATCATTGGAATATACAAGCCAAGTTCTATAATAAAAATTCCCACTAGTATATGAAAGTGACAACATAGGAGACAATCTATATGAAGAACATGGTGCTACTTTGAAGCACAAGATATGAGACTCACTACATGAAGAACATGGTGCTACTTTGAAGCACAAGTGTGGAAAAAGACATAGTAACATTGCCCCCCTTTTTTGTGGGCTTCTTTGGCCCCCTTTTTTATTTAGGCTTCTTTGGCCTTTCCCTTTTTTTATGGGGCAATGTTCTATAATGATGATCATCACACTTTTATTTACTTACAACTCGATATTACAACTCGATACTGAAACAAAGATATAACTCTATATGAATGCTTCCGGTGGTGTACCGGGATGTGCAATGATCTAGCGTAGCAATGACATCAAAAAATGGACAAGCCATGAAAACATCATGCTAGCTATCTTACGATCATGCAAAGCAATATGACAATAAATGCTCAAGTCATGTATATGATGATGATGAAAGTTGCATGGCAATATATCTCGGAATGGCTATGGAAATGCCATAATAGGTAGGTATGGTGGCTGTTTTGAGGAAGATATAATGAGGCTTATGTGTGATAGAGCGTATCGTATCACGGGGTTTGGATGCACCGGCGAAGTTTGCGCCAACTCTCGAGGTGAGAAAGGGCAACACACAGTACCGAAGAGGCTAGCAATGATGGAAGGGTGAGAGTGCGTATAATCCATGGACTCACATTAGTCATAAAGAACTCATATATTTATTGCAAAACTTTATTAGCCCTCGAAGCAAAGTACTACTACGCATGCCCCTAGGGGGATAGATTGGTAGGAAAAGACCATCGCTCGTCCCCGACTGCCACTCATAAGGAAGACAATCAAAGAAACACCCCATGCTTCAAATTTGTCACACAACGGTTACCATACGTGCATGCTACGGGACTTGCAAACCTCAACACAAGTGTCTCTACAATCCACAACCACCCACTAGCATGACTCTAATATCACCATCTTTATATCGCAAAACTATTGCAAGGAATCAAACATATCATATTCAGCGATCTACAAGTTTATGTAGGATTTTATGACTAACCATGTGAATGGCCAATTCTGTCATCTCTCTAAATAGATATAAGTGAAGCAAGAGAGTTTAATTCTTTCTACAAAAGATATGCCCACTCTCTAACAAATATAAGTAAAGAAAAAGAGCATTCTACAAATGATGGTTTTCTATGTGAAGATAAACAGGCAATCCAGACTTCAAATGATATAAGTGAAGCACATGAAGCATTCTATAAAGCCATACTCAAAAGATTTAAGTGAAGTGCAATGAGCATTCTATAAATCAACCAAGGACTATCTCATACCAGCATGGTTCATAAAAGAAAAAGAAAAACCTAATTGCAAAAGACGCTCCAAAACTTGCACATAATGCATGAACGAAACGAATCCGAAAACATACCGATACTTATTGAAGAAAGAGGGGATGCCTCCCCAGAATCCCCAAGCTTAGACGCTTGAGTCTCCTTGAATATTTACTTGGGGTGCCTCGGGCATCCCCAAGCTTGAGCTCTTGCCTCTCTTCCTTCTTCTCACATCGAAACATCCTCGATTAGACACTACATCCAGACAAAACTTCAACAGAAAACTCGGTAAGATCCGTTAGTATAATAAAGCAAATCACCACTCTAAGTACTGTAGCAAATCAATTCATATTTTGTTTTTGCATTGTGTCTACTGTAATATAACTTTTCCATGGCTTAATCCACTGATATAAATTGATAGATTCATCAAAACAAGCAAACTATGCATCAAAAACAGAATCTATCAAAAACAGAACAATCTGTAGTAATCTGAACATCCACCATACTTCTGGTACCCCAACAATTCTACCAAAATTAGTAAAAATAAACAAGTTATATAGCAAGACAGTGCAAAAGGAATCAGAACCAATTGACGTTCCAGTTAAAAATGGAAAATCGCACACTACAGCCAAAGTTTCTGTCCTGCACCGTACAAACCAACAAGCATTGTAAACATCCTAAAGGCAAACCTTGGCACATTATTTTTATAATACAATGGAATTGTACAAGGGGATAATTATTTTTGATGAAAAGTTTCTGTAATCAAGATTCACAAAGTTTCCGTAAGCATGAACAAAGTTGAAGGAGCTCTCCCACTTCAACAATGCTTGTCTTTCTCACTTTCACTTTCTCTTTTGAAAAGTTTTTGGGTTCCCCTCTTTATTCTTTTGTTTTCAAACTATATAAAAGCACTCAACAGAAATAAATGACTCTCTAAAACTGCCGGGTTTTCTCCCTGGCAGCGCTTTCTTTAAAGCCATTAAGCTAGGCATTTAGTGCTCAAGTAATGGTCCACCTGGATCCCAAGGTATATCAAAGCCAATCTTAATTAACAATGATTTGTAATTTAGCAGTGAGCACAAAGTAACATAAATCATGTAATGACGAAGTCTAACTCTCTTCCTATGCATCGGCATGTCATAAAAGAACAATTCATGCACACCAAGTAAAGGCCAATGCATAGTATAAACAGTTTCTTGCAATTTCATAGTATGGGAAACATAAAGAGGCGGAGATAGAGTTCCTCTCTCATAATAATTGCAAGTAGGAGCAGCAAGCACATGCATATTACATTCATCAAAATCATCATGTGCGAGGGTAAAAGGCAACCCATCAATATAATCCTTAATAAGTGCAAGCTTCTCCGATATAGTATAATCGGGAGAATTTAAAAAGGTAATAGGACTATCATGCGTGAGTGCAATAGTAACAATTTCATGTTTAACATAAGGAACTATAGCAAGTTCATCTCCATAAGCATAATTCATATTGGCATCTTGGCCACAAGCATAGCAAGTATCATCAAAAAGGGATATTTCAAGAGAATCAACGGTATCATAATAGTCATCATAGCAATCATCCTTCGGTAAGCACGAAGGGGAATTAAATTATGTATGAGTTGAAGAGTTACTCTCATTAGAAGGTGGACACGGGTGATCAATCCGCTCTTCCTCCTTTTGTTCTTCGCGCTCCTCATCATCTTTTTCATCCAATGAGCTCACAGTTTCATCAATTTCTTCTTCCATAGCTTCCTGCAAAATATTAGTCTCTTCTTGGACAGCAGAGTATTTCTCAATATATTGTTTAACATAGGCATTAGAAGCATAATTATAATAACAATATTCAAGTATGGCAAAATTTTCAGATTCGTAAAGAGTAGCACCATACTTTTCAATCAAAGAAGCAATTTCGTAAGCACCCTTAAAAGCAACAAATTCTTCAATTTGTTGAACATCATAGTAATTATAAACACCCTTAGCATACGAGGATAAGATTCCATTATCAATAAACTCACATTGGTAGGGAAGGTGTTTCTTAGGGTTTTCAGAACAACAAGTAAAATCATAATAATAGCATAAATTCCAAGCATAGCATTGCAAACGTTGAATTTGACCCCATAATAGTTTCCCTTTTTCAGATATACGGTGTTGCACATAACAAGCATGCTCATCTAAAGATTTGCCCTCAACTAAACTAGTGGGGGTTTCAACACGAGCACATAGGGATCGAAGATGATCCAAGTAATAAGCTTCAGCAGTGTGATAGATTTTGAGTGGTTCTTCAACCATTGGAGCAGTAGGTACAACTAATTTTTTTGGTATTTTGTGTTTCCTACCCATGACTAAAGATAGAAAACAACTAAGGACATCAAATAAAAATTACTTAGTGATAAAGCAAACAAGCACACACGAGAATATTCACCCCACGCTATGACTCCCCGGCAACGGCGCCAGAAAAAGGTCTTGATAACCCACAAGTATAGGGGATCAGAACAGTTTTCGATAAGTAAGAGAGTCGAACCCAATGAGGAGCTAAAGGTAGAATAAACTTTCCCTCAAGTTCTATCGACCACCGATACAACTCTACGCATGCTTGATGTTTACTTTACCTAGAACAAGTATGAAACTAGAAGTACTTTGTAGGTGTTTTTGGATAAGCTTGCAAGAAACTAAAGAGCACGTAAATAAAGACTAGGGGCTGTTTAGATAAAGACACAACTAAACTAGTAAAAGTAAAAAGCTTGTTGTCACGAGAAAGTTATTTGTCCCTAGGCAATCGATAACTAGACCGGTAATTATTATTGCAATTTTATTTGAGGGAGAGGCATAAGCTAACATACTTTCTCTACTTGGATCATATGCACTTATGATTGGAACTCTAGCAAGCATCCGCAACTACTAAAGATTCATTAAGGTAAAACCCAACCATAGCATTAAAGCATCAAGTCCCCTTTATCCCATACGAAAACAACCTACTTACTCGGGTCTGTGCTTCTGTCACTCATGCCACCCATCATAAGCAAATCATAAACATATTGCAAACCCTACAGCGGGTATCCCTCACGCTTGCGCGACACGGAGGGCACCATAGGACAGCACCAATAATAAAACATACAACTCAAACCAATCACGATCATCAAATAGCCATTAGGACAAAACAGATCTACTCAAACATCATAGGATAGCCATACATCATTGGGAAATAATATATAGCGTTGAGCACCATGTTTAAGTAGAGATTACAGCGGGTAAGAGAGAGGTTACACCGCTGCATAGAGGGAGGAAGAGTTGGTGGAGGTGTTGGTGAAGATGACGGCGGTGTTGGTGAAGATCGCGGTGATGATGATGGCCCCCGGCGGCGTTCCGGCGCCACCGGAAGCAAGGGGGAGAGAGCCCCCCTTTTTCTTCTTCTTCCTTGGCCTTCTCCCTAGATGGGAGAAGGGTTTCCCCTATGGTCCTTGGCTCCCATGGCTTGGGAGGGGTGAGAGCACCTCCGAGATTGGATCTATCTCTCTGTTCTTGCGTTCTCTGCGTTGGCAGATTCTACCCCTTCACCGTTTCCTTTATATCTGGAGATCCATAACTCTGATTGGGGTGAATCTTTCGCCCAGATCTTTCTCATAAAATTATCTTTCTTACGCCAGAAGGAGAGCGTCAACCGCCTTATGGTGGGCTCACGAGGGTCAGGGGCACGCCTGGGGGGGGGGGGTAGGGCGCGCCCCCTACCTCGTGCCCACCTCGGATATCGTTGCGCGTTGATTTTACTTCCAGAAAATCATAAATATGCCAAAAAATTGCCATCCATTTTTTTCGTTTGGACTCCATTTGATATTGGGTTTCTGCGAAACAAAAAACATGCAACAGACAGGAACTGGCACTGGGCACTGGATCAATATGTTAGTCCCAAAAATAATATAAAAAGTTGCCAAAAAGTATATGAAAGTGAATAATATTGGCATGGAACAATCAAAAATTATAGATACGACGGAGACGTATCACCACCTACTAACACTAGGCAGTTGCCATGTAGCACTACAAAAAAGGCATGGCAAAAAAACATGTTCGGATAAAAAAGAGAGTTGCCATGTGCTCACAAGCATGCTAGAGAAGTTGCCATGTAAAAGAAAGAGTTGTCATCTGCTTACGTGCACGCTAGGGCAGTTGCCATGTATCATGCAAAAACACATGGCAACTCGGGTAAAAGAGAGTTGCCATCTGCTTACAAGCAAAGCTAGGGCAGTTTCCATGTACCCTGCAGAAACACATGGCAACTTGACAGCTTGGGTGTGCGAGGAGATGGGCGTGTGGGCGAAGTGATAAACGCCCACACATCAGCCCCTCTGCGTGCGTGAAAACCGGTGTGTGGGCGAATTGCTAAACGCCCACACACCAGCCCCCAGTGTGCTGAAAAAGGACATGTGGGCGACCGGACAAATGCCCAAACACCAGCCCAGTCCTATGTGGCACACAAAAACTGCTAGAACGCGCCAAGATTCGTGCAGAATTGGTTGGACGAGGATCCATGCGTGTGGGCGAGTTGCCAGACGCCCACACATGAGGGCGTTAGTCTTTCCGTAAAATAAAATCTACCTGGGACGAAAGAAACCACAGATATATTGTTAGCAGGGAAAGACCACAAATCACGGATATCAATCCTTGACTCCAACAGTCCAACTCTTGGACATTTGTTGAAGGTGTGAAAGATTCATATTCATTGTTGTACATAGGGAAATCAGTTTGCTTTTTTTTATCAGCACCTAAAAGAGCCCTGCCTCAAGGCCAGTTCGTTTCACCTCTCAATTCTCCAGAAATTGATTCTGGGAATCTGCCCACAAAATCGTCTGCTGGCTTGGTGAAGACGGGGCCGGGCGGAGAGGAGACGGGCGGGCGGGTATGGTGAAGACAGCTAACCGGGCGTACGGGATGATGTGGCGGAGTAGGGTGGCTGCTGCCAACGGATTTGATGGCGGTAGGTCAGGGTTGCCGGTTGGAGCCGGGAATCCTAGCTCGAGGGCTCACGTGGCTGGTACGGTGAGAAGAACGCGATGGGAGAGGACACGAGAGATGTTAGGGTGTGTTCTCGGCCTCTGTTAGTCTGGACCGAGTGGCAATTTGGACGTAAATTGGTTGTCAAATAGGGGTAGTAGTTCAAAACGAACTGGACTTGAGGGATCGCCCACTTCTTTACTCTTACTAGTGGCTGGGCCGCCACCTAGTGATGCCTCTTAAGGCAGGATTGTCCGCACTAATCAAGCTCTCGTATTTGAGGTGGGATTATGCACACTAATCAAACTGACGTATTTGTTAGAGTGAAGTGCACTGTAGGTCCTTAAACTATTTTAGGGGTGTCACATAGGTCCTCGAACTATGAAAATCGTCATTTAGGTCCTCGAAGTACAGTAAGTGTGTCATCCAGGTCCAAAATCTCACTAACCCCCTCTAAATGGCCAGCTGGCATGGTGAACAGTGCGAAAAATAAAAAAATATGAACAAAAAAATCTGAAAATCTTTGGCATCAAAGATACCCCTGGTGCGTGAATAGTAAAAATGTTCATTAATTCAAAAAGATGTTCGCGAATATGGGAAAAATATTCGCGACTTTAAAAAAGTTCACAAACAATAAATTTGAAAATATGTTCGCGAACCACAAATATTGTTCGTGGGTATGGAAAAAAATGTTCGTGAACCACAAAAATTCCTGACTTTAAAAAATGTTAGTGAACTTTTTATTAAAGTCGCAAATATTTTTTCCGAATTCATCGTTCGCGAACATTTTGTTAAAGTCACGAATATTTTTTCCAAATTCATCGTTCGCGAACATTTTTTTAAAGTCATGAATATTTTTTCCAAATTCATCGTTCACAAACTTTTTTTAAACTCGCGAATATTTTTCCCAAATTCATCGTTCGCGAACATTTTTTTAAAGTCGTGAATATTTTTTCCAAATTCATCGTTCGCGAACTTTTTTTAAACTCACGAATATTTTTTTAAAGTCACGAATATTTTTTTCCAAATTCATCGTTCGCGAACGTTTTATTAAAGTCACAAATATTTTTCCAAATTCATCGTTCGCGAACTTTTTTTGAATTAACGATATTTTTACTGTTCACGCGCCAGGGTCTCTTCGATGACAGAGGATCTCGGTTTTTTTATATTTTTTATATTTATTCTTTGTTATGTACTGTTCATCACGCACAGGAATTCAGGACTGTTTGCCGTGTACTGTTACGGTTACTGTTTATGTGTCAGCTGGCCAGTTAGAGCTTGTCAGGGAGATTTTGGACCTGAATGACACACTTACTGTACTTTAAGGACCTAGATGACGATTTTCATAGTTCGAGGACCTACGTGACATCCCTGGAATAGTTCAAGGACCTACAGTGCACTTCACTCTATTTGTTAACATGTTGACAGTGTATTCGGTTACATGTTCTTTTCAATCATGTAAAAAAATTCCAAACCTGAACCGGATAGATAGTTGTACAAGTAATAAAGCAACTCGTTACACCCTCACAAAATGTCTGGCCGACAGTAACCTAGAAGTATTATATGTTAACAGAATTGTTCCCAGAGTGTGAAAATCTCACGGACTCTTCTTCACAAATAAACAAAATGTAATCCACAGAAAGATAATAGGAGGATAGAGTAACTAAAATTGTGTGATAATAAGCTCCGGTAGAAAAAAAATCAATTCTACATGCATAAAAAGAAATTCAAATCTTAGAGGACATGAAGGAGGCAATTTCAACATTGATATACCAGTTTTAGCTTAACATGCCTACAAACTTAAAGTTGGCTGATTATAACTCTACGTTTATGTAATCTGGTACTTTTCTTCAGATATCATTATTAATTTTGCTAATTACGAGTAAGTAGATCAGCGTTGTCGATCAATATTTTAGTTACTAAACCATCTGGGTCCATTAATAATCTGCAGGAGTTATAATTGAAATGCTCCTTTAGGATATTGTACAATTTCATTTTTTGTAAAAATTTATAACTAAATAGTCACGAAAACAAATATAAGCATGGAACATTGCACTGAAATGGGACATCGAGCACGTATTGGTAAAATACTGCTAATACATAACAATTTATACCGCCAAACTCACGTGCAGCATCACTATTTATAATAAAACTTTAATAGATGTTTAAAAGTCTTTTCTTAATTACAGACTTACAGTCGTAGCTAATTACTATGTAAATGAAACTACATTTTTCTTTACATTTTTCAATATAATATGTTTAAAATATTTAAATCAATTCCACTTAAATGTGCTAAAATCATAACGGAGAATTTGCATGCCTTTTTGAATTAATTTATGAATCTTGCAGTAATATAGGTATATGTATGTGCCATTTACTATCTTAATAAATAATTCTAAATATTGTGGTGTAAAAATGTACTCCCTCTGTCCCATAATATAGGACCTTTTTTTACACTAATTGATAGCCGTGTTTATAATTAGATATATCTAAATAGAAAAATCTGGAGTACACAAAATGTTTAGAAGGAGCTTTCTACCTAATAATTGACACGTGTTTTATTCATTTTTACTGATCAACTGATTCTAATGTAATATCATGGGTTCGATAATTTTAGAAGTATCACACCGTCATTCCCCGTGATGAACTAACAGTAACTCTTCATCCCGCGGCCTGGCTGGGCCTGGCTGAAGAGGCCCTTTTCGTCCACGTATAGGCTGAATAGTGACTCTTTATTTGCACACAAGCTCAAGAGGCACTCTTCATTCCAAGCCCACCGATGACATGGATTACGGTGCGCGCGACCAATGACAACAATAGGGTGATGCACAATGTTTACAAGGTTAGGAACATCTAGATGAACATATAGATGAGAGTAATTGGAAGATTTCTCAGCGAGCACGATGTAGGCTTGTGAGTTGTGACGGGCGATGTACATTGAAAGGCCAAATTTCGGCCCTGTTCGGAATTGATCCGCTCAACAGAGTTGCGGAGCTCGGTTTTGGCAGCTCTGTCAAAGTGAGCTGCAGTCTCGTCCACTCCGGGAGCGGAGTTAAAGGAGCGGAGATGAACCGAACTCCCTTATTTTCCACGATGCACAATTCTAGTTTGGTTTGAATAAAATTTATCGGCATTGATATGATCCTGATGGCATGGCAGGGACGCGAGCTTGCCTTAGCTTACTGTATGTAGGTGTAGTCCTTTTGTTTCGGGCCCAAAGCAAAAGAAGATTGCCTCATGACCATACGAAAAGGGCATTTTTGGCCCATAAGCAGATGAAGAGTCACTCTTGGTTCGACATGGGACCGACGAAGTGATACTTATGATTTTTTTGAATCAGAACCATAATTTTGATATTGCGTAAAAAAAATTATAACAAAATTCCAATAACTGAATTGACCACTCAATGCAAACGACACTTCTAAGCTACCAAGAGCATTGCCTACCTCTTTTCTATAATTAAGCACACATGCTATCGCATAGCGGAGGATTTTGTAGCCACCCAACAACCTTGGCACGAAATCGTCAAAACCTGCAAGCTGATCGGAGGGGAAAACTTGGTTGATCACCAAGCTGGACGCTCAGTCCAAAGTCCAAACCATTGCACAAACATAGTCGTCGTTGACTATTTTTTTTTTAATACTCCCTTCGTTCACTTTTATAAAACATTTCAGACAACCGACATTGCCCTGTTTTGGGTGATGTCTGAATTGTTTATAAGGTCTTATAAAAGTGAACAGAAGGAATACTGTATGAATATAAGTGGAGTATTTTCATGGTTGCTAGTGCCCCCGGCAAGCAACGGGACAAACCTGACAACGCGTCCGAGGCAACGAGACAAAGCGCAGTCAGTGTCAGTCTAAAAGCCCAAGTCCTATAAACAAAACAAGTCTTCTTGCTGCACCGCGTCTTCATCACTGTCGAATCCTCCAACGAAGCTGCTGCTCAGCTTTCTCGCTATATATTCGGATTGCAGCCTTGCAGCGAAGGGTACTCTGCTTCTCATCCACTGCAACTGCAAGCTCCACCTCCACACACACAAAGAGGCGCAGCAGCAGCCAGCAATGACGCAGAGGATCGTGATCGCGGTGCAGATGGCGAGCAGCAGGTGCCGGTCCAAGGCGCTGGCGCTGGTGGCGGCCACGCCGGGGGTGGACTCGGTGGCGCTGGCCGGGGACGGCAAGGACCAGCTGGTGGTCGTCGGCCACGGCGTCGACTCCGTCAAGCTCACCAGCGCGCTGCGCAGGAAGGTCGGCCACGCGCAGCTGCTGCAGGTCGGCGACGCCAAGAAGGAAGACGCGAAGAAGCCGCCGGCCGCGGTCGTGGTCGAATACTACCCGTACGGTTACTACTACCCATCGCAACCGGCGCCGGTCAACTTCTTCTACGAGCAGCAGCACTACCCTGCTGCTGCCGCCGTCGAGGCGTACGGGTACCCATGCTCGCGGCCGGAGCCGGGCACCTGTTCGGTAATGTAGACCACATCACATGCTGATTGGGTAGCGCGTTGATTACTTATACTGACTTTTGCCGGTCATACTTGACGATCAAGAGCTTGGCACCTCTCAAGTTTTCATGGTGGTATCGGACTTGATGGAGTATCTACTAAGGTTCAGCTAGCTACTGTGTCGAGCTTCAGTTAGTTATAAGCTTCCTTCGATGTCAGGTCTTGTCTTCTCAAAGAGCAGAGTTTCTGACAACAAACAAGCGGACCGTCAGCATGACAAGTCCGGTTTCGAGTCCAACAAAATCTGTCACGGGCCGGAAAAATGAATACTCCCTCCGTCCCTGAGTATGATTTATACGACATGGCGAGTGACAAATCTTCTGCTCAACTCGCTAATTGGCAGGTGGCAGCCCTCAACCTCAGCGCTGGTCTATTACAAAGGACAACGCTAACGTCCACACGTGTGGTGTGAACCAAATCTGCCCACACATCCTATACACGCAGGTTACGCCACGTCATCGCGTGCATGCATGTGGAAATCTTTTTGAATTTTCAGTTTTTAAAATGTTTTATCTCTTAAATAAAAATATCATATTGAAGGTTCGTTTTCACCAATAGATCCCTCGCGACAAGATCTTCGAAACTAGATCTCATATCAATATATTTCGATGATTTTTTATTATTAAAAGTTGCCATGTCTACTGCACATGAATTGACATGATGTTTAACTGAAGTTGCCATGATATGTTTCAGCTATTTTCTTCTACATTAGTAAATTTTGACATATTATAAAATGGTGAATTAAGAAACTAGACTTGGCATGAACTATAAACTAAAATTGCCATTGTTAGAATATATAACCGTATTATGTGTATAGATATACGGTTGTATATGTGTAGTCTTTGTATAGGTGTCCGTATATTGTACGATACGAACTCTGCCTTATAACCTCTATATATTGATCAATACAAGGCACCACAACGTGTGGTTTTCCCCAATCTTACATGGTATCAGAGCTGAGCAGCCGGTTTCGTCGATGCCATTCACCGTGCCAGGCACGGTGACCCCGGATGCGACTCCACCGTCGCCGCCACGGTCGCCGTCGCCGCTGCCACGGTCCTCTCCCCGGTCGCCGCCACCGACTTCGCCTCGGTCGCCGCCACCGACCTCGCCTCGATCGCCTGGGTCCCGGGCCATTGCCGAGAGCCCTGCTGGGAGCTCCGATGGCGACCCTGCCGGGAGTCCTTCTCCTACTACAGTAGCGTCACCACCGGCAACGCCGTCGCCAGCTCCTGTAGCTGTGGATCCACCCCGGACCCGCCGGACGCGGGCCCCTCCACCGCCTCCATCTCATGCCATGGCCACTCGTGCTAAACAGGGCATTGTGCAGCCTAAAAAGATATTTGATCTTCATGTTGAGGGTTTATCTCCCATACCGAAGACTTATCGTGGTGCTCTCAAGGATCCAAATTGGCATTCCGCTATGGTTGAGGAGTATGGTGCTCTTCTCTCCAACAACACTTGGGACCTCGTTGATCCACCTCGCAATGCTAACATTGTTACTGGTAAGTGGATCTACCGTCACAAGATGAAGTCTGATGGTTCTTTGGATCGCTACAAGGCTCGTTGGGTGCTTCGTGGATTCACTCAGCGCGAAGGTATCGATTTTGATGAAACTTTCAGCCCGGTCGTCAAGCCAGCCACTATTCGTACGGTGCTCTCTCTTGCTCTCTCCAGTGACTGGTCCATCCACCAACTTGATGTCAAGAATGCATTCCTCAATGGAACTCTCATCGAGACTGTTTATGCTCGTCAGCCTTCTGGGTTCACTGATCCTCGCTTCCCTGACAAGGTTTGTCGTCTCAACAAATCACTCTACGGTTTGAAACAGGCGCCTCGTGCATGGTTTCAGCGGTTTGCTTCGTTCATTGCATGGGCTGGTTTCATTGGCTCCAAGTCCGACAGCTCGCTGTTCGTTTATCGGCGTGGTGCTGACATGGCCTATCTCCTGCTCTATGTGGATGACATTATCCTAACTGCATCATCCTCGACATTGTTGCATAGTTTGATTGCCACTCTTCATACCGAATTCAGTATGATGGATATGGGCGATCTTCATTATTTTCTGGGCATCTCTGTCACACGCAGCAAGGACAGTCTGTTCCTCTCACAGGAGAAGTATGCATTGGATCTTTTTGACAGAGCTGGCATGTTGCAGTGCAAACCCATCTCTACTCCAGTTGATACTACCTCCAAACTTTCAGCCAAGTCCAGTGATCCCGTTGCAGATCCCACCGAGTATCGTAGTATTGCAGGCGGTCTTCAGTACCTCACGTTCACTCGGCCGGACATCTCTTATGCAGTGCAGCAGATTTGTCTTCATATGCATGATCCTCGGGCTAATCATTTGCTACTTGTGAAGCGTGTGCTTCGCTATATCCGCGGCACCACCAGCCATGGCCTCACTTTGTTTCGACGCAGCTCCAACAAATTGCTGGCCTACTCTGACGCTGATTTAGCAGGTTGCCCTGACACTCGCCGGTCTACCTCAGGTTATTGTGTCTTCCTTGGCAATAACCTGGTGTCGTGGCCTGCTAAGCGGCAGCACACGGTCTCTTGGTCTAGCGCCGAGGCCGAATACAGGGCAGTTGCAAATGTCATGGCTGAAACATGTTGGTTACGGCAACTTCTTCAGGAGCTTCATCGACCAGTGACTGGTGCCACTGTGGTGTTTTGTGATAATGTGAGCTCTATTTACATGACACAGAATCCCGTTCATCATCAGTGCACCAAGCATGTGGAGATCGATTTGCACTTTGTGCGCGACCATGTCACCACAGGCGAGGTCCGGGTTCTTCACGTTCCGAGTTCTTCTCAATTTACGGACATCTTCACCAAAGGATTGCCATCCCCTCTCTTCTTGGATTTTCGGGACAGTCTTAACATTCGTCGACGCCCGTTTACGACTGAGGGAGGGTGTTAGAATATATAACCGTATTATGTGTATAGATATATGGTTGTATATGTGTAGTCTTTGTATAGGTGTCCGTATATTGTACGATACGAACTCTGCCTTGTAACCTCTATATATTGATCAATACAAGGCACCACAACGTGTGGTTTTCCCCAATCTTACAGCCATGATATATGCACTTAAAATTGCCATGGTTCATACAAAAAATAATTATCATGGTCAAAGTACTGGCATTGCCATCATAAAAAAACTAAAATTGTCATGCTCTACAAACTAAAATTGCCACATGGCAACTTTAGTTTAAGCATTATGCCAACTATAATGTAAACATCATGGCAACTTTTGGGCAATTTTTTTCGTCAAAACATATCAATATGTGGTCTAGTTTTGAAGATCTCGTCAAGATGGATTTAATGGTGAAGATGATTTTTAATTTGGTTTTTAATTAGGAGATAAACCATTTTTAAGCCGAAAACAAAAAAAATTCTTGCTGATGTTATCTGTTCATACGTGGCAAAATGAGTGGTGCTGGAGATGTGTGGGCGATGTGCAAGATGCCACACGTGTGGGCGCTAGTTTTTTCAATTACAAATCCGTATAATGGTAACCGTTATCTAGAGACGGGGAAACAAAGTAATCGAGTTTGCTAAAAAATTGAGATTGGCAAAGAATTCTATCAATTTTAGATGTTTCAGCTGCCAAGATCACATGTTATTACCTCTAGTGTTTTTTGTACTATTAAGATTAAAGATGAATAGATTGAAAATTTCTTCCGAAAATAAACAAGAAGCTCACACGTCATGGAGATAGAAGGATGGTTTGTAGGTGTCTTGTCATGCAGGTATGCAACATCACACTACAGGATGAATGTGTCGCTATTGCTTCAAGATGCTTCGAACCGGACTTGCAAGAATATGCTGGCATGTCTCGTGCTCGTAGTATGATCGCACCACACCACATTTCTTGTCTTATACTCCCTCGGTCCCAAAATAACTGTCTCAAGTTAAGTACAAACTTTGTACTAGAGCTAGTACAAAATTGAGACACTTATTTTGGGATGAAGGAAATCATGATCTTCAGGTGCAATATATACACGAATGGCCAAGACTTCGCAAAAATTAAAAAGAATGACCAGGAACGAGTGCTCTACTTAATAGTGGAAAACATCCGTGCTGCAAACGACTAACACTGCAGGTAGTTGCAGAGGTGCTAAGCTTCGTGCGATAGCAATTTAATCATTCTAAATTAAAAGAAACATGTCGTTGTTTGATCTTTTATAACAAATTAATTGGAAAGATGTTGTTATTCGTTATCATGAAAATAACTAGAGGGAAGCTGGATAAAATAAAATCTACCTAGGATGACTGTTTCTTAAGTGTCTTTATGAGAAGATCATACTTAAGGTCATGGTGAAAGAAACCGATATATTGTTAGCATGGGAAAACCATAAATCCTGGATATCAATCCTTGACTCCAACAGTCCAACTCTTGAACATTTGTTGAAGGTGTGGGAGAATCATATTCATTTTTGTACATAGGGAAATTAGTTTGCCTTTTTTTTATCAGTGCCCCTGCCTCAAGGCCAGTTTGTTTCACCTCTCAATTCTCCAGAATCTGATTCTGGGAATCTTCCCACAAAATTGTCTGCCGGCTTGGTGAAGACTGGGTCGGGCGGAGAAGAGACGGGCGGGCGGGCGCGGTGAAGACAGGTAACCGAGCGTACGGGACGATGCGGCGGAGTAGGGTGGCTGCGGCCAACAGATCTGACGGCGCTAGGTCAGTGTCGCCGGTTGGAGGCGAGAACCCTAACTCGAGGGCTCACACGGCTGGTACGGTGAGACGAACACGAGGGGGAGAGGAGTGCGAGAGATGTGAGGGTGTGCTTTCGACCTCTGTTAGTTTGGACCGAGTGGCAATTTTAACGTAAATTGGTTATCAAATAGGGGTAGTAATTCAAAACGAACTGGCCTTGAGGGATCGCCCACTTCTTTACTCTTATAAAATAGAACTACATAACAATTTATACCGCCAAACTCACGTGCAGCATCACTATTTATAATAAGCTTTGGTACTTGTTTAAAAGTCTTTTTTTAATTACAGACTTACAGTCGTAGCTAATTACCATGGTAAATTAAACTACATTTTTCTTTACATTTTTCAATATAATATGGCTTAAAAATATTTAAATCAATTCCACTTAAATGTGCTAAAATCAGAATAGAAAAATTGCATGCCTTTTTGAATTAATTTATGAATCTTGCAGTAACATAGGTATATGTATGTGCCATTTACTATTTTAATAAATAATTCTAAATATTGTGGTGTAAAAATGTACTCCCTCTGTCCCATAATATATGACGTCTTACATTATTGGATGGTGGGAGTATTTGATAGCTGTGTTTATAATTAGATATATCTAAATAAAAAAATCTGGAGTACGCAATATGTTTAGAAGGAGCTTTCTACCTAAAATTGACACGTGTTTTATTCATTTTTACTGGTCAACTGATTCTAATGTAATATTGTGGTTTCAATAATTTTAGAAGTATCACACCGTCGTTCCCATGTTGAACTAACAGTAACTCTTCATCCCGCGGCCTGGCTGAAGAGGTCCTTTTCGTCCACGTATAGGCTGAATAGTGACTCTTTATTTGCACACAAGCTCAAGAGGCACTCTTCATTCCAAGCCCACGGATGACACGGATTATGGTGCGCGCCACCAATGACAACAATAGGGTGAGACACAGTGTTTACAAAGTTAGGAACAGCTAGATGAATAGATGGATGATAATAATTGGAAAATTTCTCACCGAGCACGATGTAGGCTTGTGAGTTGTGACGGGCGATGTACATTGAAAGGCAAAATTTAGAGCAATTCCACTCGTTCAGCCCCCAACGTAGCGGCCGACACTATTTTGGATTGCACGATGCTTTTTAGGCACTGGGGGGATCTAGGTCCCAGCCACGCCCCCAGGTCCGGGCCCCAAGACGTTTAAATTCAAACATGACATTTCCCGCTATCCAAAAAAGCGCCACAAGTGAGGCGATCAGAGGCACAAGTCCGGCGATCACCATGCCACAGTTCGGCGATCGATAAACTTGAAAGTTCGGCGTTCAAAAGGAAGGACGCATAGGCAATGCATCAAACGGCGGCGCTGTCCTCCGGCGTTGGACTGGCGGGAGTCGGCGTGCGCGGGCTCGTCGGTGTCGGCGCGGCTTCTGTGCTAGGTGTCGTGGAGGCGTCGCTCAGGCTTGGCGGCGGTGTTGGGTTCGGCGTGGGAGTTGGCGCCGCCGTCGACGGTATCTGGTTCAGGATGAGGCCACGCTCCGCCAGGTACCACGCCTTGACCTTCTCGTCCATCGTCGACATGACCGCCCCCCCCCCCATCAGGAAAGCCAGGTCGGTGTTTCTCTTATTCGCGGCGACGTTGGTCCGGAGCAGGTCGAGCTTGACGGCGTTGTTCATCATCAACGCTTACCATCGCGCCTCGGTTTTCTCTTTCCTCTGGACGGCGCGGGTCTTGGCGTCGGTGATGCAATGGTCGATGGACTCTTGCAGACGCGCGGTAGCCGGCGCGGCGTCCTCCGCCGACTTGGCTCGTTTGTTGCCGTCCGGGCGCCCATTGACTGCGCCCGGCGTCGGCGCGTCCGACTTGTACGTCTCCTTGGCCTTGGCGTGGGTGCGCCGGACTTCCGCCCACTTCTTGCACTTCTCGATCCGGTAGAACACGTGGAGGTACTCGAAGTCTTGATTGGTGCTGCTGTCCTAGCGATACATGGCGAACATCCGGCCCATCTGCGCCGAGGAACAAGTGTCGGCGATACACACGACAAAAAAAGAGCGAGAGACTGGTGTCATACTTGACCCTCTATGTTGGCGCCGCTCTCCGGGCGAGCCGCAATCTCCTCGATGATCCCAATGCCATTTGTTGCATGTCGTTTGGATGAGCGCCCAATGGTTCGACATGGCCTTCGAGCCGCGCTACATGTGGATGCGGGCAAAGTAGGGGTCGACCAGCTTGCACTCATCGAACTCCGACTTGATGCGCTCCCAGTACGTGTTGGCATTCTGGTTCGTGCCGGTGATCGGGTCGAGGAAGACGATTTTCCACGCTTCGGCAAGGCACTCATCTTCTTTGGACGCCCACTTGACGTGCGGCTCGCCGGTCCTGGCCGCCCGCTTCTTCTTTTTCCCTTTCCTCGCCAGAGTAGCCGCCGAATCCTCCTCGTCCTCCTCCTTCTCTGGCTCCTCCTCGCCGTAGTCAAGCTCATCATCCATGTCACCGTTGAGGTCCATTGTACCTTCGTGGGCATTGAACCCGGAGGAGGCGGCGGCGGCCGCCGAGCCGGTCGTCATGATGTCGTCCATGTCGGCCTCCATCACGTCGGGGTTGCCGAGATGCAACGACGAGGCTTGTGAGAAGAGTAGTGCACTATGAAGCAGAGGTGGAATCAGGGAGGATGCGTAAGCCGGCGGCGAGTAGGTGTACGGGGGTACTGGACGCCGGCGAACGCGGGTGAGGGCATGCGCTGGCCGCGTGACCATGTGGAAAGGTGATGTTGGGGTTGAACCCGCTGTGCGCGTTGAGGGAGTCCTTGATTCGGGGGTCCTCAGTTGTCCGGCCTAGGAGTATCGGCCGGGTTGCATGGGCCATACAGGATCAAGCTAAAGATCACCGACCGTGTCCGGATTGGACTTCTCAATACATGGACGGCAAGAATAGAGTCCGGAGGTTTCTGTACCTTACAAACCCTAGACCCCTCCGGTGTGTATATAAACTTGAAGGGTTAGTCTGTAGAGTGCAACTCATCATCATCATCAGAATCTTCATAGGCTAGACATCTAGGGTTAGCCATTATGATCTCGAGGTAGATCAACTCTTGTAATCTTTATACTCGTCGAATATAATCAAGCAGGAGTAGGGTTTTACCTCCATTAAGAGGGCCCGAACCTGGGTAAACATTGTGTCCCCTGGCTTCCTGTTACCATTGATCTCTAGACGCACAGCTTGGCCCCCCTACTCGAGATATGCCGATTTTGACACCGACATTGGTGCTTTCATTGAGAGATCCGTTGTGCTGTCTGCAAAAAGCGATCCATGGCTCGCCTAGTCATCAATGACAATATCGCTTCTAGAGGGTGCCTGGCTTCGGGACAGACCCTCCGATTCGGTGGTTTTACCATGAGGGCCCGTGCGGCCATCGAGCCCGTAACTCCTCTCATGGCTGCCGGACACCGTCCTTGCATTGGCCCCAAGTACTCTGAAAAATTGGATCCAGCAGATGTTTCGTCTTTAAATGAACGGCTAGACCGAATCGCCGCCCTGGGGATCTCAACGGACTATGTTCGGATCGGGCTCAAGCCCGACTGGAGGGAAATTAATCACATGCCGATCACCCACTTCGTGGCGATCGTCGAGGAACCGTCCACTGACGCCTCCACCCCCATATTGAGGACCAAGTATGTTCGGGTCCCCGAATCCCCTGAGCCGGATACTTCCCATTCGGAGGGGACTTTACTCCCGCCGGACTCTGTTTCAGCGGTAGGATTGCAAGAGCCTTCGCACTTAACCGGACCCGAACCAGTTACTTCGGAAGCCATACCGGCTCTGAACACGGACATGGGACAGGATATAAAATTTAATCCACCCACCCACCACAATCTACATTCTCCAAGCAAATCAGGTCCTTCAGATATATACGACCTAATGTATGTGTGGCAGTAGCCCTAGGAAATGTCCACCACTTTTGGGTCAGATTCCTGCTTGTTAAAAACAAGATCAAGGACTGTTTGGACAACGACGTAGTTTCGGTCTTCCACCATATCTGTACAGACGAAGGGATTGAATGCCCTCGACCGTTGCCACATACAGAGCTTCAGGGAGTTGTCGCGTGTAGTACAAAAGTATTGTGCGATGGAAAGCATATGGAGGGCCCGGAAAAATCAACTTGAGCCCGCCACCTCGACACAATGTGCGGCCCGGGCTAAAAGAATATACCCGGCGGGTCGCCCGACCATCGGGCTATGGATAAGAAGAACAAGCCCTTCACGGGACATAGGTCCGTTCTTGACGAACATTGGACAAACCCTGCCCGATGCATACTACTCCGCACACAGTCTCAACCCATAGCCTCCGGGCATGCTGGGTACTCTGACAAGTAGCAAAAAGTGGAGAGGCCATCCTTACCATAACTCCAGAAGGATACTCATCGGCGAGGGACAACTTTAACGTCCTAACAGTATTCGAGACTTTCTCTTCTAACAACCGGTGCAAACGGGCGCTCTACGACCTCGCCGAAGTCCATCAAGTTACCGCACTGAGCCCATGGAACGACACGGCGATAACCTTTACGCCTGAAGACGAACCAAAGGCTCGGTCCCTCCGAGCACCTGCCGCGTTGGTACTAAACCCCATCGTTGATGGTTTCCGGCATACTAAAGTACTCATGGATGGCGGTAGTGGACTTAACCTCATCTATGAGGACACTCTCGACAAGATGCAGATGGATAGGTCACGCATCAAGCAAAGCAACACCACCTTTCGAGGTATTATCCCCAGTCGAGGGGCGCACTGCTCTGGAAAAATCAAACTGGATGTGGTGTTCGGTACACCAGAGAACTATAGATTCGAAGAGTTTCTCTTCCATGTGGTCCCCTTTAACAGTGGGTATCACGCTATTCTCGGCCGAGACGCTTTCTCACGCTTTCAAGCTATACCCCATTATGGGTACATGAAGCTCAAAATGCCCGGCCCTAATGGAATCATCACAATCCCGAGCGACTTGGACAAAGACCTTCGTGTCGAAAACAAAACAACATCGTTGGCCCTCGAGGCACTATCTGAAGCCCTAGTGGCAGAAGAATTAACCATCTTACAAGCTACGGTGGATAGGGACGATGTGATCCTTGATAAAAGATCCAAGTCCACCTCTTTCAAGCCAGCAGAAAAAATAGTAAAATTCCAAGTGCACCCGACGGACCCTAATAAAACATCGTCTATTGGAGCACAACTGGACCCGGCAGTGGATGCTGCCCTACACGCCTTCCTGTGCGAGAATTGGGATATCTTTGCCTGACATCCTTCATACATGCCCGACATCCCACGAAAGACTGGCCGAACACAGTCTCAATATAATCAAGGGGTTCTAACCCGTAAAACAGACACTATGGAGATTCTCCAAGCCCAAGCGTCAAGTCACGGGAGAAGAGTTAGCCAAGTTACTAGAGGCTGGGTTCATTAGGGAAATCAAACATCCGGATTGGCTAGCCAATCTGGTCATGGTACCTAAAACGGACAAATCATGGTCGACTTCAAGGACCTGAACAAGGCTTGCCCCAAAGATCCTTTCCCATTGCCCCGCATTGACCAAACTCTTGACGCAACTGCAGGACACGATTCTCTATGTTTCCTCGACGCCTATTCCGGATACCATCAGATTAAAATGAAGGAAGCGGACCAGGCTGCAACCACATTCATCACCCCTTATGGCCCCTTCTTCTTCAATACTATGCCCTTCGGACTCAAAAACGCCCGAGCTACTGTTGGAGAACGTAGCAAAAAATAAAAAATTTCTACGCTTCACCAAGATCAATCTATGGAGTCATCTAGCAACGAGAGAGAGGAGTGCATCTACATACCCTTCTAGATCGCGTGCGGAAGCGTTCAAGAGAATGGGGTTGAGGGAGTCGTACTCATCGTGATCCAAATCACCGGAGATCCTAGCGCCGAACGGACGGCACCTCCACGTTCAACACACGTACGGTTGGGAAGACGTCTCCTCCTTCTTGATCCAGCAAGGGGGAAGGAGACGTTGATGGAGATCCAGCAGCACGACGGCGTGGTGGTGGATGCAACAGCGATCTCGGCAGGGCTTCACCAAGCACAGCGAGAGGGAGAGGTGCCACGGGAGGGAGAGGGAGGCGCCAGGGGCTAGCGTGCGCAGCCCTCCCTACACCCTCTTTATATAGGGGTCCAGGGGGGGCTGGCCCCTCTAGATCCCATCTAGATGGGGGGCCAAGGGGGGTGGCTTGCCCCCCCAAGCCAAGTGGGTGCGCCCCCACCCCTAGGGTTTCCAACCCTAGGCGCAGGGGGGGCCAATGTGTTGGGGAACGTTGCAGAAAATAAAAAAATTCTACGCTTCACCAAGATCAATCTATGTAGTCATCTAGCAACGAGAGAAAGGAGTGCATCTACATACCCTTGTAGATCGCGTGCGAAAGCGTTCAAGAGAACGGAGTTGAGGGAGTCGTACTCGTCGTGATCCAAATCACCGGAGATCCTAGCGCCGAACGGACGGCACCTCCGCATTCAACACACGTACGGTTGGGAAGACGTCTCATCCTTCTTGATCTAGCAAGGGGGAAGGAGAGGTTGATGAAGATCCAGCAGCACGACGGCGTGGTGGTGGATGCAGCAGCGATCACGGCAGGGCTTCGCCAAGCTTCTGCGAGAGGGAGAGGTGGTGCGTGGGGAGAGGGAGGCGCCAGGGACTTGGGTGCGGCTGCCCTCCCTCCCCCCTCTTTATATAGGCCCCCTGGAGGGGGCGCCGGCCCTTGGAGATGGGATCTCCAAGGGGGGGCGGCGGCCAAGGGGGTGGCTTGCCCCCAAGCTAAGGGGGGAGCCCCCACCCCTAGGGTTTCCTGCCCTAGGCGCAGGGGGAGGCCCTAGGGGGCGCACCAGCCCACCAGGGGCTGGTTCCCCTCCCCACTTCAGCCCATGGGGCCCTCCAGGATAGGTGGCCCCACAAGGTGGACCCCCGGGACCCTTCCGGCGGTCCCGGTACAATACCGGTGACCCCCGAAACTTTCCCGATGGCCGAAACTTGACTTCCTATATATGAATCTTTACCTCCGAACCATTCCGGAACTCCTCGTGACGTCCGGGATCTCATCCGGGACTCCGAACAACTTTCGGGTTACTGCATACTAATATCTCTTCAACCCCAGCGTCACCGAACCTTAAGTGTGTAGACCCTACGGGATCGGGAGACATGCAGACATGACCGAGACGCCTCTCCGGTCAATAAGCAACAGCGGGATCTGGATACCCATGTTGGCTCCCACATGCTCCTCGATGATCCCATCGGATGAACCACGATGTCGAGGATTCAATCAATCCCGTATACAATTCCCTTTGTCAATCGGTACGTTACTTGCCCGAGATTCGATCGTCGGTATCCCAATACCGCGTTTAATCTCGTTACCGGCAAGTCACTTTACTTGTACCGTAATGCATGATCCCGTGACCAGACACTTGATCACATTGAGCTTATTATGATGATGCATTACCGAGTTGGCCCAGAGATACCTCTCCGTCATACGGAGTGACAAATCCCAGTCTCGATTCGTGCCAACCCAACAGACACTTTCGGAGATACCCGTAGTGCACCTTTATAGTCACCCAGTTACATCGTGACGTTTGGCACACCCAAAGCACTCCTACGGTATCCGGGAGTTGCATAATCTCATGGTCTAAGGAAATGATACTTGACATTTGGAAAAGCTCTAGCGAAACGAACTACACGATCTTTGTGCTATGCTTAGGATTGGGTCTTGTCCATCACATCATTCTCCTAATGATGTGATCCCGTTATCAATGACATCCGATGTCCATAGTTAGGAAATCATGACTATCTGTTGATCAACGAGCTAGTCAACTAGAGGCTCACTAGGGACTTGTTGTGGTCTATATATTCACACATGTATTACGATTTCCGGATAACACAATTATAGCATGAACAATAGACAATTATCATGAACAAGGAAATATAATAATAACCATTTTATTATTGCCTCTAGGGCATATTTCCAACACAAGGGGTGGCGCACCAGCCCACTAGGGGCTGGTTCCCCTCCCACTTTAGCCCACGGGGCCCTCCGGGATAGGTGGCCCCACCCGGTGGACCCCCGGGACCCTTCCGGTGGTCCCGGTACAATATCGGTGACCCCCGAAACTTTCCCGATGGCCGAAACTGGACTTCCTATATATAAATCTTCACCTCCGGACCATTCTGGAACTCCTCATGATGTCCGGGATCTCATCTGGGACTCCGAACAACTTTTGGGTTACCGCATACTAATATCTCAACAACCCTAGCATCACCGAACCTTAAGTGTGTAGACCCTATGGGTTCGGGAGACATGCAGACATGACCGAGACGCCTCTCCGGTCAATAACCAATGGCGGGATCTGGATACCCATGTTGGCTCCCAGATGCTCCTCGATGATCTCATCGGATGAACCACAATGTCGAGGATTCAATCAATCGCGTATACAATTCCCTTTGTCAATCGGTACGTTACTTGCCCGAGATTCGATCGTCGGTATCCCAATACCTCGTTTAATCTCGTTACCGGCAAGTCACTTTACTCGTACCGTAATGCATGATCCCATGACCAGACACTTGGTCACATTGAGCTCATTATGATGATGCATTACCGAGTGGGCATAGAGATACCTCTCCGTCATACGGAGTGACAAATCCCAGTCTCGATTCGTGCCAACCCAACAGACACTTTCAGAGATACCCGTAGTGCACCTTTATAGTCACCCAGTTACGTTGTGACGTTTGGCACACCCAAAGCACTCCTACGGTATCCGGGAGTTTCACAATCTCATGGCCTAAGGAAATGATACTTGACATTTGGAAAAGCTCTAGCAAAACGAACTACACAATCTTGTGATATGCTTAGGATTGGGTCTTGTCCATCACATCATTCTCCTAATGATGTGATCCCGTTATCAATGACATCCAATGTCCATAGTCAGGAAACCATGACTATCTGTTGATCAACGAGCTAGTCAACTAGAGGCTCACTAGGGACATGTTGTGGTCTATATATTCACACATGTATTACGATTTCCGGATAACACAATTATAGCATGAACAATAGACAATTATCATGAACAAGGAAATATAATAATAACCATTTTATTATTGCCTCTAGGGCATATTTCCAACAGTCTCGCACTTGCACTAGAGTCAATAATCTAGTTACATTGTGATGAATCAAACACCCATAGAGTTCTGGTGTTGATCATGTTTTTCTCTAGGGAGAGGTTTAGTCAACGGATCTGCTACATTCAGGTCCGTATGTACTTTACAAATATCTATGTCTCCATCTTGAACATTTTCATGAATGGAGTTGAAGCGACGCTTGATATGCTTGGTCTTCTTGTGAAACCTGGGCTCCTTGCCAAGTGCAATAGCTCCAGTGTTGTCACAGAAGAGTGTGATCGGCCCCGACGCATTGGGTATGACTCCTAGGTCAGTGATGAACTCCTTCACCCAGATTGTTTCATGCGCTGCCTCCGAGGCTGCCATGTACTCAGCTTCACATGTAGATCCCGCCACGACGCTTTTCTTGCAACTGCACCAGCTCACTGCCCCACCATTCAAAATATACACGTATCCGGTTTGTGACTTAGAGTCATCCAGATCTGTGTCGAAGCTAGCATCGACGTAACCCTTTACGATGAGCTCTTCGTCACCTCCATATACGAGAAACATATCCTTAGTCCTTTTCAGGTACTTTAGGATGTTCTTGACCGCTGTCCAGTGTTCCATGCCGGGATTACTTTGGTACCTTCCTACCAAACTGACGGCAAGGTTTACATCAGGTCTGGTACACAGCATGGCATACATGATAGACCCTATGGCCGAGGCATGGGGGACGACAATCATCTTTTCTCTATCTTCTGCCGTGGTCGGACATTGAGCCGGGCTCAATTTCACACCTTGCAATACAGCCAAGAACCCCTTCTTGGACTGATCCATATTGAACTTCTTCAATATCTTATCAAGGTATGTGCTTTGTGAAAGACCTATGAGGCGTCTTGATCTATCTCTATAGATCTTGATGCCTAATATGTAAGCAGGTTCTCCAAGGTCCTTCATTGAAAAACACTTATTCAAGTAGGCCTTAATGCTGTCCAAAAGTTCTATATTATTTCCCATCAAAAGTATGTCATCCACATATAGTATGAGAAATGCTATAGAGCTCCCACTCACTTTCTTGTAAATGCACGCTTCTCCATAAGTCTGCATAAACCCAAACGCTTTGATCATTTCATTAAAGCGAATGTTCCAACTCCGAGATGCTTGCACTAGCCCATAGATGGAGCGTTGGAGCTTGCATACCTATTTAGCATTCTTAGGATCGACAAAACCCTCCGGCTGCATCATATACAGTTCTTCCTTAAGATGGCCGTTAAGGAATGCCGTTTTGACGTCCATTTGCCATATCTCATAATCATAGTATGCGGCAATTGCTAACATGATTCGGGCGGACTTCAGCTTCGCCACGGGTGAGAAAGTCTCATCGTAGTCAACCCCTTGAACTTGTTGATAACCCTTAGCGACAAGTCGAGCTTTATAGATGGTAACATTACCATCCGCGTCCGTCTTCTTCTTAAAGATCCATTTGTTTTCTATTGCTCGTCGTCCATCGGGCAAGTCTGTCAAAGTCCATACTTTGTTTTCATACATGGATCCTATCTCGGATTGCATGGCTTCAAGCCATTTGTTGGAATCTGGGCCCGCCATTGCTTCTTCATAGTTCGAAGGTTCACCGTTGTCTAACAACATAATTTCTAGGACAGGGTTTCCATACCACTCTGGTGTGGAACGTGTCCTCGTGGACCTACAAAGTTCAGTAGTAACTTGATCCAAAGTACCTTGATCATCATCATTAGTTTCCTCTCTAGTCAGTGCAGGCAACACAGGAACATCTTCTTGAATTGCGCTACTTTCAAGAGGTAGTACTTCATCAATTCCACTTTCCTCCCACTTACTTCTTTTGAGAGAACCTCTTTCCCCAGAAAGGACCCGTTCTTGGCAACAAAGATCTTGCCTTCGGATCAGAGGTAGAAGATATACCCAATGGTTTCCTTAGGGTATCCTATGAAGACGCATTTTTCCGACTTGGGTTTGAGCTTTTTAGGTTGAAGTTTCTTGACATAAGCATCGCATCCCCAAACTTTTAGAAACGACAGCTTAGGTTTCTTCCCAAACCATAATTCATATGGTGTCGTCTCAACAGATTTAGATGGTGCCCTATTTAAAGTGAATGTAGCTGTCTCTAGAGCGTATCCCCAAAATGATAGCGGTAAATCAGTAAGTGACATCATAGATCACACCATATCCAATAGAGTGCGATTACGATGTTCGGACACACCGTTACGCTGAGGTGTTCCAGGCAGCATGAGTTGTGAAACGATTCCACATTTCCTTAAGTGTGTACCAAATTCGTGACTTAAATATTCTCCCCCACGATCTGATCGTAAGGACTTTATCTTTCGGTCACGTTGATTCTCTACCACATTCTGAAATTCCTTGAACTTTTCAAAGGTCTCAGACTTGTGTTTCATCAAGTAGACATACCCATATCTACTCAAGTCATCAGTGAGAGTGAGAACATAACGATAGCATCCGCGAGCCTCAACGCTCATTGGACCGCACACATCAGTATGTATGATTTCCAATAAGTTGGTTGCTCACTCCATTGTTCCAGAGAATGGAGTCTTGGTCATTTTGCCCATGAGGCATGGTTCGCATGTGTCAAACGATTCATAATCTAGAGACTCTAAAAGTCCATCAGCATGGAGCTTCTTCATGCGCTTGACACTAATGTGACCAAGGCGGCAGTGCCACAAGTATGTAGGACTATCGTTATCAACCTTACATCTTTTGGTATTCACATTATGAATATGTGTAACATCACGTTCGAGATTCATTAAGAATAAACCATTGACCAGCGGGGCATGACCATAAAACATATCTCTATATAAATAGAACAACCATTATTCTCGGATTTAAATGAGTAGCCATCTCGCATTAAACGAGATCCAGATACAATGTTCATGCTCAAAGCTGGCACTAAATAACAATTATTGAGGTTTAAAACTAATCCCATAGGTAAATGTAGAGGTAGCGTGCCGACGGCGATCACATCGACCTTGGAACCATTCCCAACGCGCATCGTCACCTCGTCCTTCGCCAGTCTCCGCTTATTCCGCAGCTCCTGCTTTGAGTTACAAATATGAGCAACCGCACCGGTATCAAATACCCAGGAGCTACTACGAGTGCTGGTAAGGTACACATCAATAACATGTATATCACATATACCTTTGGTGTTGCCGGCCTTCTTGTCCGCTAAGTACTTGGGGCAGTTCCGCTTCCAGTGACCACTTCCCTTGCAATAAAAGCACTCAGTCTCAGGCTTGGGTCCATTCTTTGACTTCTTCCCGGAAACTGGCTTACCGGGCGCGGCAACTCCCTTGCCGTCCTTCTTGAAGTTCTTCTTACCCTTGCCTTTCTTGAACTTACTGGTTTTATTCACCATCAACACTTGATGTTCCTTTTTGATCTCTACCTCCACTAATTTCAGCATTGAATATACCTCAGGAATGGTCTTTCCCATCCCCTGCATATTGAAGTTCATCACAAAGCTCTTGTAGCTCGGTGGAAGCGACTGAAGGATTCTGTCAATAACCGTGTCATCTAGGAGATTAACTCCCAACTGAGTCATTCGGTTGTGCAACCCAGACATTTTGAGTATGTGCTTACTGACAGAACTATTTTCCTCCATCTTACAACTGAAGAACTTGTCGGAGACTTTATATCTCTCGACCCGGGCATGATCTTGGAAAACCATTTTCAGCTCTTCGAACATCTCATATGCTCCGTGTTGCTCAAAACGCTTTTGGAGCCCCTGTTCTAAGGTGTAAAGCATACCGCACTGAATGAGGGAGTAATCATCAGCACGAGACTGCCAAGCATTCATAACGTCTTGGTTCTCTGGGATTGGTGCTTCACCTAGCGGTGCTTCTAGGACATAATCTTTCTTTGCAGCTATGAGGATGATCCTCAGGTTCCGGACCCAGTCCGTATAGTTGCTGCCATCATCTTTCAGCTTGGTTTTCTCTAGGAACGCGTTGAAGTTGAGGGCAACATTAGAGTGGGCCATTTTATCTACAAGACATATTGTAAAGATTTTAGACTAAGTTCTAGATAATTAAGTTCATCTAATCAAATTATTCAATGAACTCCCACTCAGATAGACATCCCTCTAGTCATCTAAGTGAAACATGATCCGAGTCAACTAGGCCGTGTCCGATCATCACGCGAGACGGACTAGTCATCATCGGTGAACATCTTCATGTTGATCGTATCTTCTATACGACTCATGCTCGACCTTTCGGTCTTCCGTGTTCCAAGGCCATGTCTGTACATGCTAGGCTCCACTACTAGGGAAAACCTTATACACAGAACTTTAGCAGTAGCGTGGGTCAAAAAAGCACGCTGGTGCTAATTAGCAGTAGCGCGCCTGAGGAAACTGCGCTGCAGATAAAGATCTAGCAGTAGCGCGTCTGGCTGTAAACACGTTACTGCTAAAATTCCCACGGCTTAGCCGATAGGCTACACATAGTAGTAGCGATCTATGACGAACCGCGCTACCACTACTTTATTTGTAGCAGCGCGTTTTAATATAAACTCGCTACTGCTAAAGGTTATAAAATTAAATGGAAAGAAAATGGAAAGGTAATTGAAAATGAAAGAAATAGAATAAGGTGAAAGGAAAAAAATAAAATGTGAAGAAAACTAAATGAAAAAGGGGAAAAAAGAGAAAGGAGTAGCAGTAGTGTGTATCACAGAACGCGCTGTAGCTAAGATGAAGGAAATATGCCCTAGAGGCAATAATAAAGTTATTATTTATTTCCTTATTTCATGATAAATGTTTATTATTCATGCTAGAATTGTATTAACCGGAAACATAATACATGTGTGAATATATAGACAAACAGAGTGTCACTAGTATGCCTCTACTTGACTAGCTTGTTAATCAAAGATGGTTATGTTTCCTAACCATGGACAAAGAGTTGTTATTTGATTAACGGGATCACATCATTAGTTGAATGATCTGATTGACATGACCCATTCCGTTAGCTTAGCACCCGATCGTTTAGTATGTTGCTATTGCTTTCTTCATGACTTATACATGTTCCTGTAACTATGAGATTATGCAACTCCCGTTTACCGGAGGAACACTTTGGGTGCTACCAAACGTCACAACGTAACTGGGTGATTATAAAGGAGTACTACAGGTGTCTCCAAAGGTACTTGTTGGGTTGGCGTATTTCGAGATTAGGATTTGTCACTCCGAATGTCGGAGAGGTATCTCTGGGCCCTCTCGGTAATGCACATCACTTAAGCCTTGCAAGCATTGCAACTAATGAGTTAGTTGCAAGATGATGTATTATGGAACGAGTAAAGAGACTTGCCAGTAACGAGATTGAACTAGGTATTGGATACCGACGATCGAATCTCGGGCAAGTAACATACCGATGACAAAGGGAACAACGTATGTTGTTATGCGGTCTGACCAATAAAGATCTTCGTAGAATATGTAGGAACCAATATGGGCATCCAGGTCCCGCTATTGGTTATTGACCGGAGACGTGTCTCGGTCATGTCTACATTGTTCTCGAACCATAGGGTCCGCACGCTTAAGGTTTCGATGACAGTTATATTATGAGTTTTGCTGTACCGAAGGAGTTCGGAGTCCCGGATGAGATCGGGGACATGACGAGGAGTCTCGAAATGGTCGAGACGTAAAGATCGATATATTGGACGACTATATTCGGAGTTCGAAAAGGTTCCGAGTGATTCGGGTATTTTTCGGAGTACCGGAGAGTTACCGGAATTCGTATTGGGCCTCTTTGGGCCATACGGGAAAGGAGAGAAAGGGCCAAAAGGGTGGCGGCACCCCTCCCCTTAGACTAGTCCGAATTGGACTAGGGAGGGGGGGGCGCCCCCTTCCTTCCTTCTCCTTCTCTCTTCCCTTTCCTTCTCTCCTACTCCTAATACATGGAAGGGTTCCTAGTTGGACTAGGAAAAGGGGAATCCTACTCCCGGCGGGAGTAGGACTCCCCTAGGGCGCGCCATAGAGAGGGTCGGCCCTCCCTCCTCCACTCCTTTATATACGGGGGCAGGGGGCACCCCATGGACACACAAATTGATCTTCGTGATCGTTCCTTAGCCGTGTGCGGTGCCCCCCTCCACGATATTACACCTCGGTCATATTGTAGCGGTGCTTAGGCGAAGCCCTGCGACAGTTGAACATCAAGATCATCACCACGCCGTCGTGCTGACGGAACTCCTCCCCAAGGCTTTGCTGGATCGAAGCCCGGGGTGCGTAATCGAGTTGTACGTGTGTCAAGAACACGGAGGTGCCGGAGTAACGGTGCTTGGATCGGTTGGACCGGGAATACGTACGACTGCTTCCTCTGCGTTGTGTCAACGCTTCCGCTTCGGTCTACGAGGGTACGTAGACAACACTCTCCCCTCTCGTTGCTATATCATCACCATGATCTTGCGTGTGCGTAGGAAATTTTTTGAAATTACTACGTTCCCCAAAAGTGGCATCCGAGCCTAGGTTTTATGGTTTGATGTTATATGCACGAGTAGAACACAAATGAGTTGTGGGCGATATAAGTCATATTGCTTACCAGCATGTCATACTTTGGTTCGGCGGTATTGTTGGATGAAGCGGCCCAGACCGACATTACGCGTACGCTTACGCGAGACTGGTTTTACCGCCGTGCTTTGCACACAGGTGACTAGCGGGTGTCAGTTTCTCCAACTTTAGTTGAACCGAGTGTGGCTATGCCCTGTCCTTGCGAAGGTTAAAACAGCATCAACTTGACAAACTATCATTGTGGTTTTGATGCGTAGGTGAGATTGGTTCTTGCTTAAAGCCCGTAGCAGCCACGTAAAACTTGCAACAACAAAGTAGAGGACGTCTAACTTGTTTTTGCAGGGCATGTTGTGATGTGATATGGCCAAGACATGATGCTATATTTTATTGTATGAGATGATCATGTTTTGTAACCGAAGTTATCGGCAACTGGCAGGAGCCATATGGTTGTCGCTTTATTGTATGAAATACAAACGCCCTGTAATTGCTTTACTTTATCACTAAGCGGTAGCGATAGTCGTAGAAGCAATAGATGGCGTAAACGACAAACGATGCTACGATAGAGATCAAGGTGTCGCGCCAGTGACGATGGTGACCATGATGGTGCTTCGGAGATGGAGATCACAAGCACAAGATGATGATGGCCATATCATATCACTTATATTGATTGCATGTGATGTTTATCCTTTATGCATCTTATCTTGCTTTGATTAACGGTAGCATTTTAAGATGATCTCTCACTAAAATTATCAAGAAGTGTTCTCCCTGAGTATGCACCGTTGCCAAAGTTCGTCGTGCCCAGACACCACGTGATGATCGGGTGTGATAAGCTCTACGTCCATCTACAACGGGTGCAAGCCAGTTTTGCACACGCGGAATACTCCGGTTAAACTTGACGAGCCTAGCATATGCAGATATGGCCTCGGAACACGAAGACCGAAAGGTCGAGCGTAAATCATATAGTAGATATGATCAACATAATGATGTTCACCATTGAAAGCTACTCCATTTCACGTGATGATCGGTTATGGTTTAGTTGATTTGGGTCACGTGATCACTTAGAGGATTAGAGCGATGTCTTTCTAAGTGGGAGTTCTTAAGTAATATGATTAATTGAACTTAAATTTATCATGAACTTAGTCCTGGTAGTATTTTGCAAATAATGTTGTAGATCAATAGCTTGCGTTGTTGCTTTCATATGTTTATTTTGATATGTTCCTAGAGAAAATTGTGTTGAAAAATATTAGTAGCAATGATGCGGATTGGATCCGTGATCTGAGGTTTATCCTCATTGCTGCACAGAAGAATTATATCCTTGATGCACCGCTAGGTGACAGACCTATTGCAGGAGCAGATGTAAACGTTATGAACGTTTGGCTAGCTCAATATGATGACTACTTGATAGTTTAGTGCACCATACTTAATGGCTTAGAATCGGGACTTCAAAGATGTTTTGAACATCATGGACCATATGAGATGTTCCAGGAGTTGAAGTTAATATTTCAAGCAAATACCCGAGTTGAGAGATATGAAGTCTCCAACAAGTTCTATAGCTAAAAGATGGAGGAGAATCGCTCAACTAGTGAGCATGTGCTCAGATTGTCTGGGTACTACAATCGCTTGAATCAAGTGGGAGTTAATCTTCCAGATAAAATAGTGATTGACAGAATTCTCTAGTCACCATCACCAAGTTAGTAGAACTTCGTGATGAACTATAATATGCAAGGGATAACGGAAACGATTCCCAAGCTCTTCCGGATGCTAAAATCGACGAAGGTAGAAATCAAGAAAAACATCAAGTGTTGATGGTAGACAAGACCACTAGTTTCAAGAAAAGGGCAAAGGGAAGAAGGGGAACTTCAAGAAGAACGGCAAGCGAGTTGCTGCTCAAGTGAAGAAGCCCAAGTCTGGTCCTAAGGCTGAGACTAAGTGCTTCTACTGCAAAGGGATTGGTCACTGGAAGCGGAACCACCCCAAGTGATTGGCGGATAAGAAGGATGGCAAAGTGAACATAAGTATATTTGATATACATGTTATTGATGTGTACTTTACTAGTGTTTATAGCAACCCCTCAGTATTTGGTACTAGTTCAGTTGCTAAGATTAGTAACTCGAAACGGTAGTTGCAGAATAAACAGAGACTAGTTAAGGGTGAAGTGACGATGTGTGTTCGAAGTGGTTCCAAGATTGATATGATCATCATCGCACACTCCCTATACTTTCGGGATTAGTGTTGAACCTAAATAAGTGTTATTTGGTGTTTGCATTGAGCACGAATATGATTTGATCATGTTTATTGCAATACGGTTATTCATTTAAGTAAGAGAATAAACTGTTGTTCTGTTTACATGAATAAAACCTTATATGGTTACACACCCAATGAAAATGGTTCGTTGGATCTCGATCATAATGATACACATATTCATAATGTTGAAACCAAAAGATGCAAAGTTAATAATGATAGTGCAAATTATTTGTGGCACTGCCGTTTAGGTCATATTGGTGTAAAGCGCATGAAGAAACTCCATGCTGATGGGATTTTAGAATCATTTGATTATGAATCACTTGATGCTTGCAAACCATGCCTCATGGGCAAGATGACTAAGACTCTGTTCTCCGGAACAATGGAGCGAGCAACTGACTTATTGGAAATAATACATACTGATGTATGCGATCCGATGAGTGTTAAGGCTCGCGGCGGGTATCGTTATTTTCTGACCTTCACAGATGATTTGAGCAGATATGGGTATATCTACTTGATGAAACATAAGTCTGAAACATTTGAAAAGTTCAAAGAATTTCAGAGTGAACTGGAAAATCATCATGACATGAAAATAAGGTTTCTACGATCTGATCGCGGAGACAAATATTTGAGTTACGAGTTTGGTCTTCAATTAAAACAATGTGGAATAGTTTAACAAATTCATGCCACCTGGAACACCACATCATAATGATGTGTCCGAGCGTCATAACCATACTTTATTGGATATAGTACAATCTATGATGTTTCTTATTGATTTACCATTATCGTTTTGGGGTTATGCATTAGAGACAGATGCATTCACGTTAAAAGGGCACCATCTAAATCCATTGAGACGACACCATATGAACTGTGGTTTAGCAAGAAACCCAAGTTGTCGTTTCTTAAAATTTGGGGCTGTGATGCTTATGTGAAAAAGTTTCATCCTGATAAGCTCGAACCCAAATCGGAGAAGTGCGTCTTCATAGAATACCCAAAGGAAATTGTTGGGTACACCTTCTATCACAGATCCGAAGGCAAGATATTCGTTGCTAAAAATGGATCCTTTCCAGAGAAGGAGTTTCTCTCGAAAGAAGTGAGTGGGAGGAAAGTAGAACTTGATAAGGTAATTGTACCTTCTCCCTTATTGGAAAGTAATTCATCACAGAAATCTGTTCCTGTGACTACTACACCAATTAGTGAGGAAGCTAATGATGATGATCATGTAACTTCAGATCAAGTTACTACCGAACCTCGTAGGTCAACCAGAGTGAGATCCGCACCAGAGTGGTACGGTAATCCTATTCTGGAAGTCATGTTACTAGACCATGATGAACCTACGAACTATGAGGAAGCGATGATGAGCCCAGATTCTGCAAAATGGTTTGAGGCCATGAAATCTGAGATATGATCCATGTATGAGAACAAAGTATGGACTTTGATGGATTTGCCCGATGATCGGCAAACCATAGAAAATAAATGGATCTTCAAGAGGAAGACGGACGTTGATAGTAGTGTTACTATCTACAAAGCTAGACTTGTCGAAAAAGGTTTTTGACAAAGTTCAAGGTGTTGACTACGATGAAATTTTCTCACTCGTAGCGATGCTTAAGTCTGTCCAAATCATGTTAGCAATTGCCGCATTTTTATGAAATCTGGCAAATGGATAAACAAAAACTACATTCCTTAATGGATTTAAAAAAGAGTTGTATATGATGCAACCAGAAGGTTTTGTCAATCCTAAAGGTGCTGACAAAATACGCAAGCTCCAGCGATCCATCTATGGACTGGTGCAAGCATCTCGGAGTTGGAATATACGCTTTGATAAGTTGATCAAAGCATATAGTTTTACACAGACTTGCGGTGAAGCCTGTATTTACTAGAAAGTGAGTGGGAGCACTACAACATTTCTGATAAGTATATGTGAATGACATATTGTAGATCGAAAATAATGTAGAATTATTCTGCAAAGCATAAAGGAGTGTTGAAAGGAGTTTTTCAAAGAAAGACCTCGGTGAAGCTGCTTACATATTGAGCATCAAGATCTATAGAGATAGATCAAGACGCTTGATAAGTTTTTTCAATGAGTACATATCTTGACAAGATTTTGAAGTAGTTCAAAATGGAACAGTCAAAGAAAGAGTTCTTGCCTGTGTTACAAGGTGTGAAATTGAGTAAGACTCAAAACCCGACCACGGCAGAAGATAGAAAGAGAATGAAAGTCATTCCCTATGCCTTGGCCATAGGTTTTATAAAGTATGCCATGCTGTGTACTAGATCTATTGTATACCCTACACTGAGTTTGGCAAGGGAGTACAATAGTGATCTAGGAGTAGATCACTGGACATCGGTCAAAATTATCCTTAGTGGAATAAGGATATGTTTCTCGATTATGGAAGTGACAAAAGGTTCGTCGTAAAGGGTTACGTCGATGCAAGTTTTGACACCGATCTGGATGACTCTAAGTATCGATCTAGATACATATTGAAAGTGGGAGCAATTAGCTAGAGTAGCTCCGTGCAGAGCATTGTAGACATAGAAAATTGCAAAATACATAACGGATCTGAATGTGAAAGACCCGTTGACTAAGATTCTCTCACAAGCAAAACATGATCACACCTTAGTACTCTTTTGGGTGTTAATCACATAGCGATGTGAACTAGATTACTGAATCTAGTAAACCCTTTGGGTGTTGGTCACATGGCGATGTGAACTGTGGGTGTTAATCACATGATGATGTGAACTATCGATGTTAATCACATGGTGATGTGATCTAGATTATTGACTCTAGTGCAAGTGGGAGACTGAAGGAAATATGCCCTAGAGGCAATAATAAAGTTATTATTTATTTCCTTATTTCATGATAAATGTTTATTATTCATGCTAGAATTGTATTAACCGGAAACATAATACATGTGTGAATATATAGACAAACAGAGTGTCACTAGTATGCCTCTACTTGACTAGCTTGTTAATCAAAGATGGTTATGTTTCCTAACCATGGACAAAGAGTTGTTATTTGATTAACGGGATCACATCATTAGTTGAATGATCTGATTGACATGACCCATTCCGTTAGCTTAGCACCCGATCGTTTAGTATGTTGTTATTGCTTTCTTCATGACTTATACATGTTCTTGTAACTATGAGATTATGCAACTCCCGTTTACCGGAGGAACGCATTGGGTGCTACCAAACGTCACAACGTAACTGGGTGATTATAAAGGAGTACTACAGGTGTCTCCAAAGGTACTTGTTGGGTTGGCGTATTTCAAGATTAGGATTTGTCACTCCGAATGTCGGAGAGGTATCTCTGGGCCCTCTTGGTAATGCACATCACTTAAGCCTTGCAAGCATTGCAACTAATGAGTTAGTTGCGAGATGATGTATTATGGAACGAGTAAAGAGACTTGCCGGTAACGAGATTGAACTAGGTATTGGATACCGACGATCGAATCTCGGGCAAGTAACATACCGATGACAAAGGGAACAACGTATGTTGTTATGCGATCTGACCGATAAAGATCTTCGTAGAATATGTAGGAACCAATATGGGCATCTAGGTCCCGCTATTGGTTATTGACCAGAGACGTGTCTCGGTCATGTCTACATTGTTCTCGAACCGTAGGGTCCGCACGCTTAAGGTTTCGATGACAGTTATATTATGAGTTTATGAGTTTTGATGTACCGAAGGAGTTCGGAGTCCCGGATGAGATCGGGGACATGACGAGGAGTCTCGAAATGGTCGAGACGTAAAGATCGATATATTGGACGACTATATTCGGAGTTCGGAAAGGTTCCGAGTGATTCGGGTATTTTTCGGAGTACTGGAGAGTTACGGGAATTCGTATTAGGCCTCTTTGGGCCATATGGGAAAGGAGAGAAAGGGCCAAAAGGGTGGCCGCACCCCTCCCCTTAGACTAGTCCGAATTGGACTAGGGAGGGGGGCGCCCCCTTCCTTCCTTCTCCTTCTCTCTTCCCTTTCCTTCCTAATACATGGAAGGGTTCCTAGTTGGACTAGGAAAAGGGGAATCCTACTCCCGGAGGGAGTAGGACTCCCCTAGGGCGCGCCATAGAGAGGGCAGGCCCTCCCCTCCTCCACTCCTTTATATACGGGGGCAGGGGGCACCCCATGGACACACAAATTGATCTTCGTGATCGTTCCTTAGCCGTGTGCGGTGCCCCCCTCCATGATATTACACCTCGGTCATATTGTAGCGGTGCTTAGGCGAAGCCCTGTGACAGTTGAACATCAAGATCGTCACTATGCCGTCGTGCTGACGGAACTCCTCCCCAAGGCTTTGCTGGATCGAAGCCCGGGGTGCGTCATCGAGCTGTACGTGTGTTAAGAACTCGGAGGTGCCGGAGTAATGGTGCTTGGATCGGTTGGACCGGGAAGACGTACGACTGCTTCCTCTACGTTGTGTCAATGCTTCTGCTTCGGTCTACGAGGGTACGTAGACAACACTCTCCCCTCTCGTTGCTATATCATCACCATGATCTTGCGTGTGCGTAGGAAATTTTTTAAAATTACTACGTTCCCCAACATAAGATAGCAGCAACGCTTTTCCTGGAACGCGCTACTGCTACTTCTAACTTAACCACGGGGTTCGTCCTTCCCACGCGGCCACTTCCCCCAAATCCAACTCTCTCCACTCTCGCCGCCGCCGTTGCCCGTCGGCCGCCGCCGTCGCCCGTCGGCCGCTGCGCGCTTTCCGCACCCTCTACGCTGTCCCGACCCCAGATTCAACGCCGCCCATGCCCCCGACCTCAACGCCGCCCCGGACGCCGCCCCGACCCCGACCTCGACGCCAGCCGCCATCCGCTGCGCGCCCGAGCCCCGACCCCGACCTCGACGCCGCCCTGCCCTTCCCTCGTCGCAGGCACCCGAGGTGAGCACGCCCGCTCCTCCCTCTCCCCTACCTCTGCCTAGGGTTTCTTTATATTTTAGTTGCATCAAATTAGTTAGGGTTCATGTAAGAGTGGAAACAAATCGGATGCGGATGCGGCTCAAATGAGTTAGGGTTCATGTAAGGGTGAAAACGAATCAAATTTCTAAGATGAATCATAAAACGAGTAAAATTTGACCACCTATTTCACTTTATAGTTGGATAATTGAAATATCCACTACCACTTTCCACCCCTATAGGTTCATCAAATTAGATGGTAATTAGGGCAGTAGTTCCTAGGTACTAATTAGTTAGTAAGAACTAGGTACTAATTAGGTACTAGAATATTTTTATTTATAGTAAGTTTATTTTTAGTAAGAACTAGTGGAATTAATAGAACTAGTTAGTAAGAACTTGTTTCTATTTGTTAGTTAAAGCAATTTTTCCTGCCTCGACGTGGACGATGCCTATCCCGCATCCTCGTCGTCGAGTCGGTGGAGGACGACACCTGCTTGACCAGATCGGCCATGTTCGGGACTGGGCTCCGTCGGGGTGGTACTGGGAGGCGCTACCTACCGGGGGGCGCAGGTTGGTGAGGAGCCATCCTGTCGTTGACCCAAACCTTCTTTGGTGGCGGTCGCGTGGGCCAGTGACGATCCAGAGGCTCGAGGACTCCGCGGAGGTGATGCGTCACCGTGTCAGTGAGGAGGACGTGCACGTCCGTCGCTACTTGTTTGCGTTGGAGCACAGGTCGTTCTCCAATACCTGGCAGGTTCTCCGGGGATCTCACTGGAGCTATGATACCGTGATGGTTCCTTCTCTGTGGGTGTCCACCGCCCGCGCCGATACCCGTCGTGTGCTAGGGTTTTAGTTGTATTAGTGATGTTATATGTATGACACTATTCGTGATGTATTAGTGATAATATTCGACGATGTATGGATGCATGAGATGATTTACTTTTGCTTATTGAATGCATGCTAATTTGAGTCCTATAAGAAATGTATATCTTGTGTTGCTCAATATCCAAATGACCGGTCATGTTTGCATGTTACACCTCCGAGTGGCCTATGTTTTGCCGGAGTGTTGATTCATTTCTGTTCCGGCAAATTTCAGGCGCTCGATATGTCCTATTTTAGCAAAGGTCGTGCCGGATTTTTCCGTGAATTTTGGCATGACTTGTGCCAGAATATATAGGAAATATCGAGTGCCCCAGATTTGTGTGTTGAGTATCTTGGTAGTTGTCTTCGATTGATTTTCAATTAATGTTTTAACTATGAACATAGGAAATGTCTGACGACGAAAAGGATTTCGGTATTTGCAAATACTGCGAAGACGAGCGCGGCCTGTGCGATGGAATCTTCCTAGATGATGATAGGCGCTTCAGCATCAAGCTGGACGAGAACTTCGAAGTGGATACAGTAAGTCACAACGACAAGTCTTTTTTCATAATTAAGCATGACATCTGCTTCATTTGCTTCAACTTATATTTTTTTACTATTCTACTAGCGTATCCCCTGCCATGCAAGAGTTTTTGTATTGGATAAGATAGGTTTCAGTCATAGTACAGAGGAAAAGAAAGTTTACTTGAAGACCGAGCATGGTTATATTTTCCATGCAAAATTATACAATTCAGACGACTACACCTATTTTGGATGCAAAACATGGCGAGCACTATGCAAGACTTATGCATTTGAGCCTGGTATGGTTATCACCTTTGATATTTGTCCGGAAGATGATATTGAAGGTAATACCGACATCTGGGTCGATGTGCAGACGCCTCCAGTTATACCATTATGTAAGTTTCTCAACCATATTTATGTCTTTGATATTGTTTATTCAAAAATAGTTGACAACTAATTTGTATTGTCAGCTTATTTCGGTGCAATCAAACATGTCCAGCGCTTGGTAGACAGGACCGTATACTGTCCTGGGGCTGAACTCAACTGCGAGGAGGTCAGTCATTATGTTTCATGGCTTGAGGATCTTGATATTGTCAAGACAAATTTTCTTCCTGCATTTAGAAATGTTAGTACTGAAAATGTGCGACCAATAGTGTTTGTAATGAACTACGATCACATCTATTTAGGAAGGATAGTAAGATTTTTACAATTTGTCATCAGTGCATCTTTTCCATACATTATTTTTAAAGCTAAACTTCATTGCTAAGTATGTTACCATATGATGTTCTTCAACAGGGACTTCTGATGAATGTTGTGCCTTATGGGATCGAGACTAAAGGTACCATGAGTATTATCAGCTTACGGCAAAGATATCCTACAGATTACTGTAGTGCATTCAAGATTAGCGACGGATGCTTAATAGTGCAAGACTGGACCAAATATGTGATTGGGGAGCGCAGAGAAGTACTAGGGGGCAGCAAACAAATGCGCTACCCACGATTAGGAGACAGGTTCATCTGCATGCTCCAGCTTGATCAAGGAGGAGAGCTATACATGTTTTATATTATTTTACCTAAGAGAGAGCAGCAGGAGTGATTAGCTAGCTAGAAATGAGTTTGAGAATGATGATGTGCTACACTATTACTATGATGATAAAATAGCTAGTGTTGGTGGTACTGACTATGATGATTATTATTAGCTAGTGTTAGTGGTGATTAAATAAATATTGTTGGTGGTAATGATTATGATGATGATTAAATAGCTTGTGCTGGGGGATTAGATTCAAGTGGAGGCAACATGTGGTGCACATCGAAAGTACTACTAGTCCAAACTAGATCAAGTTTGGATTAGTAGTATACTTTTGACATGCACCACATATTGCCTCCACTTGAACCTAATCCACCTTCATTTGACACACTGTTATGGACATAATGATGTAAACCTCATAACTGGTATTGTACCAATATTTGTACGATGGTGCATAAATACACTAAAAAAAATACTAGTAGCGATGGATAGAAATCACGCTGCAAGTAGTTACCTTAGCAGTAGCGTGGTACTGAACAAATGCTGCAGCTATTTGTCCTAGCAGTAGCACGTGCGGGCACGCATTACTGCTAAGCAATAGCTGTAGCGCCTTATTAGTAGCGCGCCTACCCGCTCTACTAGTGAGCACAAAACCAGCGCTACTGCTAGGGTTTTCCTTAGTAGTGCTCGTCAAGTCAACCTAAGTGTATTGCGTGTGTAAATCTGGCTTACACCCATTGTATTCGAACGTTAGGATCTATCACACCCGATCATCACGTGGTGCTTCGAAACAACGAACCTTCATAACGGTGCACAGTTAGGGGGAACACTTTCTTGAAATTATTGCGAGGGATCATCTTATTTAAGCTACCGTCGTTCTAAGCAAATAAGATGTAAAACATGATAAACATCACATGAAATCAAATAGTGACATGATATGGCCAATATCATATTGCTCCTTTGATCTCCATCTTCGGGGCGCCATGATCATCTTCGTCATCGGCATGACACCATGATCTCCATCATCGTGTCTTCATGAAGTTGTCACGCCAACGATTACTTCTACTTCTTGGCTAACACGTTTAGCAATAAAGTAAAGTAATTTACATGGCGTTATTCAATGACACGCAGGTCATACAAAAAATAAAAACAACTCCTATGGCTCCTGTCGGTTGTCATACTCATCGACATGCCAATCGTGATTCCTATTACAAGAACATGATCAATCTCATACATCACATATATCATTCATCACATCCTTTTGGCCAAATCACATCACAAGGCATATGCTGCAAAAACAAGTTAGACGTCCTCTAATTGTTGTTGCAAGTTTTTACGTGGCTTCTATAGGTTTCTAGCAAGAACGTTTCTTACCTACGTAAAACCACAACGTGATATGCCAATTTCTATTTACCCTTCATAAGGACCCTTTTCATCGAATCCGCTCCAACTAAAGTGGGAGAGACAGACACCCGCTAGCCACCTTATGCAACTAGTGCATGTCAGTCTGTGGAACCTGTCTCACGTAAGCGTACGTGTAAGGTCGGTCCGGGCTGCTTCGTCCCACGATAGCGGCGAAGCAAGATAAGACTAGTAGTAGCAAGAAAATTGACAACATCTACGCCCACAACAAGTTTGTGTTCTACTCGTGCATAGAAACTACGCATAGACCTAGCTCATGATGCCACTGTTGGAGAACGTAGCAGAAAATAAAAAATTTCTACGCTTCACCAAGATCAATCTATGGAGTCATCTAGCAACGAGAGAGGGGAGTGCATCTACATACCCTTGTAGATCGCGTGCGGAAGCGTTCAAGAGAACGGGGTTGAGGGAGTCGTACTCGTCATGATCCAAATCATCGGAGATCCTAGCGCCAAACGGACGGCACCTCCGCGTTCAACACACGTACGGTTGGGAAGACGTCTCCTCCTTCTTGATCCAGCAAGGGGGAAGGAGAGGTTGATGGAGATCCAGCAGCACGATGGCGTGGTGGTGGATGCAGCATCGATCTCGGCAGGGCTTCGCCAAGCACAGAGAGAGGGAGAGGTGTCACGGGAGGGAGAGGGAGGCGCCAGGGGCTAGCGTGCGCAGCCCTCCCTCCCCCCTCTTTATATAGGGGTCCAGGAGGGGCGCCGGCCCCTCTAGATCCCATCTAGATGGGGGGGGGGGCGGCGGCCAAGGGGGGTGGCTTGCCCCCCAAGCCAAGTGGGTGCGCCCCCACCCCTAGGGTTTCCAACCCTAGGCGCAGGGGGGCCCAAGGGGGGCGCACCAGCCCACCAGGGGCTGGTTCCCCTCCCACTTTAGCCCACGGGGCCCTCCGGGATAGGTGGCCCCACCCGGTGGACCCCCGGGACCCTTCCGGTGGTCCCGGTACAATACCGGTGACCCCCGAAACTTTCCCGATGGTCGAAACTGGACTTCCTATATATAAATCTTCACCTCCGGACCATTCCGGAACTCCTCGTGATGTCCGGGATCTCATCCGGGACTCCGAACAACTTTCGGGTTACCGCATACTAATATCTCAACAACCCTAGTGTCACCGAACCTTAAGTGTATAGACCCTACGGGTTCGGGAGACATGCAGACATGACCGAGATGCCTCTCCAGTCAATAACCAATAGCGGGATCTGGATACCCATGTTGGCTCCCACATGCTCCTCGATGATCTCATCGGATGAACCACGATGTCGAGGATTCAATCAATCCCGTATACAATTCCCTTTGTCAATCGGTACGTTACTTGCCCGAGATACGATTGTCGGTATCCCAATACCTCGTTTAATCTCGTTACCGGCAAGTCACTTTACTCGTACCGTAATGCATGATCCCGTGACCAGACACTTGATCACATTGAGCTCATTATGATGATGCATTACCGAGTGGGCCCAGAGATACCTCTCCGTCATACGGAGTGACAAATTCCAGTCTCGATTCGTGCCAACCCAACAGACACTTTCGGAGATACCCATAGTGCACCTTTATAGTCACCCAGTTACGTTGTGACGTTTGGCACACCCAAAGCACTCCTACGGTATCCGGGAGTTGCACAATCTCATGGTCTAAGGAAATGATACTTGACATTTGGAAAAGCTCTAGCAAAACGAACTACACGATCTTGTGCTATGCTTAGAATTGGGTCTTGTCCATCACATCATTCTCCTAATGATGTGATCCCGTTATCAATGACATTCAATGTTCATAGTCAGGAAATCATGACTATCTGTTGATCAACGAGCTAGTCAACTAGAGGCTCACTAGGGACGTGTTGTGGTATATATATTCACACATGTATTACGATTTCCGGATAACACAATTATAGCATGAACAATAGACAATTATCATGAACAAGGAAATATAATAATAACCATTTTATTATTGTCTCTAGGGCATATTTCCAACAGCTACCTACCAGCGCATGATTCAAACATGCCTGAAAAAGCAAATAGGAAAAACAGTCAAAGCATACGTGGACGACGTGGTCATCAAAACAAGCGCATGAAGCTCTTTCCACCTGTCAGACTTTTGATTGCGTTGACGAGTGCATGAAGCTTAACACTTTGCATCAACTTTAATAAAGGATTGTGTGCATCACTATGATGTACAGGCCTATGGTTTGGACCTCCTTTTGAAAGAAAAAAAACTGGATGGACCCCTGAGTGAAAACAAGACTTGTGAAGCTAGCATCGGCACCGCTAACAAAATGAGTACCTACCTCTATATGAGCGTTTGGATGTACATGCTGTGAGGATTTTGTAGCCACCAACAATCTTAGCACGAAATCGACAAAATCTGCAAGCTGAAGGGGAAGACTTGCTTGGTCACCGAGTCCAAACCTACTACTGCACATGTATGCATAGTCGCCGCTGACTACAACTTGTTTCTAGTGTGGGTGCTACAAGTGGAGTAGCCCTGGCAACGGGACAAAACTGACAACGCGTATCCTTGCGCGTCCGTCCGAGGCAACGAGACAGAGCGCAGTCAGTGTAGAAGCCCAAAAGACCCACCCAAGTCCTAACAAAACAAGTCTTCCTGCACACCGCGTCTTCATCAGTGTCGAAACCTCCAACGAAGCTGCTGCTCTGCTTTCTCGCTCGTCCAACCTCTTTGATTCTGGCCATATATATACGGATTGCAGCCTTGCGGCGAAGAGCACTCTGCTTCTCATCCACTGCAAGCTCCACGCCTCCACCTCCACACACAAAGAGACGCAGCAGCCAGCTTAATATGACGCACAAGATCGTGATCGCGGTGCAGATGGCGAGCAGCAGGTGCCGGTCCAGGGCGCTGGCGCTGGTGGCGGCCACGCCGGGAGTGGACTCGGTGGCGCTCGCCGGGGACGGCAAGGACCAGGTGGTGGTCGTCGGCCACGGCGTCGACTCCGTCAAACTCGCCAGCGCGCTGCGCAGGAAGGTCGGCCACGCGCAGCTGCTGCAGGTCGGCGACGCCAAGAAGGAGGACGGGACGAAGCCGCCGGCCGCCGTGGTCGAATACTACCCGTACGGCTACTACTACCCATCGCAACCGGCGCTGGTCAACTTCTTCTACGAGCAGCAGCACTACCCTGCTGTTGCTGCCGTCGAGGCGTACGGGTACCCATGCTCGCGGCCGGAGCCGGGCACCTGCTCAGTAATGTAGAGCACATCACATGCTGATAGTGATAGGGTAGTAGCTTGATTACTTGTATAGACTTTTGCCTGCGACCCGCAGCTGAAACAGCAGAGTTTCTGACAAAAAACAAGCGGACCGTCAGCATGACAAATCCGGTTTCGAGTCCAACAAAATCTGTCACGCGCCCGAAAAATGAATATGAGTTATACAACATGGCGCGTGACAAATCTTCTGCTAACTCCGTAATCGGCAGGCGTCACCTCTCAACCTCACCGCTGGTCTATTCACATGTGTGTAGACGGGGAAACAAAGTAATCAAGTTTGCTAAAAGTTTGAGATTGGCAAAGAATTCTACCAATTTTAGATGTTTCAGCTGCCAAGCTCACACGTTATTACCTCAAATGTTTCTTTGTAATACTAAGATTGAAGATGAATAGATTGAAAGTTTTTTCCGCAAAAAAAAACAAAAAAAAGCTCACACGTTATGGAGATAGAAGGATGGTTCACAGGTGTCTTGTCATGCAGGTATGCAACATCACACTGCAGGATGAATGTGTCGCTATTGCTTCAAGATGCTTCTAACCGGACCTGCAAGAATATGCTGGCATGTCTCGTGCTCGTAGGATGATCGCACCACACCACATTTCTTGTCTTGTACTCCCGCCGTCCCAAAATAACTGTCTGAACTTTTATAACCAATTAATTGAAAGATGTTGTTATTCGTTAAGGTTATCATGAAAATAATTAGAAGGAAGCTGGATAAAATAAAATCTACCTCGGATGACTGTTTCTTAGGGGTCTTTATGAGAAAATCATACTTAAGGTCATGGTGAAAGAAACTACAGATATATTGTTAGCAGGGAAAGACCACAAATCTTGGATATCAATCCTTGACTCCAACAGTCCAACTCTTGAACATTTGGTGAAGGTGTGGGAAAATCATATTCATTGTTGTACATAGGGAAATGAGTTTGCTTTTCTTTTATCAACACCTAAAAGAGCCCTGCCTCAAGGCCAGTTCGTTTCACCTCTCAATTCTCCAGAATCTGATTCTGCGAATCTGCCCACAAAATCATCTGCCGGCTTGGTGAAGACTGGGCCAGGCGGAGAGGAGACGGGCGAGCGGGCGCGGTGAAGACACTCCACCACAACACCAATGCACTGGCATGTAATTTGCCGGGAGAAACCCCTTAAGAGGGCAGATAAACTGCCGGGAGAGCAATTCTCCCGACAGATAGAACTGCCACAAGAACGGCTGCCGGGGATTACTTTCCCCGGCAGATAAACTTTTCCCGACAGTTTCACTGCCCCCACACATGTATTTCCCGGCAGTTAGTTTTCTCCCGGCAGATTGGCCATGGCACAAAAACTGCAGTTATCGGCAGTTATGCCTTCACGTTGATTTCGCTAGCAAAAGCAAATTGATGTGGGCAACAAATCGCTTATTCAATATGCATTCACTTTGTTCAGGCAATCAAGACAAATGACACTATTTATACATAATTTACAAATGGGGCTCATCCTAAAACTTAAACTTCATCGATAAACATAACGACCAAATACATATGTTTCTAGAAACGACCATATATAAGGATGTTGTGCAACAAAAGGAAAATTATATATGTTTTTGGATGTGACATACGACCAAAATGAGCATATGGTGGCTTCTATGCTAAACAAGCAACCAAAATTAGCTTTCCCCATGGTTGTAATGTTCCCAACACCACGAGGCCCTAATCATTCAAAATGCTAATAGTTTTTTTTTTCTCGAATATGCACGAGTGTGCATATCATATATTAAAGAAGAAAGGCAAAGAGTGCCTCCACCATAGTTACAGGGTTCTTATTAGATGCTAATCCTCCTCACTCACCCACCTCTCTACCCAAAAATGCTAATTGTTTACTGCTTTAACTTCCGCTAGCCTCTCGCTCTTGTGCTTCAGCATTGTCTCCTTCTCTTCCTTTTTCTATTCTTTTTCCTGGAAAGATAAATTTATGGCACATTGGGATTGACACATTAGATGTGAAGTAGATAAGCATGTAACTGAAAAATGCAGTTTTTCCCATGCATATTTGTACATATTTGATACATAAATAAACTCAATTAGACCATAAGTCAAGCTGCATGTATGCACAGACGAAGACAACAAATTTTGCAGACAAAGGAAGGTAAGAATCTGGCATGAACTTTTCTACACATTGTGCTGCAACTTAAGCATATGTTCTTTTTTTCATTTGTATGCAGTATATTTAACGGTTGAAACAACTACTGATGTTGATATTGGTGCCATCGTAAAAGTATCTATGTGAATAGTTCATCTTAACATGTAAATGTATCTAAGAAAGAACTCCATTTTTTCTGCTACCGCTCTGTTTCCTTGCATCATTCTGGAACATGGTTCCTAGATATTCTCAAAAGGGGATGATATTCTTTGCAAGTCCTTGTCATAAATATCTTTTCTTACCTGGAGATGATGCTTTGACTGCATATGTTGAGACCAGGCTGCACAAAGGCCTCCATGTTGAATTGGCTCAATGAACCACATCTGTCTTTATGCAGCAATTGCCCATTGGCTAAGTTTCTGCATTGCTGCAGATGCCTGTAAGAACATACCAATCTTAGACAGATTCAGCATTCAGCAGACCAATAAAATTACAGTAGCTGAAACATGTGCAAAAGCAAAGTATAGTCAGAAGTTCATGATATATGTACAATTTAGGTCATGGTAGATTGTATCTAGAGGGAGCTGAGCGAGCAGCGGCCGGAGCATGAAGGTGGCTCTCGAGGAAAAGGATCGGAGAGAGCTCCTTCCATCGTCGAAGAACAGAACACACAGCAGACCTGAGTTTTTGCAAAGAGAGCCTTGGCTCAGTGGTTGGGTTTGCGGTTGTGCATCCCAACAACCTGAGTTCAATTCCTAGAATCGACAGGTGATGCACAGGGGTTTTCCTCCGTTTATCTCTATTCCTAATGTCCGAGTTGGTGAATAATATCCAAGGTTTATTTTTGCTGGTTTTTTCCGTCATCCCCCACCCCATCGAACGATACCTCCACCAGTTAATCCCACCTCACCAATTTTTTCCTCTCCCCTGCAAAACCGATGGATATAAAACCAGGGAGAAAAACAACACAAAAAAAACACGCTTTCCTAATCTACCCCTCACCATGCTTTCCTAATGTATCTATCTAATCTAATCAATCTATCAATTTATATTCAAAACAGATCTTTCCCTTGCACGCTTTCCTTCATTGTTTGGGTGAGGAGAGGAAAAAAATCAATCAATCCATATTCAAAACAGATCTTTCCCTGGCATATTCAAAACAGATTGCAGCCTTGCATCGAAGGGCACTCTGCTTCCAACCCACTGCAAGCTCCACCTCCACACACAACCAGACGCGGCAGCCAGCTTAATATGACGCAGAGGATCGTGATCGCAGTGCAGATGGCGAGCAGCAGGTGCCGGTCCAAAGCGCTGGCGCTGGTGGCGGCCACGCCGGGGGTGGACTCGGTGGCGCTGGCCGGGGACGGCAAGGACCAGGTGGTGGTCGTCGGCCACGGGGTCGACTCCGTCAAGCTCACCAGCGCGCTGCGCAGGAAGGTCGGCCACGCGGAGCTGGTGCAGGTCGGCGACGTCAAGAAGGAGGACGGGAAGAAGCCGGCGGCCGCGGCCGTGGTCGAATACTACCCGTACGGCTGCTACTACCCATCGCAACCGGCGCCGGTCAACTTCTTCTACGAGCAGCAGCACTCCGCCGTCGAGGCGTACGGGTACCCATGCTCGCGGCCGGAGCCGGGCACATGTTCGGTAATGTAGAGCACATCACATGCTGATAGGGTAGCGCGTTGATTACTTGTATGGACTTTTGCCGGTCGTACTTGACGATCAAGAGCTCGGCACCTCTCAAGTTTTCATGGTGGTATCGGACTTTGAGGAAGGAGTATCTACTAAGGTTCAGCTAGCTGCTGTGTCGAGTTTCAGTTAGTTAAGCTTCCTTCGATTTCGGGTCTTGTGTTCTCAAAGAGCAGAGTTTCTGACAAAAAAAACAAGCGGACCGTCAGCATGACAAGTCCGGTTTCGAGTCCAACAAAAATCTGTCACGCGCCCGGAAAATGAATATGATTTATACGACATGGGGCGTGACAAAATCTTCTGCTCAACTCCGTAATCGGCAGGCGGCAGCCCTCAATTCAGATGGTTACAACAAATCTGTATAATGGTAACGGTTATCTGGAGACGGGGAAACAAAGTAATCGCGTTTGCTAAAAGTTTGAGATTGGCAAAGAATTTTACCAATTCGAAATATTTCAGCTGCCAAGCTCACACGCTATTACTTCTAGTATTCTCTATACTACCAAGATTGAAGATGAATAGTTTGAAAGTTTCTCCCGCAAAAAAAGAAGAAGCTCACACGTTATGGAGAAAGAAGGATGGTTCACAGGTGTCTTGTCATGGAGGTATGCAACATCACACTGCAGGATGAATGTGTCGCTATTTCTTCAAGATGCTTCGAACCGGATCTGCAAGAATATGCTGGCCTGTCTCGTGCTCGTAGTATGATCACACCACACCACATTTCTTGTCTTGTAGCATGATCGTCAGGGGCAATATATACCAGAATGGCCAAGCACTTTGCAAAAATTAAAAATGATGGCCAGGAACGAGTGCTTTGCTTAATAGTGGAAAACAGCCGTGCTGCAAACGACTAACACTACAGGTAGTTGCAGAGGTGCTAAGCTCCGTGCGAGAGCAATTTCATCATTCTAAATTAGAAAAAACATGTCGCTGTTTGAACTATTATAACCAATTAATTGGAAAGATGTTGTTATTCAAGGTTATCATGAAAATAACTAGATGCAAGCTGGATAAAATAAAATCTACCTGGGATGACTGTTTCTTAGGATATGAGAAGATCATACTTAAGGTCATGGTGAAAGAAACCATAGATATATTGTTAGCAGGGAAAGACCACAAATCCTGGATATCAATCATTGACTCCAACAATCCAACTCTTGGAACATTTGTTGAAGGTGTGGGAGAATCATATTCATTGTTGTACATAGGGAAATAAGTTTACATTTTTTTAATTAGCACCTAAAAGAGCCCTGCCTCAAGGCCAGTTCGTTTTATCTCTAAATTTTCCAGAACCTGATTTTGTGAATCTGCCCACAAAATCGTTTGCCGGCTTGGTGAAGACTGGGCCGGGCGGAAAGGAGACGGGCGGGCAGGTACGATAAAGACAGCTAACCTGGCGTACGGGATGATGCGGCGGAGTAGGGTGATTGCTGCAAACGAATTTGACAGCGGTAGGTCAGGGTCGCCGGTTAGAGGCGGGAACTGTAGCTCGAGGGCTCACGCGGCTGGTACGGTGAGACAAACGCGAGGGGGAGCGGATCGGGAGAGATGTTAGGGTGTGTTTTCGGTCTCTGTTAGTCTAGACCGAGTAACAATTTCGATGTAAATTGGTTGTCAAATAGGGGTAGTAGTTCAAAACGAACTGGCTATGAGGGATCGCCCACTTCTTTACTCATATACAACAGAATTACATAACAATTTATACCACGAAACTCACGTGCAGCATCACTATTTATAATAAACTTTAATACTTGTTTAAAAGTCTTTTCTTAATTACAGACTTACAGTCGTAGCTAATTGCTATGGTAAGTTAAACTACATTTTTCTTTACAATTTTCAATATAATATGGCTTAAAAATATTTAAATCAATTCCACTTAAATGTGCTAATATCAGAACAGAAAAATTACATGCCTTTTTGAATTAATTTATGAATCTTGCAGTAATATAGGTATATGTATGTGTGGTTTACTATCCAAATAAACAATTATAAATATTGTGGTGTAAAAATGTATTTGATAGCCATGTTTATAATTAGATATATCTAAATAGAAAAGTCTGGAGTACACAAGATGTTTAGAAGAAGCTTTCTACCTAATAATTGACACGTGTTTTATTCATTTTTACTGATCAACTGATTCTAATGTAATATCATGGGTTCAATAATTTTAGAAATATCACACCGTCGTTCCATGTTGAACTAACAGTAACTCTTCATCCCGCGGCCTGGCTTAAGAGGCCCTTTTCGTCCACGTATAGGCTGAATAGTGACTCTTTATTTGCACAGAAGCTCAAGAGGCACTCTTCACTCCAAGCCCACGGATGACACGGATTATGATGCGCGCGACCAATGACAACAATAGGGTGAATGTTTACAAGGTTAGGAATATCTAGATGAATAGATGGATGAGAGTAATTGAAAAATTTCTCACCAAGCACGATGTAGGCTTGTGAGTTGTGACGGGCGATGTACATTGAAAGGCAAAATTTAGGCCCTATTCAGAATCGATCCGCTCCGCGGAGTTGTGCAGCTCGGTTTTGGCAGCTCCGTCAAAGTGAGCTGCAGTCTCGTCCGCTCCGGAAGCGGAGTTAGAGGAGCGGAGATGAACCGAACACTCCCTTATTTTTCACGATGCACAATTCAAGTTTGGTCTGAATAAAATTTCTCGTCATTGATACGGTCCTGATGGCATGGCAGGGACACGAGTTTGCCTTAGCTTACTGTAGGTGTAGTCCTTTTGTTTCGGGTCCGAAGCAAAGGAAGATTGCGTCATGACCATACACGAAAAGGGCACCTTTGGCCCATAAGCAGATGAACAGTCACTCTTCGTTCGACATGGGACCGACGAAGTGATACTTTTGATTTTTTTTAATCAGGACCATAATTTTGATATTGTGTAAAAAACATTATAACAAAATTCCAATAACTGAATTGACCACTCAATGCAAACGACACTTCTGAAGCTACCAAGAGCATTTTTTGCAAGGGGAAAAAACTTTAATTACTCAAGGAGGCCTCTCGGCCTTAACCAAGTTTATAAGAAAGTCCGGTCCTCCTACGAACCAGACTGCCGTATGTGGGGTGCTACGGCCATATGCGGCCAACTCATGACTCACGGTATTCTGCCAACTGCTACACTGCACGAATACAAGCTCTCTAGCATGACGGCGTGCTAAGCTGCTAATCTCTTCGACGAGAGAGCGGTGTTGTGACATGTCTGTTGTTGGTGCTTTGAGCATCGCGACCGCCTCCCGCAGCTGACACGTAGCGGAGCGGAGCTCAAAGCAACAAGGCCAGTCCCAAATCCCGTTTTCTTCTTCAGTGCCGACGCTCCGCCCTACCCTCCGGTGCTCGCTGCTAGATCCGCCGCAACTCTCTTCCCCCTTTGTCGTAGAAGGGCAGCTGCTCCGCCCCTGCTCTATTTTCCGCCCATGGCTGTGCTTCTCGGCAGGTCGGAAGCTCGCCCCGGCTTTCCGTCCACGCTCACCGATGCCTCCGCTGCATGCACCATCGACTCCGGCTTCAAGTTCCGTACTGTCGCCGAGTACACTGTCTTCGTCAAGGCGACTAAGTCGTAGCAGCGAGTGCCATGGAGCCTGGTGATGAAAACTATTGTAATCTTAATTTAGGATCTCTGAAGTACAGTACATAGGAAGTATGACAGAGGGGATCCTGTTCCGATGGATGATGATACTTTCGGATTTGAGTGCTAGAAGATGCGGCCGTAATTTGTGGTTTTGCTATCTGCTGCAACTCTTTGGAGGGTCAATTACATCGATTTTATACCAATTTTGTGGTTGTGAAATTAAGCAATCAAAGATTCTGGGAGAAAAAGTCACGCCTAGGATCTGAACCTGTGTAGTGTGCCCGTTAAGAATGCGCCGGTGCAAGCGGGGACATCGATGAGGGAGGCCATGAAACGCAACAAGCAGAGTTGTGCCGCCATGGGAGAGCTGTCGGGCCGCAGAGGAGGATGGTCGTGGACGGCGGGGGAGAGTAGACGGCACCGGAGACAGGAGATTTCAGTACTTATTGCTGGGAATCAGAGGATAAGTACCCCCAATTGCTTTGAGATCCGTTCCGCTACGTGTCAGCTGCGGGAGGCGGTCTCACCATCGCGACTATACGACCCGGTCGTGCAGGATTCTTTTCCGAATTTAGCCACCTCCGACGAAGCTGCTACTCTGCTTTCTCGCTATATAGTACTCCTATATACTAGAAGCATACACGTGCTTTGCCGCGCCGGGTTTTTCATGGCTGAGAAATTTACACGTAGCGGAACTGATGTTAGTTGTAGAGAATGATTTGGTGCATCGATGATTGATTGATCGTGCACTAGGCACATATATATAGGTACAAAGGGTGCGATCGGTATCTTGTCTCCTAAGATATACGTACATACAGAGGGAGACATATACTACAGGTACTACAAACATGACCCATAC
>NC_041381.1:70920308-70936472 GCF_002162155.2 Triticum dicoccoides
TCGAAAGTCGAGGTAGGTAGTCCCTTCGTCATCACATCGGCGAACTGCTGATCGGTGGGCACATGTAGAACACGAACACAACCAAGTGCGACCTGCTCCGGACGAAGTGGATGTCGAGCTCGATGTGCTTCGTCCGTCGGTGATGGACAGGGTTGGTAGCAAGGTACACCGCGGAGACGTTATCACAGAAGACGAGCGTCGCCTTGGTGACCTCACAGAGCAACTCCTGAAGTAGCTGACGTAGCCAGGAACACTCCGCAACGGCGTTGGCCACAGCCTGATACTTGGCCTCAGCGCTCGATCGTGATACCGTGGGTTGTCGTTTAGACGACCACAACATCAGAGAGGGCCCGAGGTAGACACAGTAGCCGGAAGTGGAGCGTCGAGTGTTGGGACAACCAGCCCAGTCGGCGTCGGAGTAGGCGACAAGGCTGGTGTCCGGCGAGGCCGTCAGGGTGAGCCCCATGGCTGTGGTGCCACGTATGTACCGAAGTATACGTTTCACGAGAGCCCAATGAGTGTCATGCGGAGCGTGCATGTGAAGGCACACCTGCTGGACAGCATACTGAATGTCCGGACGCGTCAGTGTGAGATACTGAAGCGCATCGACGATGGAGCGGTAGAAGGGAGCGTCGGACGCCGGAGAGCCCTCGACGACGGACACCTTAGCCTTTGTATCGACAGGCGTGGAAGCAGGCTTGCAGTTAAGCATGCCCGCTCGCTCCAGAAGCTCATAGGCATACTTCTGCTGGTGCAGAAAGAAGCCAGTAGCCCGGCGCATGACCTCAATGCCGAGGAAGTAGTGGAGAGCCCCCAAGTCCTTGAGGGCGAACTCAGTGCCGAGGCGAGCTGTGATCTGCTGAAGAAGCGCTGGTGAGGACGCAGTGAGGATGATGTCGTCGACGTACAGTAGGAGGTACGCAGTGGCGGGGCCCTGGTGGTAGACAAACAGGGAGGCATCGGACCGTGTGGACCGGAACCCCTACTGCTGGAGGAAGACCGCGATCCGCTGGTACCAGGCCCGAGCCACCTGCTTCAACCTGTATACGGAACGGGAGAGCAAGCACACATGGTCCGGATAGGCGGCATCGACGAAACCAGTCGGCTGCTGACAGAACACCTGCTCGTCGAGATGGCCATGCAAGAAAGCATTAGACACATCGAGCTGGTGAACAGGCCAAGCGCGAGAAACAGCAAGCTGGAGAACAACGCGAATCGTGCCCGGTTTAACGACCAGGACGAAGGTGTCGGTGAAGTCCACACCGGCGCGCTGGCGAAAGCTGCACACCACCCAACGTGCCTTGTAGCGCTCGAGAGAACCGTCGGGGCGAGTCTTGTGGCGAAAAACCCACTTGCCAGTGATGACATTGGCACGTGGTGGCCGTGGGACAAGCTGCCACGTACAGTTGCGCTGCAGGGCGTCAAACTCCTCATGCATCGCAGCTAGCTAGTTCGGATCCCGAAGGGCTGCGCGAGCGGAGGTGGGGAGCGGGGATGGTGTCGAGGTAGAAGCCGCGCACGCATACTCGTTCGATGGGTAGCGCGTGCTGGGACACAGCGTCCCAGTCTGAGCCCAAGTAACCACACAGGTGAGGGGGGCAGCCACGGTGGCGGGGGCCACGGCGGGTGTCGCGGCGACCGGGGCCATGGCAGGGGCCGAGGCGGGAGCCGCGTCAGGAGCGGCCGCGAGAGCCGCAGCGGTGCCGGCCGAGGGGGCCGCGACGGGGGCCGCGGCGACAGGGGCCGCGGTGGGGGCCACGACAGGGGCGGCTGAGGAGGCCGTTGCGTCGGGGGCCGCGGCAGGAGCCACAGCGCCAGGGGCCGCCGACGCGGGGAGCGCGGGCAGGGCTGGACCCGGGGTGCGGCTGGGCGGTCCGCTAGAGGTGGTGGCAGGGACGAACCGCGTCGCATAAGACTTCGAAGGTGACGGTACCTGCTGAAACGGGAACACGAGCTCATCAAAGTACACATGCCGCAAAGTGAAAACGCGGTGGGAGACCGGATCATAGCACCGGTAACCTTTGGTGTTGGGAGGATAGCCAAGAAAGATGCAAGGGAGGGACCGGGGCGCGAGTTTATGAGGAGCAGTGGACGCGGTGCTAGGGTAACAGAGACACCCGAAAATGCGAAGACCATCATAAGATGGAACCGCACCGAAGAGGAGCTGGTGAGGGGTGTAGTTCCAGCGGGAACAACAGGGGTGAATGTTAATGAGTAGGCTAGCGGTCGCGAGTGCGTCCGGCCAGAACCGAGGAGGCACGTAGGAGTGGAAGAGCAACGTGCGGACACAGTCATTCAGCGTGCGAAGGACGCGCTCGGCGCGACCATTCTGTTGAGACGTGTAGGGGCAGGTGAGGCGAAAGATGGTGTCGTGGAACGCAAGTAAATTGCGGACGAAGACGTTATCAAACTCCTTGCCATTGTCAATTTGCAAGGCGAGAATAGGACGACCGAACTGTGTGGTGACATATGAATAAAAAGCGGTGAGTGTGGCAAGAGCGTCGGACTTGCGACGAAGAGGGAAGGTCCACATATAATGAGTAAAGTCATCCAATATCATCAGATAATATAAATAGCCCGTGTTGCTGGCAACCGGGGACGTCCAAACGTCACTATGCAATAACTGAAACGGAAAGGTGGAAATGTTTGTAGACTCGCTAAAGGGAAGACAAACGTGCTTGCCAAGACGGCAAGCCTCACAAGTGTGGTCGTCGACCTTATTACATGAAAAGGAAAAACTCTGAAAAATCTGACGCATAACGGTGGAGTTGGGATGACCAAGACGGGCATGCCAAAGATCAACACTGGTGGCGAAGGCGGCGGGGTGACGGGTGGTGGTGGCGCCGGAGGGATGCACTGGGTAAAGCTCGTCCGGGCTATCACATCGGTGGAGCACCATCCGTGTACGGGCGTCCTTCACAGAAAAACCGACATCGTCAAGTTATAGGATTCTCACGAGCAAGGCGACAAACGGAAACGAGATTAGTGACTAAGTTAGGAGACACAAGAACATTAGACATATGCACATGAGTGGAAGTAGAAGGAAAAGACATATGACCAACGTGAGTAATGGGTAGAGAGGAACCGTTACCAACAGTGATACGAGTGGGAGTATGAACGAGAGTGGCAGACGTAAGGTTACCGGGATGAGCAGTCATGTGAGCAATGGCGCCCGAGTCCATGTACGAGTCACCACTGACACCATAGGAGCTCGGTGACGGTGCGGAGTGCAGTGCGGCGAGCAAGGCCGGGTCCCACGGCGGTGGCACCTGAGGAGAGTAGGACCCCCCGTAGGCCAGCGCGGGAGCAGCCCTGAAGGCCGGAGCGGCGGCGGCGCCGTAGGTGGGCGCGGCCCCTTAAGCCGGCGCGACGGCGGCGCCATAGGCCGGCGCGGACCCGTAGGCGGGCGCTGGCGGGAGGGCGGCACCATAGCCGCTGTAAGGAGTGGCGTTCTGCGCGGCGAAGAGGGCCTGGTGACCCGCCGGGCGGGGTCCAAGGATGCTCGGAGCCGGAGCCCGAGGGACCAGCATGGAGTACGCGTGGATGACGCCTGTCCACGGGTTGGTGCCGTACGTCCATGAGGGAGTCACCTGCTGCTGCGGGAGTCACCTGCTGCTGCTGACGAGCCCCCCTCCCCCCCTGCGCCTGTTGCTGCTTGCGGCTGCCCACGCGGCGGTTGCCGCGGCGCCCGCCACCCTGCTGCTGGGGGCAGCGGGAGGGGCCGGAGGCGCGGGCGGGAGGGGGAAGTACCTCGGAGGTGCGGGGGGCGGCGGCTGCTGGCGCGGCGCGGGTGGGGCGGCCGATGGAGGGGCGCCACCTGAGGTGCCGACGGCGAGGGCGTGGTGCTGCACGCGCTTCTTGACTCCCTTCATCCGGCGCTCCTCCAACCTCAAGTACGCCACAAACTTGGGGAAGGAGGGCTCCGGCATCAGGGTGAGGTTGGAGGCGGCATTGCTGAAGTCCTCGTTGAGGCCGGCGGTGAGCGTGCTGAGGAGGAGGTCGTCGTCCACCTTGGCTCCAATGTCACGGAGCTCGTCCGCCAACGTCTTTAGGCGACGGCAGTAGTCATGAATGGACTGTTCATCCTGGTGACAGTCAAAAAATTCCTGCTGCAAAAAAACACGGCGCTGAAGCTTGTTGTCGGTGAAGAGGCCGTTCAGCTTGACCCACAGGGCGCAGGCGGCGTCGCCGACGCTCACGACCGTGTGGAACAAGTCCTTGAAGATGGTGGTGAAGAACCACCGGATGATCGTGGCGTCGATCGCGGTCCACTCGGCGTCATTCACCATGGCGCGGGAGTCCACATTGCCATCCACGTGGTCCACGAGATTGTTCTCGCGGAAGAGCAGCGTGAAGTACGTCTTCCACGCGAAGTACGTGGAGTTGGAGGCGTCGAGGATGACGGGGATGCATGTGTGGACGTTGATGTCGTGGATTTCGGCGGGGTCGACGGCGAAGGGGTTGGAGTAGGTGGAGGCGTTGGACGACATGGCGGCGGGGTGGTGGGGAGGCGGCGGCGGCGCGGCTGCAGAGAAGCGGCGCGGTGGCAGGAGGCAGGCGGCGCGGCCGGGTGAGGCGACGCAGCGTCGGGAGGGCACGCGGGGAGGAGAGGCGGAGGCGGCGGCGGCGGCGGCGGCCTGAGGCGGCGGTTAGGGTTAGCGAAAGCAGGGAGATCGACTTGCGATAGATACCATGTAGAGAATGATTTGGTGCATCGATGATTGATTGATCGTGCACTAGGCACATATATATGTGTACAAGGGGTGCGACCGGTATCTTGTCTCCTAAGATACACGTAAATACAGAGGGAGACAGATACTACAGGTACTGCATACAGAACCCATACCTACGTACATATACACATATTCAACATTAGTCATTGGCAGCCTCATTGGTTGCAGTACCGTGTGTGAGGTTTTAGTTTTCTAGGTGCCGTTGTGCAACGACGGTTCGATATTATATTCTCAGCATACAATTTACCAAGGCTAATCTTCTCCATGTCATCCTTCAGTGACTGGGGGATTTCATTACCTCATCTACAAACTTCTCCTTATTTGGAACCACGAAGTTCCTCATTACAGATGGAGTCATATGATTTTCATGGCGTCCTTTACAGCAAAAAACTCAGAAAGACAACATCAGCACCAACAACATCATTTGCAATATTCTTGAGGCTTCCAATGAGATTTGCTTTCTTCTAGCTGCATAAGAAATGTATGTGCTCGTGCATAATGACAATTATGGTTTTGTGGGATTCATATCCGATTAACCTAACATTTAGAGGATTTCAAATAACAAAAATCTTCAGAAGGACGTGGAGTAGCAATTGCAATGGCATCACAAGAACCCCAAATATCAGACTTGTTTCCATCCCAGTGGTCATAGAACACCTTAAGTCGCTTACTGAAGTTCTCTAGATTGATTGTATAGGCTCTTCCGAGCCTGACTTGGCTTTACCAATATCTGTCATCTTTAGTAAGAACTGCATATTAACCAAGTGAACTGCAGGAAAATTGATCCATAGTTTGTAATCATTAGACATTTACCACTTTATAATAAAAGCTAATGCAGTGGACATGCAAAAAATATTTTAAAATCTATGAAGATGCCTAGCAAAACAAGTGAGGTGATAATGCAGAACATTAATGCTTATCACATTTTTATATCCTGTCAATAAAGAGTGCAAACTGATTCAGTTATTCTGAATAGGATACAGGAGAAACAAGAAACATTGGTCTTGTATCATCCGGACAATACCACATTGGTTCGCATGGAAAATCATTTGTTTCGATATAAAATGGTATATATTCCTTCTCTGCCTAAGCTAATCTTATAATCTAGTAATATGATGTTCTGCACATAGTCCTGCAGAACATTAGATGATATTTTGCATGACGGGTGACCAATGGACTACAACCATTATCCTTTCATTCATTACTTAAATATATTTCAAAAATACAGAGTTGCACGCACACATAAAGGCATGTCCAAGGATAGAACATTTTTTAGGGAAATGCAACAGCGGGACACTTATGTACATATCGCAAACATAATTATAACATACACAGTGCATAACCCATTATATATATTGATGCTAAAATAAAAAAACAGTATAATCCAGAAACATTGAAGAAGTACCTTAATTATGATCATTAATAGTGAATATCTCAGCGTTCAAACGGTTTCCTATTCTCAGAGCTTCTCATGTAAAACAGAAAATCTTCAAAAGGGGATCAAATTATCATGTTTAAGCCTAGCTGGATACTCTCTTTTTGGTATATCCATGTTTTCCTTAGTCAAATCATTTTGTATATGTTGTAGACAGACACAAAAACATATCGTTTTTAACTCATGCTTACCCTAAGCCTTCTTACCAATTTTATTGTTCCTTTGGATTGAAATATTTGGCTTATCCTGATCATTTTTCTACTTTATTTCAAATTGTTCAAAATTGCCACGAGCGTAGTAGTGATAGTGATTCGGTTGCTCCATAGGGACCACAGTTCATTTCTCTAGGGTAGATCCCTTTATCACTAAGGCGATTGTTAGGAAAGCGGAGAGGCTGGAATCTGCTCACCATACAATTGTGTACCTGCAAGCACTATCTATTTGTGGAGCATGAACAATGTTATATAGAGCACACAATGATATAAAAACCCATAAGTCTACATTATGCATGTGATCCAAAAAATAAAGTTGAAATAAATTATCCAATATTTTGAACACTAAATAAACCTATATTTGTCCAGCATATATTATACAAAGTTTTTAATATGAAGGTCTGGTCTTCCACCAGTCCTTGACAACCATGACAAGGAAAGGAGATCAAATTCTTGCTTCTTGTCATTGTACCATTCTACTCATACCACAAGACAGAGTAGTCCGAAGCCTTGAATCATACATGTATCTTGTTAAATCTGTAAAGTATGCCTTTTGGTGCAATCAATCATTCGCATGGATAGACAACAAATTTACAGTGAGAACACATTCAGCAATATGAACTTCTCTGGTCTATATCCACAAAAAAATGAAAATAGCATCCTAAGCCCTCTCAATTCCCACCAACAAAATGCAACAAATATTCAATCATGACCTAGCCTAATTAACAAATTCAGAACATACATGGAGAAAGAATAGATAGTAACAGTTCAAAACTTAATCATTCAGAAGTCATAAAATATTTAATCATATATGCAACTTGGCAAGAGATTAGTTTGTTTGGAATACCTCTTGTTGTGTTAGCGCTAATTTAGCATCCCCTGTCAGTAATTGCTTTCTTCAAGTAGCATCAGAACATCCCGTTGTGAGAATAGTACTGACTGGTTTAAAACCAACACATTCTTGGCGAAATAAGACATATTTCTTCTGTGGACAATTAGCACACACACACACATGAACCAAAAGTCAGCTCCATCTTCTTGCAAGACAGAAGAGAAGACCTTGAGGAAATGAAATAGCCAGCAGCCCAGCACCATGTCGATACCATAGGACGATAATGGAAGGACAGGAAAAGTAAACTGGAATACTTACCTTGAAATCCATGTCTCATCCGGCTACAGCCACCCCTAACCATTTGTAGTCCGGCACCACACCTTGGCTAGGTACAACCCCCCACATAAAACGTATAAAGGGTAATATAGACTTTTGACATGGTATACCCACTTTGTACTTGTATACGCTCTGCATACCCCCAGACTGGGCCGGCCCAAGAAGGTGCCCGCAGTAGCGCTCGCACCTACTACAACGCTATGATCGCTAAAAATAATAATTAAGAGCGACCTCGCATGGATTCGAACTCTGCACCTCAACCTTACAAAAAGCACCTACTTACCAGTCAACCCAACAAACTTTTATATGAAGTAAAGAGCGTACCGCTTTAAGAATTAACTCCAACGCAGAATCCGGGCAGTTTTCGGATTTTTCATCTTCTCTTGGAAATTGTTATTTTTTTTAAAAAAAAGCGAGTAATGTTTGAAATCCAGCGATTGTTTCAAGAACTCTAACAAACTTTGAAAAATCAAAAAAAAATAAAACCTTGACTTTCTTGACAGGAACCATTTTTTAAAATCCTAAATATTTATGAAAAAACGAGGAAATTTTTGGAACTTAGAGAACAAAACTTGTTAAGGGGAACATTTTGGAAATTCTGAACAATTTTTCAAAAGCGCTAAAAGTATAAGTAATTCCCAAACATTTTTTGAGTTTTGAGAAAAAATTGTAAACAGGAATAATTTTAACATTCTGAAAAGTTTCTAGAAAACAATAACCTTTTCTGAAATTCTTGTATATTTTTGGAATTTACGAAAAATATATTAAAACACGAGCATTTTTATGAATTTTCTAAAAACTCAATTTTTTTGGGAAACCGCAAGCAATTTTTAAAAAATCGAACATTTTTTTAAAGTTTCAAACATTATGAGAAAACATGAACATTATTAGAGTTTTGAGAAAAATTGTGAACAGAAAGAATTTAACATTCAGAACAATTTCTAGACAAAAATAACATTTTTCGAAAATCCTGTACATTTTTTGAATTTGTGAATACAATTGAAAACAAAGACTTTTTAAAATGCTGAACAACTTTTTAAAATCACGAACCAATTTTGGATTTTCCAAAAAAAACATTGAAATCACAAATAGTTTTTATAAAGGTAAATAAATTTGAAAAGAAAATAAAAAATGAAAAAGGGAGCATGAAAGAATTTGAAAAGGTCAGAAGGGTCCGTATGAGGGCACATTTTTTCGGCATCATCAAATAACCTCATTTTTCTCGTGAGCTTATATGACCAATTCAATGAACCATGCCAATTTATTTGAGTTTTCGGTTTTTTTGCATTTTCTAGAGTTTTGTGAGTGAGCAATACTTGATAAATGGCCAGACTTGACAAAAATTGCATATGATGTGTGACTAGTATGAGCATGCTCATCTGCTGGCAAAAGATAGGTCATTTCATGGATGTCCAAAAATAAACCATATTCAACAGATAGTGTTCACGCAGGAGAGAAGGGTTCGTATGAGAGTACACAAACATTTTGTGAAATTCCAGATTTTTTTAAATTTGTATTGAGAAAAGAATCTGGTATTCTAAAGAAATTTTCAAATTTTTGAACAGGTTTCAAAAAGAATAATAAAGTTCAAGAAGGAGAAAATCAATTAACGAAAAAGAGAAGAATAACATAAAATTAAGAGAAGAAAAAAAATGCTTAGGCCCTAGAAAATAAAAGAAGTTCCAAAAAATATTCGCAAATATGAAAAAATGCTGGCAAATTTAAAAAAAAAGTGTTCACATCTTCACCATGTGCATGCCCACCAGTTGACCAAAGTTGATGTCCTTTTTTGAATGTCCAAAAAAATAGCATGTTCAACCTAAGGTTTCCAGATAGGCGAGAAGGCTCCGTTGAGAGCACGTTGTTTCTCAACATCCGTTAAATGACTTCATTTTTTATTGACTTGTATGATCAATTCAAGGCACCATGCCAAGTTGTTTTGGATTTCTACAAATTTTGCAATTTCTGGATTTTCCTTAGTAAAAAGAGGGCGATAAATGGCCGGATGTGACGCAACTTGCATATGGTGTCGAAAATAATTCGAACCTGGCATGGATGCCTACCATGAGAATGCCCACCTGCTTGTAAAAGTTGGGGTCATTTCAGCCATGTCCGAAAAACAGACCATGTTGAACGGAGGTGCTCGGGGAGCCCAGAAGGGGCCGTAATGAGAGCATGTTTTTTTGACATCTTCAAATGACTCCAATTCTTTCCCATAATCTTAAATGGCCAATTCAAGGCACCATGCCAAGTTGTTTGAGGTTTTAATAATTCTTGCATTTTCTGGAGTTTTCTCGATGAAAAATGGCTGATACATGCTTGGACGTGATGCAACTTGTTACTTGCATATAGTGTCAAAATTTGTTCAAACCATGGCATGCCCACCTACTGGCAATAGTTGGATCATTTCACGCATATCCAAAAAATAGACCATGTTCAACTGGGGTTGTTCGGGTACGCGAGATGGGTCTGTATGAGAGCTCGTTTTTTTCCGGCATCGTGAAATGACCCAAAAAATTCCATGAGTTTATATAACCAATTCAAGGCACAATGCCAAGTTGTTTGAGTTTTTGATTTTTTTTTTGCAATTTATGGAGTTTTCTCGATGAAAAATGGACGACAAATGGCCGAACGTGACGCAACTTGCGTATGGTGTCAGAAATCGTTCAAACCTGGCATGATTGCATGCCATGGTCATGTCAACCTACTGGCAAAAGTTGGGGTCATTTCATGCATGTCTAGAAGTATACCATGTTCAATGGAGGTTGTTCGGGTAGGTCACATGGGATCCATTTGAGAGTACATTCTTTGGCATCTTCAAATGACCCCAAATTTTTTCATGAGCTTTTATGACCAATTCAAGGCACCATCTCAAATTGTTTGAGTTTTCGACAATTCTTGCCTTTTTTGGAGTTTTCTTGGTGAAAATGACCAATAAGTCATGCAACTTGCATAAGGTGTCGGAATCGTTCAAATCTGGCATAGATGCCTACCATGCGCATGCCCATCTGCTAGCAAAAATTAGAGTGGTCTCAAGAATGTCCAAAACTAGACCATGTTCAACGGAAGGTGCCCGTGTAGGCCAAAAGACTCTGTCTAGGAGCACGTTGTTTGTCGACATCTTCAGTTGTTGTATGGGGTTGACATTTTAGTTTTTAGGTTTGCTAACCAATATTGTAAAATGAATGAATGGTACAAAACCAAATTTTTGGTTTCTACCACCTGGATAAGCGATGGCATCGCTCCGACCGGGCGCCTGTTGGGCCGGCCCAAGAGTTCGCAGATTTGAATAAAGTTCATCGATGTTGAAAAAATGTTCACGAATTTGATTTTTTTTGCAGATTTAAAAAAATCACCCAAAAAGTTCGAGAAAATGAGAAAGTTCAAGAATTTGTTTTTTAAATTCCCACAAATGAAAAAAATGGAAAAGAAAAAATCCAGAATAAAACAAAACAAAATCCGGTGTTAAAACACATGAATTTTTTTCCCGAAAATTCACAAAGTTACATTAGCCACATATAAGAAGCCAAAAAAATTAAGTGTTCAACAATTTTTTTCAAAATGTTAGTCCTGAAGTTTGCACACTCCCCATATTTCTTTAAAAGTGTTCAAATGTTGCTTGGAAAAAATGTTCTAAACATTTTGAACTAACATATCTCCTTAATTTTTTTTGAAATGTTCATGCTTGTAAAAAACATTATTCATTTTTTTAAATGTTCATGCTTTTATGAAAAATGACGTTTTCAAAATGAGTTCAAGTGGTTTACAAAAAGTTGGATTATGAAACATTATTCAATTTTTAAAAATTCATTCATAATTTCCTTTGTGTTACTCCCTCCACTAAGGTTTATCGGGTCTGAGAGGCACCAAAACTTGTACCATGTTTACTAGGCTGCTGCATAGTTTATCAAAAAAAAAAAGGCTGCTGCATTTAAGCACGTCCCTTCATTCCCTCGTCTCTCTATGAAAGCTAGCGCATGGGTCTTCTTGATTGGATCAGGCAGTAGCCATTGCATGCACAGGTTAGTTAATAGGCCTAATTAATGTGATTAGTTGAGATTTATTTCCAATTTCTTCTGTGCGTTTTTCGTGGCCTTCCCATATCGGCTCATAGGCCCGATAAATCCGTCCGGAGAGGTTCTTAAGTTTGCACTCTCATAATTATTCACAAACATTAGTCGGCTCAATTGGTGAGTGACTAAACTTCATGTGTAAGAGGTCTGTGGTTCAATTCTTAGCAGCGGCATGTATTTTGTGAATTTTTACATCTCGGGTCACGCTCCCTGCAGCCTTTTATCAATGGGCCGGCCCAGTCGAGGGGTGTCTCCAACGCCATATAGTATTTTAAAAAAGACCATCCTACCCGATACGAAAAAATCTCATGCGTTGATGTGTTTAGGGGGGTTGTACCGAAGAAAAAGTGTTTCGTGAAGAGCTCTTTTACAGTACCCTGCAATGAATATGAGCCGTCTATTCTCGAAATCAAAGGGTGGTGGTCGATCTATACTGCTCAACTAGGCGACTGCCATCGCCAGCAGTACCGATGACACCGGACGCTCCGCGTGCAGCAGTATACTTTTTGTGAGGGTAATTTAGGGAGAGAAAAACTAGCCGGCTCGACCAAGCGAACCTGTTCGTTCGCTTCCCTTTTCATGCTGCCCCATGCATGCGCCCGCAGGCTAGGATTCCGGCGGCCGCCTCGTCGCCTTCACACTCTCGGCCGTGCTTGTGGAACGAAGCTGCTACGCCACCGACCATGCTCGTCGACCGCGGCACGCGCTCACGGCCTAACTCGTCTTGACGAGGATTCTTCTTCCTCCCTTCCTCTGTGCCGGCGACAACCGTGGCATCTCGTCTTCCTCCGCGTCCCCTTCCTTGGCATGCTGGTGGACCAAGCGCTCAGAGGTACGGTCCAGGTCATCCGCTCGCGGAGGATGGTGGCGGGAGCGCGCTGGGAAAGAGGGACGCGGTGGCGAGTTCGACGATGGTGGAGCGGGCTGGTTGGCTACGTCGAGTTGGCGGCTGCGGCAGGTAGTGCAACGGCCGATGCCTCAACCAGGGCGAACAGAACGGCTGATTGCTGATGGGTTAGCGTTATCTTAGAAAACGGGAAAATGACTAGAACTACCCCACGGAATCAACGGTAGATGATTGTATACTGTTACCTCCCATCTTTAACAGTATAGGGTATCTAAAAAACCTCTTCGTGAAACCCTCGTCTGCTTGCAGTATAGAATAGATTTACGGCAAGCTGCCAAATTCTCCAAAGCAAATTGAGGCAAAGTGACACCAAGGTAGCCACGAACATCCAGGATTAGGCCACTACGTACCCCCAGCGTATTGCTGCAACCTGGTGCTCAACAACGCTAGCGACAGATGATGATTCGCATGTGTGGCAAGCAACATCGGAGAAGAGCGGAGACGTGGCCGACCAAACCAATCAGTCAACGCCGCCGAAACGAAGACACACTGCAACCAACCATTAGACTCGGCTGACAAACCAGCTAATGGCGACGAACCAAGCCTCACGAATCCACCCCTTCCCTAGCCCCATCCCCAAACACCACAGATCCATCAAATCTTGGAGCCCCTCCCTTCTCACCCCAACCCTCAACCGAAAGCAGCAGTCGGGAAAACACGACCGCCGGTGGCTTCTCCACCTTCCCCAAATCGCCTCTTCTCTTTCCCGAAGATGCGCAGGTGCAAGACGGGCGGTGAAATTGTTACCGACCAACATGGTGTACGCAGAGCTGAACCGACACGGAGGAAGTCGCAAGCTAGGGGCTGACCTACGGCCCCATGGTGCGATATCACGTTGACCAGCGTGGTCCACATCGGGGAAAAAACGTAGAAGCGCTGGGAGGGCTCGATTTCTTGGGAGCTTAGTAACTGTATCGATATACGGATTGCAGCCTTGCCTTGCATCGAAGGGCACTCTGCTTCTCATCCACTGCAACTGCAAGCTCCACCTCCACACACAACCAGACGCAGCAGCCAGCTAAATATGACGCAGAAGATCGTGATCGCGGTGCAGATGGCGAGCAGCAGGTGCCGGTCCAAGGCGCTGGCGCTGGTGGCGGCCACGCCCGGAGTGGATTCGGCGGCGCTGGCGGGAGATAGGAAGGACCAGCTGGTGGTCGTCGGCCACGGCGTCGACTCCGTCAACCTCACCAGCGCGCTGCGTAGGAAGGTCGGCCACGCGCAGCTGCTGCAGGTCGTCGATGTCAAGAAGGAGGACGGGAAGAAGCCGCCGGCCGCCGTGGTCGAATGCTACGCGCACTCCGGGTACTCCTACCCGTACGGCTACTACTACCCATCGCAACCGGCGGCGGTGAACGTCTTCTACGAGCTGCAGCACTACCCTGCTGTTGCCGCCGTCGAGGCGTACGGGTACCCGTGCTCGCGGCCCGAGCCGGGCACCTGTTCGGTAATGTAGATATGGAAGGAGGAATTTGTTGGTTAATCCTGTCGCGTGTATCTACTACAGTAGTGTTCAGCCTAAGCTATAGGGTCGAATTTCAGTTAGTTAAGCTGGCATCAATTTCAGGTCTTGTGTTTGCTTAGATCCTATTCCTATGTAATCGCCTGTGACCTGCAGCTCAAAGCCTCAAAGGGCAGAGTTTCTAACAAGCAGACCGTCGGCATGACAAGTCCGGTCTCCACTTTGCAGTCCAGCAAAATCTGTCACGCGCCCAAAAAATGGACAACATGGCGGTGTTCCCACAAATATTCTGCTCAAATCCGCAATCGGCTTCCGGAACCGAGATCTCGAGCGGTCTGTTCTGATGGTTCCAACAAATCTGATCCTGCAGGGGTTAACACTCAGACAGCAGAGATCGTCCACGTCCAGTGCGTTCTCCTTTCCTGTGGTATGATGAAAGTCCCCCAACAGAAATCCAGTTCTGATAAAGCAACCGAGGAAACAAAATAATTGATATAGCTAGATGTTTGAGATTGGCAAAGATTTCAGATGTTTCAGCTGCCAAGCTATCACGTCATGGAGAAGGAAGATGGTGCACAGGTGTGTTATCATGCAGCTATGCGACATCACACTGCAGGATGAATGTGCCGCTGTTTCTTCAGGATGCTTCGAACCTGCTATGCAAGAATATGTTTGCATGTCTCGTGCTCCTGTTATGATCACACCACACTACATTTCTTGCCTTGTAGCATGATCTTCAGGGGCACTATATACCAGAATGGGCAAGAGTTTCACACGCACAAAAAAAAAAGAATGGCCAAGCACGAGTGCTCTGCTTAGTAGTGGAAAACCAACAGCCGTGCTGCAATCGACTAACGCTGCAGTTAGTTGCAGAGGTGCTATGACTGACACTGGGGTAGTTGCAGAGGTGCTGGTCTGTGCGAGAGAAATTCCATCATTCTAAATTAAAAGATACATGTCCTTGTTTTAACTTTAATAACCAATTAATGGAAATATGTTGGTATTGGTTAAGGTCATCATGGAAATAAGTCAAATAAGTAGAGGGAAACTGGATAAACTAAAATAACTTTCTTAGGGGTCTTTATGAGAAGATCATAGTTAAGGTCATGGTGGAAGAAACCACAGATATATTGTTAGCACGGAAAGATCACTTAAGGTCATGGGGGAAGAAACCACAGATATATTGTTAGCAGGGAAGATCACAAATCCGTAGGTTCCTGAATAAGAGTGGTGATTAAGTTGTTGTTTCGAGATTTACTACCTGAATTTCAAATATCACTAATTATGGCAGGATAAACAAAAGTCTGGCAGTTGGATGATGAGGTGATTTTAGACATCTTGCCAAGGTGGGCACCAAGGAGCTCTCCAAAGAGAAATGTTTTACCTCGGTGAGTTGGAAGAAAGAGTGTCCTTTGAGCATAGGGAGTAACTTAAGTATGGAGGTCCAGAGAGCAGATTTTGGGAATTTAGAACTAGCAGTCCAGAGAGAGGAGTCAGCAAAATAATTAGACTTGAGGATGAGGTAGAGGTGGGAGGTGGGAGAGGCAGCAATTCTCTAGGCAGTAGAAAGAATGAGACCCTGATTCATGGCCTTGAGATTTCTAATACCCAACCCCTCACCCTCCTGCTTGGAAGGGCAAATGTCTTTCCACACTCTAAAATAAAGGCTCCTAGATGAGCTATCCTTTTTAATTCCCGTCCACCAAAAAAATCCTGATCATAGCGGTTAGTTTAGTGATAAATTTCTTTGCTAATAAAATGGTTGACATGCAATAAATTTCTTTGCTATCTAACTAGTTCCAGCCTAGCAGCATGCGAGCGCATGTTGGCTTTGTAAGAGGGCAACTTAGCCATAAATTTATCAAGCACAAAATTGTAAGGAGTGGTTCTATTTTTTGCCAGAAGAATGAGTGGGTGACCTAGATGAGTGAAATCACTGTTCATAGCTGGAACCGGGAAAATGGACATTGGCACTGAAAAGGATAGCAGATTTGTTCCATTTTTGGGTTTGACCTGACTTAGCACAAATGTGTTGGAGAATGTGTGCCATCTTGGATGCTTCCTCATGAGTTGCTTGCCCACAAACCAGAAGGTCATCTGCAAAAAGCAAAGAGTGGACAGGAGTACAATTTAGTCCAAGCACGATACCCAGTGGTGGAGCTAGCAGAAAACGA
>NC_041381.1:70936927-70974054 GCF_002162155.2 Triticum dicoccoides
CCCTCTAAGTTTTTAGCTGTCATAGCATCATTGAGAGACAAAGAAAACTCATTAATTGTCAGCACAAAAAGATAGGAGGATAATGGACAACCCTGCCTGATACCTTTGGTACTCCCGAATCTTCAAAGTTTGCCCATTAATGATAACATAAGACAAGAGAATACATGCACGGATAGATCAAAATAATAAAATAACCATGTAGCCGTTTGCCTGTGAGAGAAGAGACAATGAAATTCCATTCTGAACGATGGATAGCTTTTGCAATGTCAAATTTTAGCATAAAACCTTGATACTTCCAGGATCTAATTGCAACAGAATGGGTAATTTCCCGAGTGATAATAATGTTATCACTAACACGTTAGCCCTCTATGAAAGCTTGTTGAGACGGGTCAACGTAATCCGAAAAGTGAGGCTTGAACCTATTTGCAAGAATTTTAGCAATGGTCTAATAAGTTGGCACCACTTGGTCGATGGTAAATCATTCGACATCCAACGCAACACATACTACACGTGACTCAACACTTATTATGTTGATGCCCTTTTCCTTTTGAGAGATGTTCCCCCTTTTGATGTGGTATGGAATTGGTATTACGACCTTATTCAAAGGGAAGGATGTTCATAGCAAAAGCAAATGGTCGCAAAAAGTGTTGACTATTTTGGTTCGTATGAGAATCTTGTTGTTGTACGTGTGTACCCCATAACCAAGGGTGTTTGGATGTTCTAGAATTTAGTAGAATTTTGAACCCCTGTTTCAAAAGATAGTAGTTGGTTGGAATACAACTAGAACCAAGCGGGTCCAAGATCCGATGGTATAGGACGAGCGGCATGAAGGAGAATGTAGGTAGTTGCTACGCCTTCCAGCTGGGCAGATGCCATAACACATTTTAAAATGTTTGAAAAAAATCTAGCATATTGACACAATATCAATCTAAGTTATCACAAAATTTAATACTAAAATTCTAAACATTGCTTGAGATATAAAAATGATAAAATTGACATTAATGTGATAATGGGCCAACTCTAAAACCCAACTTACATTATGTACTATTCAATGCCGAATTTGTCCTTTATGTGAATAATACGTCAAGCGTGCGGGTGCTATGTCTCGCCAATAGGAATTCCTGATACCGTATCGATTCCTATTAGGAATTGCCTACGGGCGGGTGACTATCGGGCCGCCCCATTAGCGCAGGTCGCTCCCTGCCACCCGTGTCACTTTAGGTTCGCCCAGCTCCAGTTGTTTTCCTTTTTGGTTTTCTTTATTTTTTAATTGTTTTTTCTATTTTTTTCACCTGTTCTCATCATTTTTTTTTGTTTTTTCCTTCATTCTAATTTGGTTTCTTCATTTCTTTTCACTGGTATTCTTTTTCCTTTTTTTCTCCGTTATACTTTGGTTTCCTTTGTTTCTTTCTTGGTTTTCATTTATGCTATTTTGTCGGGTTTATTTTTTAACACACATTTACTTTTTCTCAGTACTCAATGTACATTTGTTAGCGCATACGTGAAACATTTTTTCGATACACATTGGACATTTTTCAAATTCTTAATGTATATTTAATAAAAATGCATGGCTTGAACAATTTTTTGAATAGAAGGTAATATTTCAAAATACACATTACAGATTTTCATAATGGCGATAAACATTTCTCTAAACTAAGTAAATATTTTCCTGTGTATAATTATCAAAATTTCACAGACATTTTTTGGAAACACATGAACAAATATCATGTACACTTTTTAAATGGAAGTAATCATTTATTTACCTACACGAACAATTTTTGATATTGCATAAATATTTTTTTAATGTCCCAAACATTTTTTTTAAACTTGGCATTTTTTAATTGTACGATTTTGTTTTTGACATTACACAAAAAAATAATTAGGAACACATTTTGAAATACACGCATATATTTTTTTGAACGTGGGACATTTCTAAAAATGTCACGGACATCTTTTAGTGCTAAGAAACATATTTGGCATTACACAAACAATTTTTACATTGTATACACATTTTCTAGAAACAATTTACATACTTTGTTAAGTGTGGGAATAAATTTTTATTGCCACGAACATTTCTTTGAAAAGTTATCAATTTGTTTTAAAGTGAGAAGTCCATACTACAACCTTGGACTACCACCAAAGTCTAAAACACAACCCTAAACTATGAAACTATCTTGTTTACAACCATCAACTTTCAAACCAGACAAATAATAACTATGGACTGTGGTTTTGATCGTTTTTGACTGGTTTTGACTAGATGGTTTCCCAGCACAAGGTTGTAAACTAGACAGTTTCGTAGTTCAAGATTGTATTTAGACTTTCATGGTATTCAATGTTGTAATATGGACTTCTTCTTTTTTTTTAACTTCCCTAACAAAAATTTTATACTTGTTAACATTTTTTCAAATTCATGGTTTTGATTTTTAAAGTAAGTTTATGTTTTTGAAATATATGCATTTAAAACATTTAAAAAACTAAAATTTGAGTGACATCAGGATGACGTCAGTATGACAACCCTCATCGCCTACTGGACCAGCCCACCACCTGCTCATTGTAGCATGCTCGCAGGCAAGGCGGACATTTGTCCGGCTATAAGCGAGACATAGACCCCTCCCCCCCCTCTCTCCTCCGCGCGTACTCTATTAGTAGCGGGATGCCTTTTTCTGCTTGCTTCTTGATGAAAACATAATGACGTGCAAATTCTATATACCTAAGAGAGTGATCTCCACTACTTCTAATTATCTTGACATGCATACTTCCACATCATCAAAATTGTTATAGCCGTTAAATTTACTATCAAGATTAACTAGCATCCATCTGATCTACACACGAGAATTCCCTATGGTGCACCATGCACTAGTGGATTTTAAGCGGGTTTTAAATCACACTAGATTTAATTATGATACAACCCACTGCTTTTTTTTCTAGACGTGCAACCATGTCACGTCAACATATCATGCATATAAGTTATAAATTACATTTTTTGTATTAGCATATCCGTGCAGCACTGCCACATCATCAGTTCCTGCATGCAAGTCATCAGTTGTTTTCTTTAGAATGACACTTTTAAATGTAATCTAATTTCTTTTCTCTTTTACACATGCTTTTGTTATATGCTTATATTTTTTAATGTTTTAAATTGTATATCAAGAAAAACTCTTTCATTTCATTTTATTAATTTTAGTTGTTTATCTAGCATCCAATTACGCATTTAACAAAATTACCGCATCAACGTGCGGGGTATCATCTGCTTAACACAGTGCAGTCGACATATATTGCCAGTTCTGCACACTGACTCGGAAGCCACAGTGCAGTTTGTTTATGCAGCCCCGGCCTCTACTTTCCATGGTGCTCCCAACCAAGTCCCAAGTGGTTCTCCTTGTCATCCGCTCTAGCGCGGTAGACAACCAATATATGGTTCCACTAACGCCTAATGTGTTCCTTCCTTTTGATTGCCTTGAGAGATATTAGCAGCGCACTAGCACGCACTTGCGCATGCACGCTCAAAAGGCATGGAGACAAAATTAAGCGCCCGTTATACCATCCACCTCTCGATCGCTTTCCGTTATTCTAAGGAGAATTTTGGACGAGCCGATCAGGCCAATATCCAGGCCAGCTATCTATATAAACCATGTTATGTACTGCTCGAATGCTTCAGTCAGCGCTCGAGGGAACTGAGGACTAGAGCTAGAGAGAGCTGAGAGAAAGAAGAGGAAGATGGGCTCCAGCAGAGTTGGTAGAGTTTCAGTTGTTCTTCTACTGCTCATCGTCGTTTTGGTTTGCGCCGCAGGTCGGTTGTTTCCCTGTTCTCACCCGTTTGATTTTGTTGTGCTAGAAAAGAAAACGTATTTTGTCTTCTGCTTGTTGGAGCTAAACTTTTAACTTGGATCTTCTGCTGTGATCTCTGTAGGAGGCAGGGGTCTGGCCGAAGAAAAGATTCAGAAGGTATATACTATATATGCCCATCTACTTGATTGTCCATCCATTCAGGCACCGCACAAGTGTAGACTTCTTTGAGAACTAAATGGTCTGTTTGAATTACAAAGTTGATAATACAAACTGAGTATGTTTCCAAGTTCCATGTGGACAAGTTTAAATTTCTATATATTTGGAGCTATCTTTATCAGGAAATAAAGTCTTATATTGTTCTCATCTCGCAAATTCAGGACCATCGCAACGCTGCACACAAGGAGGGAACGACAGCTCTAGGCAGTCATCCAAGGAACCTCATGGTGAAGACGAATGACTACGGCCGCTACGACCCGACTCCAGCGTTCTCCAGGCCTCGCTTCAAGCCTATACCTCACTGATGGACATGACCGTTGCTCTGCTCCTGCACAGTCATAAATATGGTTAAACTAATTAACAACATATATACGTATATAACTAAATCAGAATTGATGAGTATAGTACTATGGTTGTCATTTCTGTAAGGTATGCGAACCACTGGTTCGGGCACTGTTTTCCTAAGTTTGTAACTGATATAAGAGTAAGGGTTGTACTGTATGTCCAATGTTATATTTATAGTTATGCAATATGCCACAAAAACAATATGTTTAGATACTCCATTCAGCGATGAATTACAATTGTATACTTTTAGTCGCGTATAACACATGTTTCACTGGTAAAATTGACGACCTAAATACATGTGCCACTACTGGAATCGCCGCCTTTGCCGAGTTCCAGAGGCTTTTGTACTCGGCAAATAAATGTTGTAGACGGAACGGAGCAAATATCAAATGCTTTCAGAGGCTTTTGTATCCAGCAAATAAATGGTGTAGATGGAACAGAGCAAACATCAAGTTCTTTCTAGGGGCTTTTGTACTCGGCAAATAAGGGCTCCTTTTATTCAAACGATTTGCATAGAAATTTTGGAGGATTGGAATCCTTAGAATTTTTCCTATGTTGATTGTTTGATTCATACGAATTTGATGGTACGAATTTGACGGTATTGCTTTGAGCAACTTGCATATCCTATACTGCTCTTGTTTGGATACTCTAACTTAGCTAGATGTTAGACTAACTCATGACTAACCATGAACTAACTGTAGCCAAAGAGGTGTTTGGATGACAGGGTTAGATTGACAATAAATGTACTTGATGGAGAGAGAAAAGTGATTTTAACTAGCTCCATTTAGCAGCACTTGGCTGGCGGGATAGAGAGAGAAAAGTGATTTTTTAGTGGGCCCAACGAGAACTACCTCCAATTAGAACCTCTTGGGTGGGATATTTTTTTGATGGGTTTGGTGTAACTTGCTTCAATTTAATCCTCATGTTTGGATACTTTAGGGCTATTTGAGCCCCAACTAGCTCAAACTAACTCTAACCCATGGATCCAAACAGGGCCAAAGTTAGTCTCGGAAAACACATTAAGCCCTATATGCATGGACAAACAAAGTACATGATACTAGCAAACGCTCGCCATTAGTAGTAGTTCATTGGTTGGTTTTGATTTTTGATTCAGTTGCTCTGCTGCTACCGTCCAATATTCGCGTGTGGTTGTCTCTAGAATAAAAAAAGAAGGTAGTACTTACTGTAGGAAAGGTGAAGTGACGGTTGCTTCGCCCGAGCAACTTATTACTATGGGAATATTGGAGTACCAGCGGATTCAACGAACAGAAAAATGATGGTTGCTTCGTCCGAGCAACTTACAGTGGCGAAAATGGGACTCTATGATTTGACTGCTCACTAGTCATTATTACTATGGCGCAACGACCGGGATGAATCTTTCCCTGCAGTTGTGCACCCAATATTGCTGCATGGCAGGTGGATCCGGATGAAGGATGTCCCACATATCGGCGAAACGAAGTTGAATTGTTTCCGGCATTGCAATCAATCCTTCAGGATTTGTTTATATGCAAGCATAATTTTAATGAAATTGTACTTTGATGCTATGAAGGTTTCAACTTTGATTCCCGCAGGAAAAAAAGGTTTCAACTTAGGATTCATGTGTCCTCTTGCCCCAAGATTGTCTCTTTACAACATTCCATCAAATACAAAAGAAACTACCATGGCTGCTAATGCATCTTAATGATTCGCATACCAGTGCCAATATTCACATCACAACTGAAGACAAAGTTGTGAGTGAAGGAAATATGCCCTAAAGGCAATAATAAAGTTGTTATTTTATATTTCCTTATATCATGATAAATGTTTATTATTCATGCTAGAATTGTATTAATCGTAAACTTGATACATGTGTGGATACATAGACAATATACAGTGTCCCTAGTAAAGCCTCTACTAGACTAGCTCGTTAATCAAAGATGGTTAAGTTTCCTAACCATAGACATGAGTTGTCATTTGATGAACGGGATCACATCATTAGGAGAATGATGTGATGGACAAGACCCATCCGTTAGCTTAGCATAATGATCGTTATGTTTTATTGCTATTGCTTTCTTAATGTCATATACATATTCCTTTGACTATGAGATTATGCAACTCCCGGATACCGGAGGAATACCTTGTATACTATCAAACATCACAACGTAACTGGGTGATTGTAAAGATGCTCTACAGGTATCTCGGAAGGTGTTTGTTGGCTTGGAATAGATTGAGATTTGAATTTGTCACTCTGAGTATCGGAGAGGTATCTCTGGGCCCTCCCGGTAATGCACATCATAATAAGCCTTGCAAGCAATGTGACTAATGAGTTAGTTGCAGCATGATGCATTACATAACGAGTGAAGAGTCTTGCGGGTAACGATATTGAACTAGGTATGAAGATACCGATGATCGAATCTCGGGCAAGTAATATATCGACAAAGGGAATAACGTATGTTGTCATTACGATTTGACCGTTAAAGATCTTCGTAGAATATGTAGGAACCAATATGAGCATCCAGGTTCCACTATTGGTTATTGACCGGAGAGGTGTCTCGGTCATGTCTACAAAGTTCTCGAACCCGTAGGGTTCGCACGCTTAATGTTCGATGACGGTTTTGTATTATATGAGTTATCTGATTTGGTGACCGAATATTGTTCGGATTCCCGGATGCGATCACGGACATGATGAGGAGTCTCGAAATGATTGAGAGGTAAATATTCATATATAGGACGATAGTATTCGGACACCGGAAGTGTTCTGGGGGTACCGGGTACGTATCGGGTCACCGGAAGGGGTTCGGGCAACCCCCGGCAAGCTATATGGGTCTAATGCGCCAAGAGGGGAAACACACCAGCCACTAAGGGGTTGGTGCGCCCCCTCCCCATATGGTCTGGCCGAATTGGAGAAGGAAAGGAAAAATGGAATAGGATTTCCCTTTCCCCCTCTTCCCTTCCTACTCCGAATAGGAATAGGAAAGGGGGAGGACGAATTGGGAGGACCCCAAGTAGGATTCCTCCTACTTTGGGTGCCCCCTTGGCTGCCTCTCCTCCCCTCCAACCTATATATATATATGTGGGGGGGGGGGGGCACCGCTAGAACACACAACAAACATTGTTAGTCGTGTGCGGCGCCCCCTCCAAATTTACGCCTCCGGTCATATTCACGTAGTACTTAGAGTACTTAGACGAAGCCCTGCACGTATCACTTCACCATCACCGTCATCATGCCATCATGCTGACGGAACTCTCCCTGAACACTTTGCTGGATCAAGAGTTCGAGGGACGTCATCGAGCTGAACGTGTGCAGAACTCAGAGGTGCCGTATGTTCGGTAATTGATTGGTCAGAACGTGAAGAAGTTCGACTACATCAACCGCATTGTCAAACGCTTCCGCTTTCGGTCTACGAGGGTACATGGACACACTCTTCCCCTCTCGTTGCTATACATCTCCTAGATAGATCTTGCGTGAGCGTAGGAATTTTTTTGAAATTGCATGCTATGTTTCCCAACAGTGAGAATGTGTACACATAAAGAAAATATATAATTGATCGATGCTGTTCGTAGCCATGGCTCCATTTCCTGGGCACAATGTTCATTGGTTGGCAGCTAGTTTCACCCAGCTCTGTAGCCAAAAAGAGGTGTATGGAGAACATCACAATCCGATCATTTTGTGCAGCTCCACTAAAATCGAGCTGATCATCCATGTTTGCAAAGATTTTCAGTCAGTGTGATTGCAATAATAGTGGAACTAGATGATGAAACATAACACATACAAATAGAAGCCCATCACCTCTGCGATCTTTCTTTAGGACTAACTACTTGCTGGAGAAGATTAGGCACGAAGTTGTTGGGGAACGTAGTAATTTCAAAAAAAAAATCCTACGCACACGCAAGATCATGGTCATGCATAGCAATGAGAGGGGGAGTGTATCTTCATACCCTTGAAAATCGCTAAGCAGAAGTGTTTATCAACGCGGTTGATGTAGTCGTATGTCTTCATGATCCGACTGATCCAAGTACTGAACGCACGGCACCTCCAAGTTCTGCACACGTTCAGCTCGATGACGTCCTCGCCTTCTCGATCCAGCAAGATGGGCGAAGTAGTAGATGAGTTCCGGCAGCACGACGGTGTGGTGACGGTGTTGGTGAAGAACAATCTCCGCAGGGCTTCGCCTAAGTACTACGGAAACTATGCCGGAGGATAAACTAGAGGGGACGGGGTTGCCGGCACACGGCTTGGTGTTTCTTGATGTGTCTTTGGTGCTAGCCCTGCCCCTCTATTTATATGTTGAGCCTTGGGTCGAAACTTGGAGTAAAAGCCTCCAGAAAGTCGGTTTCACCCGAAAGGCAAGAGTCCTTCTCGGACTCCAGGGCCAGACGCCAGGGTTCCCGGCATCTAGACCCAGACGCCAGGGACCCTGGTGTCTGGCCCCTGGACTCCGCAAAACTTCCTTTTGCGCTTTCCAAAAACCTTGTGGGCTTTCCCCTTTGGCCCAAATAACGTGTTCTCGTACCCAAACATTTCGGGAAACATCCGGAACCCCTTCCGGTGAATTCCGGAACCCTTCCGGAGATCAAACAGTATTATCCCATATATCAAACTTTATCTCCGGACCATTCCGGAGTTCCTTGTCATGTCCATGATCTCATCCGGGACTCCGAACAACATTCGGTTACCAACATACATAACTCATATAATACTATATCGTCAACGAAACGTTAAGCGTGCGGACCCTACGGGTTCGAGAACTATGTAGACATGACCTAGAACTGTTTCCGGTCAATAACCAATAGCGGAACCTGGATGCTCATATTGGCTCCTACATATTCTACGAAGATCTTTATCGGTCAAACCGCATAACAACATACGTTGTTCCCTTTGTCATCGGTATGTTACTTGCCCGAGATTCGATCGTCGGTATCTCAATACCTAGTTCAATCTCATTATCGGCAAGTCTCTTTACTCGTTACGTAATACATCATCTCACAACTAACTCATTAGTTGTAATGCTTGCAAGGCTTAAGTGATGTGTATTACCGAGAGGGCCCAGAGATACCTCTCCGACAATCGGAGTGACAAATCGTAATATCGAAATACGCCAACCCAACAAGTACCTTCGGAGACACCTGTAGAGCACCTTTATAATCACCCAGTTACGTTGTGACGTTTGGTAGCACACAAAGTGTTCCTCCGGTAAACGGGAGTTGCATAATCTCATAGTCATAGGAATATGTATAAGTCATGAAGAAAGCAATAGCAGAATACTAAACGATCGTGTGCTAAGCTAACGGAATGGGTCATGTCAATCACATCATTCTCCTAATGATGTGATCCTGTTAATCAAATGACAACTCATGTCTATGGCTAGGAAACATAACCATCTTTGATCAACGAGCTAGTCAAGTAGAGGCATACTAGTGACAATCTGTTTGTCTATGTATTCACACATGTATTATGTTTCCGGTTAATACAATTCTATCATGAATAATAAACATTTATCATGATATAAGAAAATAAATAATAACTTTATTATTTTCTCTAGGGCATATTTCCTTCAGTCTCCCACTTGCACTAGAGTCAATAATCTAGTTCACATCATCATGTGATTCAACACCAATATTCACATCTGTGTGTGATTAATACTCACAGTTCACATTGTCATGTGATCAACACTGTCGTGGAATTAACACGTCAGATGTTCTTACTGTGAGGACTTAGTCGCGAGGCCAACACATCTATGTGGTAGCTTGAGAGGGGTTGAGCGGAATCGAGAGACGCAACACAAACAAGGGTTTAGACAGCTTCGGGCCCCGGGAAACATCATCCGATAAAAATCCTACATGTTGTTTGACGCTAGATCTCATTATCATCACGAGGGAGTCACCGTAAACCGGCTCTCCTCTAATTGTGTCTAGCCCTAGAGATTGTTCCTTCCTTGTCCCTCTTTGGGGAGCCCTGCCCCTCCTTATATATGTTGAAGGGGCGGGTTACATGTGGAGTCCAGCTCGGACTCTAACTTAAACTATTTTGACTTCCTTTCCTGGGCTTCTTAACGTCTGCCGGTTTAACATTGTCTGCCGGTTTAACAACGTCTGCCGGTTTAACATTGTCTGCCGGTTTAACAACGTCTGCCGGTTTAAAAATGTCTACCGGTTTAACACTTGCCGGTTTACCATCTGTCTTAGCCATTTGCCGGTTTAACACTTGCCGGTTTACCGTCTGTCTTGGCCATCTGCCGGTTTAACACCCGTCGGTTTACCGTCTGACTCAGCCATCTGTCTTAACTGTCTGCCGGTTTACCATCCGCCGGTTTACCAAGTCCCGGCCGATTTACGATTCCGGCCGGGTCATACCGCGGGGTATATCCCCGACATTAGCCCCCAGTTTAATTTGGATTTATCCATGTTAAACTGATCCTGATCATCCTTAAGTCCTTGTCACTTCCTTCTTATAGAAAATCTGGTTTAATAGGCCAGCTTCATAATCAACTTGCTGACACTAGTTTCTCATAGAAAATATATTGTGAAGAATAACTCCTTTGATTCAGCTCCCAATGCTTAAAAACAATATTGGTCCTTGAAATATTCATCTGATCTTCAGCCGGTTTAAGAATTTAACACTTGCCGATTTATAAATATTGATAACACCGGGTGATACTTGTAGTTAACATCCAATTTGAAAATATACCTCTTATATGACTATCCTTGTAGCCCTCAAGTCTTAAGAAGGTAGCATAGCAACAGCTTAAGACTTGCTTCAATATAAATTTCACAATCTTGAAGAAATCCAGGTTGTTCATCTCAATCACTAGTCAGAATTGAGTATTCCACATATGTAGCCCCCAAGTGCCGGGTTGTCATGCTTGCAGCAACCTGGGACTTTGTAAATATAATCTTGTAAAACTTTAAACAGCAACGTGTAGCCCTCAAGGGCCGGCTCAGTAAGATAATATTGAGCTGGGACTTTGATGTATATTTCAATGGAAATAACATCATATGATGTAACCCCCATCATGGGGCTTGAATTCACGTCCACAAGGTTAAGAGCCTTGTGCTTTACCAACTGAGCAGTGGACCCTTCAATATAATGAATAAAAAGCTTTGTACCTTGAATTGTTTGACAGGAGCAATTGGTAGCCCCCAAGGGCCGGCTCATTATAATATGATGAGTCAGGTCTTCAATAAGATGAACAAAGAATGACTTTGCCTTAGCCCCCAAGTGTCATGGTGTATGCTTGCAGCGACATGAGACTTGCATATTTGATGTAATCTCAACTTAAATAATGTAGCCCCCAAGTGCCGGGTTGTAAGCCTGCAGCAACTCGGAACTATTCTTTCAATTGTAGAATAAAAATCATATCCACTGATAATATGATAGCCATTGCGCTAAAGCGACTTTGAAAACCTTAATCATAATACTGGTTATTGATAACCATAATAGAAATCCAGCCATGTTGGCTATTTGAATAATATACCCAATGATTTATAAGCGCGTAATTCCAATGGCGCAATCCAAATATATGCTGGCGACTTATAGTCCAAAGCCAGGCCAGGTCAATAAACACCGGATTATAAGTGATTATGTACTGACAACTTGTAGTTGAAAGTCAACCTGGGTTAATGAACACCGGGTTAATTTGATGACTGATAGTCATGCCCGGTCAATAGACACCGGTTCAACATAAAATTTATGAAAAGAGAAAAAATCTTGACAAAGGCAAATAAAACCGTGTAGTCGAGGCTTTTTGAGGGCTGTCAGGCCCAAATTCGAGGCTTTTTGTGGGCTGCCAGGCCGCTGAGTTGAACCATTTAACAAAGCCTTTTAAGATGGACCTCCAACTAACCAATCACCGTTTTAACTTTGACAAGTGCAGGGTCTCAATGAGAGTAACTGTCAAACGTTCGGAGGGTCGTGCCAGGATGACCTGGATAGGAGTGTCTTACTTGATGAAGGCAGGTTAACCCGGGGTTTTAGGTAAATATACCAGGCTTCCAAGCCGTGGGTCGATACCCAGCTACAAGGGTCCATTCAAACTCCTTGGTATTTGACACAAGGAGCCCCCAAGTAACGTGATGAGTTGTGCTCATTGGGTGCCTATGTTTGACTTGTGCATAGCATCCAGACTCTCTTTGGCCCCTTGGGTGTGAAGCTCCCAAGCTATGTTGTGGCGTGATAGCCGGTTTAACAGGTAGTACTCCGCTTTGTCAGCTGAAGCCCCCATGTAACCAATAATATGATAAGCCAATAAGGCGGGATACCCATGTTTGAACCGTGCATCATGGCAATAGGTCCTCTTCGGCAACCTTTAACTTTTTGCAAGAGATAAATTCTTCTTGAACCGTGATTTTGAACCGGATATTGACAACTTCAGAGATTTGTGGGAGATAAATTTCCCCTTGAACCGGATTTTGAACCGGATTTGAGAGCTTCAAAGCTTCATGATAGATAAATTTCCTTTTGAACCGGATTGTAAACCGGATATTTGGAGAGCTTCAGTGAGACTAACTTCCCTTGAGCCAGATTTTTCAACCGGATATTTATGAGAGAGAGATGTGTCTTGAACCGGATTTTAAACTGAAATCCTTTCTGATGATCCAGAACTTCTTTATTGAGCCGGGATTTTGTCATATACTGTCTGAGCCGGAAATTCTCTGATGGCCTTTAAATTTTCATCAATATAGCAGTAGCCTCCAGGATCGGGTTATCTTTCCCTTCAACCTCCTGGGGCACTTGAATTTGCTGAAACTAGCAAGACTTGCTGAATCATATTATTGTAGCAAATTTATACTTTAGACAGATATCACCTGATTCGTCCGGACAAGAGATGAGTCGGCCGTGGCATTGTAAAGCGGCATGGACGGGAGAGTCGGCCACGGGGTTAGACGGGTAAATTGCCCATAGTGTTGTAAACCGTCGCGGACGAGCAAGTTGTCCTCCACGTGGTAAGCTGGCGCGGACACGTGAACCGGCCGCGAGGACGGACGGGCGAGTCGTCCGTGGCGTTGTAAGGCGGTGCGGACGGGTGAGTCAGCTGGCCCGTTTGATGTAAACTAGACCGCGACACGCGTGCCCGTGGAGCCACGCGACACAGCCGAACGTGCATCCGTGGCATAACACCACTCCCCTTTTTATTTAATAGTCATCCTGCGTAAAAAATATTACCGGACAAAATAATTGTTCTTTGACAAAAATAATATTGTGCTTTTATAAAATATATTTAAATAGATATCATTTGATGTTTTTTGTCGGATGAACGCGGATACTGGCGTTGGATAATATATATACATGGAACCCTGCTGATGTGATGTGGCACAACACTCACGTGAACTTCCTCTGTCTTTCTCCCTTCTTTGTAAAACGGGCATGTGGCGGAAGGGACAGAAAGCTCGGCATCTTGACGCCTTAACTCGGGGAGGCTCCAAGGCAGGGGCAGTAGGCCGGTTCAGGAGTGGTGACTCGGGACTGGGTCCCGGGGCGACTTGAGTAGGCCCATGGCGGTTCACGAGCGGCAGCTGCGGCAGAGACGGCGGTGAATCGGCAGCTCAACGCGGCCGTGTCGGCGGTTTGAAGGCGATCAGGGCCAGCCTGCAACAGCTTGAATAAAAAGCGGTGACCCGACGGAGGAGGTGAGGGGAGACAAGTGCCAGGACGAGGACCGGCGAGGCGGCGGCAGCGGCGGGTCAAGGCGGAGGCTAGGCCAGACTGTGGCTGATGCGCAGAACAAGGTGCGCGGAGGCGGTTTATGACGCCAGCGGACGTGGCCCAGCAAGAACTGCCGGTTCGGAAGCGGAGTCACGTGGTGGGAGGGCGGATCGAGACAAGGCCGGGCGTGGCTCGGTGTTGACCCGTCGTAGAGGAGGCGACTCGACAGCGGTTTGAATGCCGCGGGTGACTTTGCCAATGGAGCAGGACCGTCCACGACTCGGAACCAGACCCGCGGTCATCTTCTCACCGAAGGAGCCGGCGGCGGCGATTCGGACGACGACGGCTCTGCCGCGGGTGACTCACCGAAACGAGGTAAACCGGCGGCGGAGGTTTAAGCAGGCAACCTCTCCCAGTAGTTTAAACAGGCGGCGGTTTAAGCCCGATGGCGACGATGACTTGGCAACACGGTAATCAAGCGGCGGCGACTCATGGTCGGCTCTCAGGGCGACAACTTGGCGGTTTAAGGCAAAGCGACCAGGCAACGGAGTACCAGGTGCCGGGACCAGACAATAGGAGCACGACGGGTCAAGCGGAGGCTGAGATGGCATGGTAACTCGACGCATGATGGCGGAGGCAGCTTGTCGGCAGCATGGCAAACCATGGCCCCGGCGGCTTGCTGGCCACGGCGGGGTGGTAGGACCGCACTCAAGGCGGAGGCGATCGGCCATGCGGAGACGGCTGTTGAGGCTGGGTGACTCGATGCTGGCCATGGTGGCTCGACGCGATGGGAGAGACCGCGGTGGCGGTGACTTGAGACGAGGCCGGGCGTGGCTCGGTGTTGACCCGTCAGTGGCGGCGGAGTGGAGCGGCTTGGCGTGTGTGAGCTGCAGCAGAAAGATGCCAGCGAGGTACAGCAGCGACTCAAGGCACGGCAGTAGGCTAAGGCCACTCCTCCGGGTCACTGCAATGGCTTGACGCAGCTGCGAAGATGGCCCGAGGCCTGCTCTAGTAGGGGCCACGGCGGCTCTTGGCGGAAAAACTGAGGTCGGCAGTTTAGAGACGGACTCCGGCGGGAGCGGCGACCCGAGGTGAAGCGACGCTGCAGCCAGGGCGGCCCGGAAGTAACGGGGACGGGGCTTGAAGCGCTGGAGTTTGGCGACAGTGTAAACGCGTGCGCTTGTAGCGGCCCAGGTGCAGCGGATCATCCCCGGCCAGAAGAGGTGCGATAGCTCGGGCGGTCCAAAGTGGCAGCTTGGCGTGCCAGCGGGTTCGCGGAAGAATCAGCAAGGCAGGTTAACAACAGCAGCCAGGGGTGCCGCCTGCTTGACGTGTAACGGTTGAGACTTGAAGCGGGAGTAGTAGCCCATGTGAACGAGCGTTTCTTAATGCTGGCTTCCTTGTGTGTTTTTCAACCCCGTTTTTGTCAATCGAATTATGTCCTTCCAAAAACTGCTCCATGCTAGTGCTAGTACTAGTACTGGTTCTCGGTAGTGAAAAAAAATTGGACTTTACTTCACGTGGAGAGTAGCAAGGCTTCAGTGAAATCGGTCTTCTCAAGCACAACCTGACAGCTCAATGAATTGGATGTGTGTATTGCATGAAACCAAGAAAAATACGTGTCGGGCTGGGCCGACTCCTTCAATTAGCGGCCGTGGAAAATCTTGTCGGTCTTGGCGATTTTCAGGGCGGTGGCCGTACGGTTGCAGGATGTAACAAGACGGCACCAGGTGGATGATAGCGACAGCAGCCTAGAGTCCATGACGGAAACTGATTCCCTAGGCAACTCAGAATAGACGCAGCGACTCGCGGCTCCAACACGGATTCTAGGGTGAAGACAAAGTTAGTCACGGAGGCAGCGCTCGAGTGCTCGGTCGAGGCGGCAAACAACAAAGCCTGGAGTCCATGGAATTGACCCGGCGAAGAAGAGGCAACTTTGCTCGAGGTGTGGCGGTTTAAGGTGAAACGCGATGAGTACGCCCGCGAGGCGGGTGTCGGCGGCGGTCTTGAAACAAATTGGCCTTGTTCATGTTGATGATTTGCACGGATTTCGGTGAACCAACACTGAACCGAACCAACCCTTCAGGATTTTTTCTGATAATCTTGCCAACCAACCGGATGAACTCCACTAATAAATAATTTCTGATTTTGATCAAAATTGATATAGATCCTTTCAACACCGACTTTTCTTTATCCGGAAATTTGCGAGCTTCTCCAATCCCTGGAAGAGATCCCTCCAAGAACTCAACACCACCGTGCGTCTGGCCCCACGGTGAGCCCCACGGTGGGCGCCAACTGTCGTGGAATTAACACGTCAGATGTCCTTAGTGTGAGGACTTAGTCGCGAGGCCAACGCATCTATGTGGTAACTTGAGAGGGGTTGAGCGGAATCGAGAGACGCAACACAAACAAGGGTTTAGACAGCTTCGGACCCCGGGAAACATCATCCGGTAAAAACCCTACATGTTGTTCGAGGCTAGATCTCATTATCATCACGAGGGAGTCGCCGTAAACCGGCTCTCCTCTAATTGTGTCTAGCCCTAGAGATTGTGGGGCTGTTTGGATCATTGCCCCGAGACGCCATGCCAAAAAATTGGTCGTTGACCCAGCTTTGGTTCTCATTTGGTTGGTGGCCAAAAAATTGGTGCGCCCGCAGCTCCACATCAGCCGTAGTTCAATTCGTAGCCAACTTTTTGGCAGGGCGTGGGCGGCCAAATCCAGCACCAATTATTTGGCCAGCCTAGGATTGGCAAGGCCGGCATGGGCGCAAACCAAACAGCCCCTGTTCCTTTCTTGTCCCTCTTTGGGGAGCCCTGCCCCTCCTTATATATGTTGAAGGGTCGGGTTACATGTGGAGTCCAGCTCGGACTCTAACTTAAACTATTTTAACTTCCTTTCCTGGGCTTCTTAACGTCTGCCGGTTTAACATTGTCTGTCGGTTTAACAACGTCTGCCAGTTTAACATTGTCTGCCGGTTTAACAACGTTTGCCGGTTTAACAATGTCTACCGGTTTAACACTTGCCGGTTTACCATCTGTCTTAGCCATCTGCCGGTTTAACACTTGCCGGTTTACCGTCTGTCTTGGCCATCTGCCGGTTTAACACCCGCCGGTTTACCATCTAACTCAGCCATCTGTCTTAACTGTCTGCCGGTTTACCATCCGCTGGTTTACCAAGTCCCGGCCGGTTTACGATTCATGCCGGGTCATACCGCGGGGTATATCCCCGACAAACACCCAAAGGGTTTACTAGAGTCAATAATCTAGTTGACATCGCTATGTGATTAACACCCAAAGAGTACTAAGGTGTGATCATGTTTTGCTCGTGAGAGAAGCTTAGTCAACGGGTCTGTCACATTCAGAGCCGTATGTATTTTGCAAATATTCTATGTCTACAATACTCTGCACGAAGCTACTCTAGCTAATTGCTCCCACTTTCAATATGTATCCAGATTGAGACTTAGAGTCATCTGGATTGGTGTAAAAGCTTGCACCAATGTAACTCTTTATGACGGGCTCTTTTTATCACCTCCATAATCGAGAAACATCTCCTTATTCCACTAAGGATAATTTTGACCGCTGTCCATTGATCTACTCCTACATCACTATTGCACTCCCTTGCCAAGCTTAGTGGTAGGGTATGCAATAGATCTGGTACACAGCATGGCATACTTTATAGAACCTATGGCTGATGCATAGGGAATGAATTTCATTCTCTTTCTATCTTCTGCCGTGGTCGGGTTTTGAGTCTTACTCAATCTCACACCTTGTAACATAGGCAAGAACTCTTTCTTTGACTGTTCCATTTTAAACCATTTCAAAATCTTGTCAAGGTATGTATTCATTGAAAAACTTATCAAGCGTCTTGATCTATCTCTATAGATCTTGATGCTCAATATGTAAGCAGCTTCACCGAGGTCTTTCTTTGAAAAACTCCTTTCAAACACTCCTTTATGCTTTGCAGAATAATTCTACATTATTTCCGATCAACAATATGTCATTCACATATACTTATCAGAAAGGCTGTAGTGCTCCCACTCACTTTCTTGTAAATAGAGGCCTTTCCAAAAGTCTGTATAAAACCATATGCTTTGATCAACTCATCAAAGCGTATATTCCAACTGCGAGATGCTTGCGCCAGTCCATTGATGGATCGCTGGAGCTTGCACATTTTGTTAGCACCTTTAGGATTAACAAAACCTTATGGTTGTATCATATACAACTCTTCTTTTAATAAATCCATTAAGGAATGCAGTTTTGACATCTGTCGGTGTCAAAACCGGCGGATCTCGGGTAGGGGGTCCCAAGCAGTGCGTCTTAGGATCAATGGTAACAGGAGGCAAGGGACACGATGTTTTACCCAGGTTCGGGCCCTCTCGATGGAGGTAAAACCCTACGTCCTGCTTGATTAATATTGATGATATGGGTAGTACAAGAGTAGATCTACCACGAGATCGTAGAGGCTAAACCCTAAAAGCTAGCCTATGGTATGATTGTTGTTGTATATCTATCGACTAGCCTAGCCTTGGTTTATATAATGCACCAGAGGCCTAGGATAACAAGAGTCCTAGCCGAATACGCCGGTGGGGGAGGAGTCCTTGTCTTGATCGCCAAGTCTTGCGAAATCTTCCTTGTATGCGGCAGCTGTCCGGACTGGCCCATGAGAATACGGCCATGGGGGTCTCGGCCCAATCCAACTGATCGGGAGACGACGCATTGAGTACCCCCTAGTCCAGGACACCGTCAACATCCTTTTGCCAGATTTCATAAAATGTGGCAATTGCTAACATGATTCGGACAGACTTAAGCATCGATACGAGTGAGAAAATCTCATTGTATTCAACACCTTGAACTTATCGAAAACCTTTTTGCGACAAGTCAAGCTTTGTAGATAGTAACACTACTATCAGCATCTGTCTTCCTCTTGAAGATCCATTTATTTTCTATGGCTTGCCGATCATCCGGCAAGTCCACCAAAGTACATGGATCAAATCTCAGATTTTATGGCCTCAAGCCATTTCGTGGAATCTGGGCTCATCATCGCTTCCTCATAGTTCGTAGGTTCATCATGGTCTAGTAACATGACTTCTAGAACACGATTACCATACCACTCTGGTGCGGATCTTACTCTGGAAGATCTACGAGGTTTGGTAGCAACTTGATCTGAAGTTTCATGATCATTATCATTAACTTCCTCACTAATTGGTGTAGGAATCACTGGAACTGATTTCTGTGATGAGCTACTTTCCAATAAGGGAGAAGGTACAATTACCTCATCAAGTTCTACTTTCCTCCCACTCACTTCTTTCGAGAGAAACTCCTTCTCTAGAAAGGATCCATCCTAGCAACGAATAACTTGCCTTCAGATCTGTGATAGAAGGTGTACCCAATAGTTACCTTTGGGTATTCTATAAATACGCACTTCTCCAATTTGGGTTCGAGCTTATCAGGTGAAAACTTTTTCACATAATCATCACAGCCCCAAACTTTAAGAAACGACAACTTTGGTTTCTCGCCAAACCACAGTTCATAAGGCATCGTCTCAATGGATTTTGATGATGCCCTATTTAAAGTGAATGCAGCTGTCTCTAATGCATAACCCCAAAACGATAGTGGTAAATCGGTAAGAGACATCATAGGTTGCACTATATCCAATAAAGTATGGTTATGACGTTCGGACATACCATAACGCTATGGTGTTCCATGTGGCGTGAGCTGTGAAACTATTCCACATTGTTTTATATGAAGGCCAAACTCGTAACTCAAATATTCTTCTCCACGATCAGATCGTAGAAACTTTATTTTCTTGTTACGATGATTCTCCACTTCACTCTGAAATTCTTTGAACTTTTCAAATGTTTCAGACTTATGTTTCATCAAGTAGATATACTCATATCTGCTCATATCATCTTGTGAAGGTCAGAAAATAACGATACCCGCCACGAGCATCAACACTCATTGGACTGCATACATCAGTATGTATTATTTCCAATAAGTCACTGGCTCGTTCCATTGTTCTGGAAAACGGAGTTTTAGTCATCTTGCCCATAAGGCACGGTTCGCAAGCATCAAATGATTTATAATCAAATGATTCAAAAAATCCATCTTTATGGAGTTTCTTCATGCGCTTTATACCGATATGACCCAAACGGCAGTGCCACAAATATGTTGCACTATCATTATCAACTCTGCATCTTTTGGCATCAATATTATGAATATGTGTATCATCATGATCAAGATTCAATAAACCATCAACATTGGGTGTATGACCATAGAAGGTTTTATTCATGTAAACAGAATAACAATTTATTCTCTGTCTTAGATGAATAATCGTATTGCAATAAACATGATCTAATCATATTTATGCTCAACACAAACACCAAATAACATTTATTTAGGTTCAACACTAATCTCAAAAATATATGGAGTGTACGATGATGATCATATCAATCTTGGAACCACTTCCAACACACATCGTTACTTCACTCTCAACTAGTCTCTGTTTATTCTGTATCTCCTGTTTCGAGTTACTAATTTTTAGCAACCGAACAAGTATCAAATACTCAGGGGCTACTATAAACACTAGTAAGGTACACATTAATAACATGTATGTCAAATATACCCTTGTTCACTTTGCCATCCTTCTTATTCACCAAATATCCAAGGTATTTCCGCTTCCAGTGACTATTTCCTTTGCAGTAGAAGCACTCAGTTTCAGGCTTTGGTCTAGCTTTGGGCTTCTTCGCGGGAGTGACAACTTGCTTGCCATTCTACTTGAAGTTCCCTTTCTTTTCCTTTTCCCTTTTCTTGAAACTAGTGATCTTGTCAACCATCAACACTTGACGCTCTTTCTTGATTTCTACCTTTGTCGATTTCAACATCACGAAGAGCTCGGGAATCGTTTTCGTCATCCCTTGCGTACTATAGTTCATCACAAAGTTCTACTAACTTGGTGATGGTGACTAGAGAACTCTGTCAATCACTATCTTATCTGGAAGATTAACTCCCACTTGATTCAAGCGATTGTAGTACCCAGACAATCTGAGCACATGCTCACTAGTGAGCGATTCTCGTCCATCTTTTAGCTATAGAACTTGTTGGAGACTTCATATCTCTCAACTCGGGTATTTGCTTGGAATATTAACTTCAACTCCTGGAATATCTCATATGGTCCATGACGTTCAAAACGTCTTTGAAGTCCCGATTCTAAGCCATAAAGCATGGTGCACAAAACTATCAAGTAGTCATCATATTGAGCTAGCCAAACGTTCATAACGTCTGCATCTGCTCCTGCAATAGGTCTGTCACCTAGCGGTGCATTAAGGACATAATTCTTCTATGTAGCAATGAGGATAAACCTCAGATCACGGATCCAATCCGCATCATTGCTACTAACATCTTTCAACACAATTTTCTCTAGGAACATATCAAAATAAACATATGAGAGCAACAACTCAAGCTATTGATCTACAACATAATTTGCAAAATAGTACCAGGACTAAGTTCATGATAAATTTAAGTTCAATTAATCATATTACTTAAGAACTCCCACTTAGACAGACATCTCTCTAGTCATCTAAGTGATCACGTGATCCAAATCAACTAAACCATGTCCGATCATCACGTGAGATGGAGTACTTTCAATGGTGAACATCACTATGTTGATCATATCTACTATATGATTCATGTTGGACCTTTCGGTCTCCTTGTTCCGAGGCCATATCTGTATATGCTAGGCTCGTCAAGTTTAACCTGAGTATTCCGCGTGTGCAACTGTTTTGCACCTGTTGTATTTGAACGTAGAGCCTATCACAACCGATCATCACGTGGTGTCTCAGCACGAAGAACTTTCGCAACAGTGCATACTCAGGGAGAACACTTCTTGATAATTTTAGTGAGAGATCATCTTAAAATGCTACCGTCAATCAAAGCAAGATAAGATGCATAAAGGATAAACATCACATGCAATCAATATAAGTGATATGATATGGCCATCATCATCTTGTGCTTGTGATCTCCATCTCCGAAGCACCGTCGTGATCACCATCGTCACCGGCGCGACACCTTGATCTCCATCGTAGCATCGTTGTCGTTACGCCATCTATTGCTTCTACGACTATCGCTACCGCTTAGTGATAAAGTAAAGCAATTATAGGGCGTTTGCATTTCATACAATAAAGCGACAACCATATGACTCCTGCCAGTTGCCGATAACTCGGTTACAAAACATGATCATCTCATACAATAAAATATAGCATCACGTCTTGACCATATCACATCACAACATGCCCTGCAAAAACAAGTTAGGCGTCCTCTACTTTGTTGTTGCAAGTTTTACGTGGCTGCTACGGGCTGAGCAAGAACCGTTCTTACCTACGCATCAAAACCACAATGATAGTTCGTCAAGTTACTGTTGTTTTAACCTTCGCAAGGACTGGGCGTAGCCACACTCGGTTCAACTAAAGTTGGAGAAACAGACACCCGCTAGTCACCTGTGTGCAAAGCACGACGGTAAAACCAGTCTCGCGTAAGCGTATGCGTACTGTCGGTCTGGGCCGCTTCATCCAACAATACCACTGAACCAAAGTATGACATGCTGGTAAGCAGTATGACTTGTATCGCCCACAACTCACTTGTGTTCTACTCGTGCATATAACATCAACGCATAAAACCAGGCTCGGATGCCACTGTTGGGGAACGTAGTAATTTCAAAAAAATTCCTACGCAGACGCAAGATCATGGTGATGCATAGCAACGAGAGGGGGAGTGTATCTTCATACCCTTGAAGATCACTAAGTGGAAGCATTTATCAACGCGGTTGATGTAGTCGTACGTCTTCACGATTCGACCGATCCAAGTACCGAACGCACGGCACCTCCGAGTTCTGCACACATTCAGCTCGATGACGTCCTCGCCTTCTTGATCCAGCAAGACGGGCAAAGTAGTAGATGAGTTCCGGCAGCACGACGGCGTGGTTACAGTGTTGGTGAAGAACAATCTCCGCAGGGCTTCACCTAAGCACTACGGAAACTATGCCGGAGGATAAACTAGAGGGGACGGGGTTGCCGGCACACGGCTTGGTGTTTCTTGATGTGTCTTTGGTGCTAGCCCTGCCCCTTTATTTATATGTTGAGCCTTGGGGTCGAAACTTGGAGTAAAAGCCTCCACAAAGTCGGTTTCACCCGAAAGGCAAGAGTCCTTCTCGGACTCCAGGGCCAGACGCCAGGGTTCCCGGCGACTGGACCCAGAAGCCAGGGACCCTGGCGTCTGGCCCCTGGACTCCGCAAAACTTCCTTTTGCGCTTTCCAAAAACCTTGTGGGCTTTCCTCTTTGGCCCAAATAACGTGTTCTCGTACCCAAACATTTCGGGAAACATCCGGAACCCCTTCCGGTGAATTCCGGAACCCTTCCGGAGATCAAACACTATTATCCCATATATCAAACTTTATCTCCGGACCATTCCGGAGTTCCTTGTCATGTCCATGATCTCATCCAGGACTCCGAACAACATTCGGTTACCAACATACATAGCTCATATAATACTATATCGTCAATGAAACGTTAAGCGTGCGGACCCTACGGGTTCGAGAACTACGTAGACATGACCTAGAACTATTTCCAGTCAATAACCAATAGCGGAACCTGGATGCTCATATTGGCTCCTACGTATTCTACGAAGATCTTTATCGGTCAAACTGCATAACAACATACGTTGTTCCCTTTGTCATCGGTATGTTACTTGCCCGAGATTAGATCGTCGGTATCTCAATACCTAGTTCAATCTCGTTACCGGCAAGTCTCTTTACTCGTTATGTAATACATCATCTCACAACTAACTCATTAGTTGTAATGCTTGCAAGGCTTAAGTGATGTGTATTATCGAGAGGGCCCAGAGATACCTCTCCGACAATCGGAGTGACAAATCCTAATCTCGAAATACGCCAACCCAACAAGTACCTTCGGAGACACCTGTAGAGCACCTTTATAATCACCCAGTTACGTTGTGACGTTTGGTAGCACACAAAGTGTTCCTCTGGTAAACGGGAGTTGCATAATCTCATAGTCATAGGAACATGTATAAGTCATGAACAAAGCAATAGCAGAATACTAAACGATCGTGTGCTAAGCTAAGGGAATGGGTCATGTCAATCACATCATTCTCCTAATGATGTGATCCCGTTAATCAAATGACAACTCATGTCTATGGCTAGGAAACATAACCATCTTTGATCAACGAGCTAGTCAAGTAGAGGCATACTAGTGACAATCTGTTTGTCTATGTATTCACACATGTATTATGTTTCCAGTTAATACAATTCTAGCATGAATAATAAACATTTATCATGATATAAGGAAATAAATAATAACTTTATTATTGCCTCTAGGGCATATTTCCTTCAGAAGTTGGATCAAGTGGATAGAAAAACCAATCTCCCTTTCTGAAGTCCCACATAAATGTAAAAACGTTGCCCGTGTGACATTTTGGCGGAACTGCACAAAACACTCTTAAGAAAAAAAAGGTGATTTGTGCAGTTCACCAAAAGGTCGAAATAGCGACGAGGTGAAATGGATATCCCTGTTTGTAAAAGGAGGTAGAAAGTAAACAATTACTGCCCAATAACACGAGTTGAAGACACATACGCCGATAAAAAAGAAGCATATTCCATGTAATAAGGGAAATGTAGCAGCATGTTGGTTTATCAAAAATGGTTTGAGGACGAGATTGTAAGATGGAAAGTACGCTGGCCGACATTCATTTTAACGAAACAACTAAAGAAGATCCACATGCAGGATTTTCCGCATGCAACAACGTGGGAGGATGGGCAGTGGAGCAAGGACGGAGGAAGTTCTACCTGAGGGTCGTCGGGATGTAACTAGGAGGGCGCCGGTGGCCGGGATCTGCCCATACTATGGCAGCGAGAAAGTGGAGAAGGCCCTGCCACGCCGGAGCTTGGTCGGAGAGAACGACGGGTACCGCAAATCGGGACGTGTTGCCTCAACGCCGTTGAACGGAGAGACGATGCACATCCTTCCTTTCCGCCGGTGGACGGGATGCAGCCGGATCAGTGACCAACGGTGAGAGAGAGAGGCCACCGCCGCCTTGTGTGAGATTGTGTGGCGAGAGACAAACCCTGGCAGGCAGGCTCCATTGTATATAGTGCAGCGGCTTTTTCTTTTTTCCTGACGACAACCATTTTATATTATGTACGTGCCATTGAGGAATATAACTTTATTTAATACTAATGTGTCAAGTCAAACTTTTTTCCATCTACGCATGGTACACGAGCCTCCTTCGAGTAAACAACCGCTACACGCATCAAATTATCACATGGGCTACCTTTTCATATAGAAATGAACTCCACCGTGTACCGGCGCAGGTGTGGCCGGGAACGAGACGTGAGTACGTGCGTCGTGCGTGCACCTCTTCTTTAGGTGCTGGTACATACGTGGGTGGGTGTGAGAGAGATGGTTTGTGTGAAACAGAGGCAATGTGTCGGTGATATCTCAAACAAAAAAACGTAACATATGCAATGTGTGTGAAACAGAGTCATGGATATATCCTATATAGAGGGAGCGATCCACGAGAAGAGAGTGGAAGGACCATCGGCGTGAGATATCGATAGAATCGAAAACAGGGATGAAGTGTGTGGGTGCGCTCGATAAGGAGTGCCATCGAATTTGTGTTTGCCCATGTCAAAGATACAGGGCGGCTGGCCTACTGGAATTTGAGAGGGCAGAGGTGCAGTTTTTCTCTGTGGCATGGAGACCTACCTACAATGTTCGACTATCGGTGTCTGTGGGGGGGAGGGAGGGGGTAGAGACCTAACTATAGAGAGGTAGATTGACTAGTATATGTGTGGAGAAGGAGAGAGACCTAGCTATGTATTGAGGGAGATCGATCGACATCCATGCATATGTGTAGCAGAGGAATAAGGTTGGGAGAAAGACAAAGGTAGAGTGTCGGAGGGTTGGTGGTGGAGTTGCTTCTCACAAATGGTGGGAGAGGCCTGCTAGACAAACGGAGGGCACGAGTGCAATATCAATAAGAGAGGGCCGAGGTTGTCTGCATGTCTATGCACGTGCGTGTGAGAGATGGGTTGATACGTCTCCAACGTACCTATAATTTTGATTGTTCCATGCTATTATATTATCGGGTTTGGATGTTTTATATGCATTAATACGCTATTTTATATTATTTTTGGGACTAACCTGTTAACCTAGAGCCCAGTGCCAGTTTCTGTTTTTTCCTTGTTTTAGAGTTTTGTAGAAAAGGAATTACCAATTTGAGTCCAAACGGAATGAAACTTTCGTGATGATTTTTCTTGGACCAGAAGACATCCAGAGGACTTGGAGTGCAAGTCAGGGAAGCCACGAGGCAGCCACAAGGACGGAGGGCGCACCCCCCACCCTTGTGGGCCCCTCGTGACTGCACCGACCTATTTCTTTTGCCTACATATTCTCAAATATTCGAAAACCAACGAGGAGAGCCACGAAAACACTTTTCCACCGCCGCAACCTTCTGTACCCATGAGATCCCATCTAGGGGCCTTTTCCGGCGTCCTGCCGGAGGGGGATTCGATCATGGAAGGATTCTACATCAACATCATTACCTCTCTGATGAAGTGTGAGTAGTTTACCTCAGACCTACGGGTCCATAGCTAGTAGCTAGATTGCTTCTTCTCTCTCTTTGATTCTCAATACCATGTTCTCCTTGATGTTCTTGGAGATCTACTCGATGTAATACCTTTTTGTGGTGTGTTTGCCGAGATCCGATGAATTGTGGATTTATGATTAGCTTATCTATGAATATTATTTGACTTTCTCTGGATTCTTATATGCATGATTTGATATCTATGCAAGTCTCTTCGAACTATCAATTTGGTTTGGCCAACTAGATTGGTTTTTCTTGCAATGAGAGAAGTGCTTAGCTTTGGGTTCAATCTTGCGGTGCTTGATCCCAGTGACAGAAGGGGAACCGACACGTATTGAATTGTTGCCATCGAGGATAACAAGATGGGGTTTTCATCATATTGCTTGAGTTTATCCCGCTACATCATGACATCTTACTTAATGTGTTACTCTGTTCTATGAACTTAATACTCTAGATGCAGGCAGAATTCGATCGATGTGTGGAGTAATAGTAGTAGATGCAGGCAGGAGTCGGTCTACTTGACATGGACGTGATGCCTATATTCATGATCATTGCCTTAGATATCATCATAACTTTATGCTTTTCTATCAATTGCTCGACAGTAATTTGTTCACCCACCGTAATATTTTCTATCTTGAGAGAAGCCTCTAGTGAAACCTATGGCCCCCGGGTCTATTTTCCATCATATAATCTTCTATTTTCCATCATATAAGTTTCCGATTTACTTCCTTTGCAATCTTTTACTTTTTGATCTATAAACCAAAAATACCAAAAAAATACTTCACCGTTTATCTATCTCTATCAGATCTCACTTTTGCAAATAACCGTGAAGGGATTGACAACCACTTTATCGTGTTGGATGCAAGTTGTTGATTGTTTGTGCAGGTACTCGGTGACTTGTTCGTTGTCTCCTACTGGATTGATACATTTGGTTCTCAAACTGAGGGAAATACTTACTCTACTTTGTTGCATCACCCTTTCCTTTTCAAGGGAAAAACCAACGCAAGCTCAAGAGGTAGCACAAATTGGGAGGTATGCAAGGATGATGAGGGGGGACGATATGGTTGTGGTAAGCAGATGTAACTTCTTAGGAAGATCAACAGTCGTGTGTTTGAGAAAGGGAGAGACATAATTAGTGAGGTAAGTCTATCGATGTGTGGGGAAAAAGAATTATAGTCGACCTAGATATATGTAGGGAGATCGGTACGTATACATGCATGCATGTGTTAGAAGCAAATAAGGTCCGGAGAGACGGACAGGGGGAGAGGGGTGCGGCTAGGAGGTGGTGCGAGAGACCTAATTTGTCAAGGGGGATGGAGTGTGCGAGTATGAGATCGATGAAAAGAGGGGCGGGAGTGTGCACCTACATGGAACCGTATTGGACATGGGGGGCATGGACAATGAGAAGAGAAGAGGGGAAGTGTGTGTTTGTGGTAGGCACACTTGGCTAGAGAGGTATATCGACCGGTGTGTGCCGGAAAGAAGGAGCCGGGGGGCCTACACACACCATGGATGAACAACCTAAAGAGAAATAAAGAATGTGCGCGATGGAGGGGACACTGAGGGAGGGTGAGAGGGGGGCGGGCGCGTGCATGCATGATAGAAAGTTAGAGCTAGCTAGCTACAAAGAGAAGAGGATCATGAAGGTGTAAAAGATTGACAGAGATCATAATTCATTATAAAAAAGTGTATTAGGATATTTGAAGAAGATATCATAATGTAGAACATTGATTATAATTTGGGATAATGTGTGGCTTTGGCATCTCAGGGCCAAATATTTGTCATAATGTAGGCGCGGGGCAGTATACTTTGTGTGATAAACACGGTGTACGTATGGAACATAGTCTAGATTATGAATATCTAGTTAGTACATAAAATGTACTATTATTTGGAATCAACATCAAGTGTATTCAAAAAATTGAATTCGAGTTCATATTGTACACATAGTTCATATCTATCTCTATTGTAATCATGTGGTGTGTTGTTAAGGTAATACACGAATGATGGTTTAAGTTGGCAACAATCATGATTGTAGATTCTTATTCAAATAGAGAAACGAATTCAAATTTAGTTCGAATTGCAGTGGTAGTATAGACATTTGGAATACGCTAAAATGTTGGTATAAGTAGGTTATATGCATTATACAGCCAGCGAAAAAAAATAATTGGACATAACATGGATTCATACCTTTGAATAGCATTTGTGTAAAACGAGACAAGACTCTTTCTTTGTGTGGTGTGAATAGTTTTTATTTTTTTGATTTAAGTGTGAATTGATTTGGTACGTACAAGTACAATATTACACGTTAGGCTTGTCCCTAAAATTCAACCCGCACCTTGTTATATCCCAAAAATTCAGATATCGTGCTCCCAAAACTCGCGCCTTCACAACCCGCGCCTTGCTATCCCGAAATTACAACGCACGCGAAACCTCCTTCCAGTTGCCAAATCCCGACATGCGAAATTCCCCTTCTAACCCTTAGCCGAAAGGGTCGCTTGTTCAAATCGGTGGAGTACTTTTGTAACACACCCTACATTTTGGACAAGCGCGTCCCTAAGTCATGGTTCCCCCTCCCATCACCTCCTTTTTGCCATTCGAAATCCCAGGCCGCCATAACCTCTCTACTCCAGTTGCGAAACCCCACCCTCCTCCGTCTGCCACCTCACCACTGCCCAGCCGGAGCCTCTTCCCCGACGATGTCGTCCACCGCAACAACTAAACATCCCTCATGCACCTCCCCGGATGAGGATCCATCGTCGATCTCGTCATACCGCCAGTTCAGCCGCCCCGTCCTCCACCTCAAAGGAGATGCTTCGATGATCGCCTCGTCTATGGCGGCTGCTCCATCCCCACAGCGTCGCCTTAACCTGCTCCACCGGAACCGCAACATCCTCACCGACTCCATGGACGAAAGTGAGGCCTACTCGGTGCCACCAAAGAGGTTGTACACTCATTGCATCACACCTTCTCCTTAACTCGACCTCTCGGTGCCGACGGTGCTCCATCCCGCACCCCCATGGCGCAGCCTCGAAGTTGGCGTCACGAGCGACATCTCCACGATGGCTCTCACCCAGTGTGAGGCCCCTTCGGCGACATGCATACCAACCGGATCTGCTGCTGCTGCTTCGGCTCTCGCTCGTTCACTCGCGCTGCTGCTGCTGCTCCATCTCTTGCTCGCTCGCTCACGCAGCTACTACTCCGGCTCTTGCTCTCTCGCTCGCGGTGCTGCTACTGCTTCGGCTCTCGCTCGCTCGCTCGCGCTGCTGCTGCTGCTCCGGATCTCACTCGCTCATGTTGCTTCTCTGCACTCCCCCTCGCTTGTGCTGCTGCTCTACTCTTGCTCTCGCTCGCACTTCTGATGCTAGTACACAGGCTGATGCGGCTACACGAGTTGCTGCTCCTCCAGGCGCTGCTTCTCTGGCTGCTATCTGCTACTGTGTTCCCCGTCGATCGCCTGCTAATTTAGATCACTGTTTCTCTACTACTAGTGCTCCAGCGGCCTAAACTACATGTGAAGTGCCTCTCTACTACCAGTGCGTTCCGTTTCGACAATAACATTCAGATTCCACAGTAAATTTCAGTTTCGATAGTTAATTTCAGAGTCAACAGTTTTTACCTCATCTGTTGTAGTCAGGTGTTTTTTGGTGATGTAAATTTTACATCTATGAATTTTTGGTAATGTATTTTACATCATCTATTGGAGATGCTATTAGAATCCCACTTGAGATTAACGATGTATGTCTTGTACTACTTCAGCCTCAACATCTTACAGCTCGCCGGAGCTGCTCCAACGTCGGAATCATTCATCACAACAAAGTAGTGCCCTGGACGCCGTCTACAGATTCCTCAGATCTACTCCACACCTCTGACAGCCACCTCTGCCTTAACTTCTTCAGCGACCAACCCAATGATGTTGAGGTCAACACGGCGACAACAAAGAGGTCGTACACTTGTCGGATCACTTATTACTCTGCATTCATGTTGATCCATTAGGGCTATTTTGGTTCAAAGAAAAAACATAGCAATAGGAAATTTTCCTATGGCACTCTATTATTCAATTATTCATGCATTTTGTTGAAAGGAATGGAGCAAAACATCCACCTGGACCTACTTTTCAAAATCCTATGCATGAAAACAAGACCAAGTGCATTAGTGGCAGAATAACATTCTAACTGTACACGCTTTCATATGGCTTCACTTTAATTTGGCCATGTTCCTTTCCATTCCTCTGCTCTTCCAATTCCTGTGAACCAAACACCCAAGTTGACAGAAATTCCGTGTTTACAAATGCTCTGTTTCTCACGTGCATTCCTATCCTATTCCGGTGTTTTTCCTATCGCCGCGTTTTTAGAATCCTGCAAGCCAAAGGAGCCCTTACAGAATTACTTCGGTTACAGGTAGGTGTCTAAGAAAACTTTGTGTGGTTTGTCCTGCTCGCACATCGACAGAAGCATCCACCAACCCAGACATCACGACTCCTGACCATCTTTTGCCGCCTCAGATCTCCTTCCCTGCCGCCGGCACCCACCGCAACTGTATCACCATCATCGACTAAGCAGATGAACCCGAGGAGTACACGGGTCCACGAGAGAGGTTGCACACACTTTTGTTTCTACTTATGTTATGTGTTGCTTAATATTACCTGCTACTTTATCGTCGTGTTCACCTCTTAGACTCCAAGTTAGGTCCAAGTTAATGTTCAAACCTGAGTTTTAAAATTACTTGTGAGGCACATATGGAGGCAGCTATGAATAGTATCTCTGTCTATTATCTGGTTCACCTATGATATGCCTATGTTGTTCATCTTGGGTGGGAAACAAATAGTAAAGCAATCATCATCTATCTTTTTATTAAATTAAAGCTATCATCAGCCTGCTATCATTATTTTTGGATCCATCCACTTGTTGTTACCATCACTCTAGATTTCTGCAAGTTTTCACGTGGGATGTGGGATCACGCGTTTTTTTCCTTTTGCAACCTATAGAGAAGTCTTGGCATAGGAGGTGGGATAAAACGTGAGGACTTCTTAAGAGAAATCTGGCTATGGAAAAAAAGTAAGGAGATCCAACAGACAATTTTGCTTAATTCTAAGGATTAACGCGGAGGCTTGGATGGTGCATCCAATTAGTAAATATAAGAAGATTGGGATACTACTATACGGAAACAAGAAAAGATAAAAAAATAAGTAACGAGGATAATTTGGTATTTGATACCGATAAGTCTTGCCTCGGGTTTTGTAACATATCTTGAAGCAAAGGAAAATGTATGCGGAAAGAAAAGGTTCAGTCGATAAAGGTCTTCATGTATATGTGGGAATTAACATCAGTGTGAAGGAAATATGCCCTAGAGGCAATAATAAAGTTATTATTTATTTCCTTATTTCATGATAAATGTTTATTATTCATGCTAGAATTGTATTAACCGGAAACATAATACATGTGTGAATACATAGACAAACATAGTGTCACTAGTATGCCTCTACTTGACTAGCTCATTAATCAAAGATGGTTATGTTTCCTAACCATAGACATGTGTTGTCATTTGATTAATGGGATCACGTCATTAGAAGAATGATGTGATTGACTTGACCCATTCCGTTAGCTTAGCACTTGATCGTTTAGTATGTTGCTATTGCTTTCTTCATGACTTATACATGTTCCTGTAACTATGAGATTATACAACTCCCGTTTACCGGAGGAACACTTTGGGTGCTACCAAACGTCACAATGTAATTGGGTGATTATAAAGGAGTACTACAGGTGTCTCCAAAGGTACATGTTGGGTTGGCGTATTTCGAGATTAGGTTTTGTCACTCCGATTGTCGGAGAGGTATCTCTGGGCCCTCTCGGTAATGCACATCACAATAAGCCTGGCAAGCAATGTAGCTAATGAGTTAGTTACGGAATGATGCATTATGTAACGAGTAAAGAGACTTCCCGGTAACGAGATTGAACTAGGTATTGGATACCGACGATCGAATCTCGGGCAAGTAACATACCGATGACAAAGGGAACAACATATGTTGTTATGCGATTTGACCGATAAAGATCTTCGTAGAATATGTAGGGGCCGATATGGGCATCCAGGTCCCGCTATTGGTTATTGACCGAGAATAGTTCTAGGTCATGTCTACATAGTTCTCGAACCCGTAGGGTCCGCACGCTTAAGGTTTCGATGACAGTTTTATTATGAGTTTATGAGTTTTTATGTACCGAAGGAGTTCGGAGTCCCGGATGAGATTGGGGACATGACGAGGAGTCTCGAAATGGTCGAGACGTAAAGATTGATATATTGGACGACTATATTCGGAGTTCGGAAAGGTTCCGAGTGATTCGGGTATTTTCGGGGGTACCGGGGAGTTACGGGAATACGAGGAAGAAGCAATGGGCCTCATGGGCCAAGTGGTGGAAGAGAGGAGGCAGGGCGCGCGGCCCCCCTAGCCCAAACCGAATTGGACTAGGGGCCAGCCCCCTTTTCCTCCTTTTCCTCCCTCTCCTTCCTTCTCCTTCTCCTTCCCTTCCTTCCCCTCTCCTACTTGGACTAGAAGAACACCCGTGCGTTGCAACGGGGCCACATTAACTTTAAGAGTTCAATATCAATTATGTTAATATTACATTTAATATTCTCATACATATCAAGTAACATTGACGACCTTTTTACCATCAAATTCTCACACACACTCTCTCCCTCCCTCCTCCTCACTCTCTCTCCCCCTCTCCCTCTCTCTCTCTCTCTCTCTCTCTAACACACACACATATCCATCTTATTGGGTACGGGACCATAATCCATCTATTTCACACGGACACGCGCTAGTGCATAACAATATGGATTATAAAACAGGTTCAAGGTAGTAACAAGGATTCTTCTCATGCATTAATAAACAAATGTTCTGCACTGAACACAAGATAACCAATTCCCAAAGTGCATCAGAGCATCACAAAACATTACTGGCAAGATAAATGCACGACGATACACCCGACTCATTTAATTAATATAATTAAATTATCAGTAAATTAGTCACCAAACTGCTCGGATGAACCGGAACAGAGCCAACATATATCATCCTAGACAAACGCAACATCAACCATTTACCTTGGTACTTTAGGGACCGACAGGAGGATGCATGTAGAAGCGCTTCTTGCCTGCGAATCCACAGTCAGAGAGAGAAATTGGAACCCATTCCCATCACCAACTGATAAAGAAAGCATGTAAGAAAATTGATATCGGGCCAACTTGGATCTTCGGTGATTGTCCGCCGGTATGGAGAATTTAGGAGGGTGGGTGCAGGGAGTGGCCTTGTGGATGATGGATGGAGGCGCGGAGGGATGTGGTCACCGGAAGGTCGAAAGCGGAGAGGGTCGGGCACGTTAGGTGGAGCCGGTGGTGCGCGACAACCGGAGGCGGCCCAATCATGGGTGGCGAACCGACGATAGCCTCGGCCCATCTCTCGACGCAGCGAAGATAGAGAGGGCGGCACTGCCGGTGCTCGAGGCCGCCGCTCGGCACCATCTACATCGAGGGGAAAGAGAGGCGAGAAAGCGATAGGATGATGCGGGGCTAGGGATTGCGGAGGAGGGTGGGGGTGTGTGATTTGAATGGATGGTTCTGCCCACCGTTTTCTTGTACGTGGCGGTGGAGACGGCGGCGTTCAGCCATGCAGGCGAGGCATGGGCCGAGCCGGGCACACGGCGAGGCGCAGTAGCAGAGGCGGGGGCGATTTTTTGCTACTGAGATGCAGGGTGTGGGATTGATCGTTCATGTTCTCTTTTCCTTTTTAACGGGAGATGGATGCGATTTTTTCACGAGGGGAGAGATGCGACCACGTACAGATTCCATAATAAATTAATTAGGTCTATAACAGGATTTCTTTACAATGCGTTCAGATTTACGTGTTAGTTTTCTTAATAAATAAATGCACTGATGTAGGGATCGATTGATTCGGATAAGGAAAGATAGATTCGTGATCTTTTGTATGTTAGGAAATTAGTGGTTTGCAAAGAAAGAGTGGAGAGAAAAAGAACCAATGCGACCATGTATAGATTCCATAATAAATTAATTAGGTCCATAACAGGATTTGTTTGCAATGCGTTAAGATTTACGTGTTAGTTTTCTTAATAAAGAAATGCACTGATGTAGGGCGCGATTGGTTCGGGTAAGGAAAGATAGATTCGTGATCTTTTGTATGTTAGGAAATTATTGGTTTGCAAGGAAAGAGTGGAGAGAAAAAGAATCAGTACGAGGGGGTGGTGGGAGGTGGGACGAATAAAAACCGGACGAAATTGGGAGGTGGGAGGGGACGAGTAAAAACCGACGAAAAAACCAACGAAATTGGGAGGTGGGAGAGAGGATGAAAAAAACCAGGGAAGGTAGGAGGAGGACAAAAATAAACCGTACGAGGGTACCAACTGCTCCATTAGGAGTAGAGATTGTTTGTGAAAATAACATGCGACGACGACTTAGCGAGCGAATCCCCTTAAAAAAGACATAGCGAGCAGATTCCCTTAAAACTGGTAGAAATGGATACAATTGATGACATTGATAAATAGTGGTGAATGTTGGCATAATTTACTATCATCATGCATTGAAACGAATCATCAAGAAAAAGAATACTTCCTATTACTACACTCATAGGAAGCTTCCTAATCTCTGCTACCAAACAGTTTCTGCCCAAACAAGGAAGGAAAGTTATGGACGTGATTCGAAAGGAAACAAACGTTATGAAGATTAACTAATTTAGATTTGATCTTTAGAGATTGATTGTGATTGATTCTTTTACATAAAGACATTACTAAATAATTTGCGTCAGTATGGAAAGTTCTGATCCGTTCAATGGGCCCTAAAGGGGGATCCTCCTCCCCTGGTTTAGTCAACCAAAGGGGGATCCCCCTTTCGAAGTCGGCCACCCCTCTTGGGACGCATGTAAATATGTGGGAGGGTACAAAAGTCCCTTTGTAGCCACCCCCTACATAACTATTGCGCCCATGTCTCTCCTGTCTAGTTTGAACTAGATGGATCACTAGTGGGCTCTTCTCCCTCTTGTTTATTTTAGTGGATTTTATCTGTGGATACCACATAGGGGTCGTCTACTTGGAGTCTTGATCGGTGGAATAATTCTTGTGGCTGGGAGGTATAACCTACGTGCAGGAATCATATATCATCACCAACATCTTCTTCCACTCCGCTGCACTCTCGTTGGTGATATCCTGTCATCTTCATAGTGTTCTATTCCCCTACAACTACCCCATAGATACCATGTCACGTTATCTGAAACTGTGGAACTGGGGTGGGGAAAGTGCAGCAGATGGCCGCCTTCCCTTCTTGCTTATACAAGAAGCACATAGAGGGAAGGTGCAGTCAATCTGGAAGTGGCCAAGCCTCTCACATCAAAAGCACCATGAGTTAGTTGCAGCCCGCACCACAACTGAAGCTTTCCTAGAGCCCGAAGAGGACCCTTTGTTGAAGTGCTACTAAACCTGTAGTTCTTCTGAATACTCTCTTGACGCTTGTTGTTACTGAAGCCCTTATTCCCACCATCCTTGCCATTTCTATTTCCTTGGAATGGTTGATTGCCTCCTCGGCTACCATCAGCAGTGTGGTAGTCGTGATCTTGCCCGCCCAACCCCCTGGATGGCGGCGACGCTTCCCTACATCGAGCAACATCCCACTTCAACTTCTCTCTCATATCTTATACTCCGCATCATTATTCCTTGGACATGAACTCCTCATAGCATCGTTTTCCGGGGCCTCTCCTCTCCTCTTCTACCAATGGCAATAATCTGAGAAAAAGAGCTTTAGAGAGGAGGAGGAGATGAGACACAACACAAAGATCTAGCATAGTGAGCCAGCCGCCACACTTTGAAGCTAGAGAACAAAAAATGTAGAGAGGGATCCGGGGTTCTCTCTAGATCCAGAGCCACCTTGTATAGGGGCCTGAAGATGGTATGGTCCCACCAGGACAGGAACCTGACGGGCTAGATTTACTACTCGATGCGGTCGGACCCTGGCTCGAGTTGGTTGCAACATCCAGTGGGCGTACCTGATCAATGCCATGTACCTGACCACCTACATCAATCCAGTCAGAGCCCCACTCAATGCAGGAGCCTTGGAACCTGGTTGGGTCACACCGACAAATCGAGGGTAAGTGGTGCGGTCGAACCCAACGACCAGGCACACCAATGGAGTCCATCTGGTTGATACGTCTCCAACGTATCTATAATTTATGAAGTATTCATGCCATGTTTACAACAATTTTATATGGTTTTGGTATGATTTGAATGGAATTAACCTGGACAGACGTTGTTTTCAGCAGAACTACCGTGGTGTCTTTTTTTGTGCTGAAATAAAATTTCTTAGATTGGCTGAAAATTTCGGTGATTTTTTATGGACAAAAAGAGATACCTGAAGCTTCGAGGAAGGATCAAAAGAGTCACAAGGACATGACAAGCTCAAGGGTCGCGGGCACCCCCATAGGGCGGGCCTACCGAGTTTGTCGCTCCCTCATACC
>NC_041381.1:70974301-70986613 GCF_002162155.2 Triticum dicoccoides
CAAAAAATTCTATAAATACCAAAACCCCCAGAAAGAAACCAACAACTTCCGCTTCGCCGCCGCAAGCCTCTGTTCCGAAGCGATCTCATCTAGAGCCCTATGCCGGCACCCTGCCCGAGGGGGAAATCACCACCGAGGGCATCTTCATCATCCCTGTGGTCTCCATGACGAGGAGGGAGTAGTTCATCCTCGGGGCTAAGGGTATGTACCATAGCTATGTGTTTTATCTCTATCTATCTATCTAGCTATCTCTTTTTCTCTCTCGTGTTCTTTCTCCGGCACAATCTTGATGTAAGCATGGGATTTGTTAATATAGTAGGATTATATGTTGTTTTCCCTCTCTATCTTTTTGTGATGAATTGAGTTTTGCTCTTTGAGGTTTCACTATGTTGGATTGAATATTTTGGATTTGAGAACACTTGATGTATGTCTTGCATATGGATACCCATGGTGACAATGGGGTATTATATTGAGTCACTTGATATATGTTTTGGTAATCAACTTGCGGATTCCCGTGGTGACATTGGGGTGATCTAGGCACATAGGTTGGTCCACGTTTTTGCCCTACGTTCTCCGCTAGAAACTTTGAAGTGATTCTTTGTCACACATTGTGGGATGGTTATATGATTCAATTATGTTAGCATTGTTGAGAGATTGCACTAGTGAAAGTATGAACCCTATTCTTTTCTTCCAAGCATTGCAATACTGTTTGTGCTCTCTCTTTTTTACTTGCTACCTTGTTGTTTTTATCTATTCAGATTATAAAAATATATTTCTACTATCCATACAATTTGCACTACAAAAAATCTGTTAATACATGACAGTTCTAATCCGTCATGGACATGCGCAAAATTATCATGAGAGGGCATACGTGACGGACCTGAAATCCGTCATGTATATCACGTCATAATTTGAACATGGTACGCTCCATGACGGATCATCAAGAACCGTCACGGACCATGACGGTTCTTGACCGTCATGGAACACTAAACTGACGTGCTCATAACGATGTTAACTTGTCTGCCACATCAGCATCTGACCTAGATCTGACATGGCGGCCCGTGAAGTAATCAGCCCAATATGATTTTCAACCCATTAAATTTTAGCTCAATCCAAGACCAACACCAATGTAGGCCCAATAATGTTTCAATACGTCCAACACCCACTAGTTTCAATCCAACGACTAGCCCATCTCATTTCTCATGGCCCATGGAAATTCTATTTTCTCAAAAATATAAACTCATGTCATTAACTAAAAGAAAAAATCATAAACATAAGCAGGTTTTTTTTACACAAAACCTTAAAATTACATATATTTCCAAATAATTCATCTGTATGGACTAGCAAAACACAAGAAACTAAAATCTACAAACCCCTATGCTAATTCTGCAGCCACCACCACCCGGCTTGGCGCTCGCTGTCATCCATAGTGCTCACTGGACAAAGATCCGGCCATCCATGCCGTCATTATCTGAGGGGGAACCTTATCCACCAAAGTCTAGCCTCAACCCATGGTCGACATTGCCTGCGCATTCACAAACGTTAAGACAGCCTAAAAAATTAACATGTCCAAGCACTGCGCATCTCCCAACAGCATGGTCTGTGTGAGCTCTTGTTTCACATATTAACTATTCTTCATTTTATTTCTAAAAAAATACAATATTCTTCAGTTAGTTTTAAGTAGAAAGACGTTTTCCAATGACCATGCTCACTAATGGACAATTACATCTTGAAAGTTAATTGTAGAAGCAAGCAAGCTCAGGTTTCTATACGAACAAACCATGGTCTCTAAACTACAATTATCATGTTACATCAAATACTTTTGTTATAGGAACATGTTACAAGAACGTGTTATACGAACGACATATAGTCTTGATGGACTACATCATGAATCTTGAGATTAATCCTTTTTAATTAATGTGATAATTTTTATTTTGTTAATATTTATGTGGATACATGTAGAGCCATCACAATCACTTTTTAGTTAAAACATTTGGTTGGATTACTCCATGGAAAAGTCAAGTTAGATATAAAATGATACATATTAATTACCATGCTCCAAGCTCCATTGAATATTATGATCAATAGAAGAAATACTTTCCCTGTGGAAGATGGACAATTACCTGCGGCGTAGCTACGTGAATCTTAGTCCTTTTACCTTTTACCAATCAATTGTTTAAAAAGCTAGAGAGATGCACCTGCAATGAGTTCAAGAACAGAATGTGAATTATTTGGTTCTTCTATATTTCACTCAAACAATTTTAAAATGGATCCAATAAGGATACGCAGGTTCCATGAAGTATCCATGCATTCTAGCACTGGGGATACTATTGTCACAGTGTTGATAAACATGGTGCAGAGGTGTTGGAACACACTGGGGTTCCAAAACCAACAACAGGCAAGTGATTTATGTTACTCATAAATAAATATGGATAAGAATTTGCAATGGTTGTCACTAGGTTATGGGATCCCTGATCCCTAAAGCGCACACACACTACATCACACGGACTACTCAAGGAATCATAAGCATTTTTGTTGCTACAAGTACGTCAGATCAACAAATTCATAGTTATGTTTGATGTACAGTACAATTCTTAAATAATATCACCGGCGTGTACTACCATAGCAGAAAGACTTGAATTGTGAACTGTAGTTGTGGAAAAGGAAAGCAGAGAGCATATATTCCACAAGTAGAGCTCCATGTGCACTCCAATCCTGTTGAATGTGAAGAAATCAACTACTCCCCCTCCGATACATATTAATTGACGCTGGTCTAGTACAAAGTTTTACTAACTTTTTTACTAAACTAGCATCAATTAATTTGGATCGGAGGGAGTATTAAACATTTCATATTGCCACGCACACCGTCAGGTACAAGAATGTACGATGCCTTCAACATGAGCAAATTAATTGCCTGAAACATCTACGCAGCATTTCAACATAAAGAGTGATGCTTGTTGTGTCCTGTGTGGGAGTGGAGATGATGAAACAGTAGAACATTTATTCTTCACTTGCGCCTTCAATATAAGATGCTGGGAAAAACTGGGTGTTCGGTTTAGCTCCCCCAATATCATAAAATATACTGAATAGTTCAGGGCTACACCTACTTCAGATGGGAAAAAGGGGGTGGACTGGCCAAATGTTCATGGAAATATTTATAACGTCGGCATGGAGCATCTAGAAAGAGCGCAACGGGAAAATATTCAAAAGGATACCCCCCCCCCAACTCCCATGAAGCATGGAGAGAGAGAGAGATTCAAGGACTTTGCACTAGTTGCTCACAGGGTTAACCCTCTAGTCCATTTTGTGGAGAGATTCTCCAACTCTGTAACCTAGCAATTAGCTTATCCTCGCTGTGTCTCGTTGACTCTTGCCAACCTCCTGGGCTAGTTTAGAGACTAGGAGACACCAGCTTGGAAAGCACAATGTAAAAATCTTGTATACATTTTGGTGATAATATAAAGTCAGAAGGCAAGGCCTACTGTCAGTTCGTGCTAAAAAAACATCTACTCAGACATGGAGTTTCCACATGCCAAATCTACCATTATCATGCTGAACAGAACATATATGTCAAATTAATGAATGAATTGGTATGCCCTGAAGCTAAACAAAACAGGCTTCTCACACAACAGATTCATACTCTGATACAGTATATCTTAATTAAGAGCACGTCGTGTATCTTAGGGCACGCCCAGCGAGGGAAGGATCGGCAACACAATATATCTGAATTAAGAATGAAGCATGCAAGTACATCACAAAATCACAAAAAATCTGGCTACATCATAAAGACTGAGCAGTAACATACCTTGAGCAGTTCATCAATACTTGTTATAGCTTCAAAGATAACAAATTAAGTTCTGCGCTGAAGAGATCATGACCACTGGCTTCATTTCCTTCAAGTAGAAATGCTGCAACACCAATCTCCAAGAAAGCCATTCCTGAACTGTGAAACAGTGCAATCACATTAATTCAATGAAAATGCCATATGAAGCATAGTTTGCCACACCATCCATTTAAGCACTAAAATAACCAGCATACAGGAGTAAGATAACCAGAAAATATACTACAGCCTAACACATGAGGACCATTGCATAAGAGCATCCCTTGGATCAGTAACATTACTCAACACATATACATGAGATCTGAATCTAATTACCAGGGCAATGTGTACTCAAACAATATGAATATAATATCAGGGCAAATTTAATGCACTCAAATCCAATAACATGCCAATTAATGCACACAAAACAATCTAAATCCAATACCAGGCCAATCTAAATCCAGGCAGAGCCAGACATGAAATTCATATTGACGAACCCCTCCTCATATGCAAGGAAGAAGAGTGGATATATAGGACACATGGACAAACAACATGACAAGGACTTATGCCTGCAGATCGATGACAGGACCATGACATACAGACTTGCATTTGCTAATACAACATATCTTCCAATTCCAGAGTACAAAGAAACAGAACATATCTAGTGGACATATACCCAGAACCTATCTAGTACACATGTACGTAGAAATAACTAAGCAGATAAAGACTAACATCACCAACAAATTTTGAAAGAATACAAATGTTACACCCACCAATCTACTAACCCTGCAGTAGGTAAGATCAGAGCTTCAAGGGGACAAACTCACCCACCGAGATGGCTACGAGCAGCAGCACCTAAGTGCAGGGCGGGAGGACTGGGGCAAAGCCGAGGAGGCGGCGCCCATCGCTGCAGCGCGGCAGGAAGAAGCCAGTGGCCATCTTCGTGGCGTCAGCGCCCCTGTACACTGCATCCGTGCCAGCGGCGCCACCTGTACCTCGCCAGTGCTCGGCATCGACCGAAGATGGATCCGTGGCTGCCGCACGGGACATTAGCGACTTCCAAATCCGGTTGCAGCCCTCCACCTTGGCCTTCTCATCGGCGTGGATCTGGTTGAGATGGCCAGCGCATCATGGGGTTCACCACGGCACGTACGCTGCTCGACTACGACCGAAGAAGGCAGATTGATGTGCGACGGGAGGTAATGGACGACGTCGACCGTCGTCCAGCCACAACAGTCGGTCTTGCTGCCACTACTGCCGCCGCAGATCAAGGCCGTGATCTGGACCGGGGTGTATGGGCTCGTGGCCATGGCGGGGGGAAAGATGAGGAGGTGGCTGAGGCATATAGAGCGGAGAAGAGAGGGGAGTGGTGGATCGGGAGAGGTAAGGCATGTTCTGCGCCGGCGCCGGCGCCGGCGTGGAGCGGGCAGATGGATATTGGTGGAGTGGCGGCGGCCGAGGGAACGGGAGGAGAGGATGGGAACTAGGGTTAGGTGTGTGTGTGGTCGTGGAGTTAAAAAGGGCTAGGTCGAAAATTTTCCACCCTGCCGCGTTGGCTTCTCGAAATTTTGCATCGCCGCGCGCTCTGTTAAAGTTCCCCCCCCCCCCTCTTTCGTTCCAACTTCTATATAATGTTTTCTTTCCAACTTCTATATAATATAATGTTGACCGGCTGACAAGTGGACCAAATAAGGAGGCACAAACGACACATCATAAGAAGCCATCCATGACGGATCGGATGGTGCATAAAGAAAGGAAAAACGAGCGCAGCTTGTTGATTCATGACGATTTTCGTGATGGCTTTCGATGTCCGTCGTTAAGGGCTAGTGTTTTGGGGTGCCATTCGCATCTTGCTGATCTATGACGATCTCTGTGACGGATTTTGGGAACGTCACCACAAATCCGTCATGGATTAACAGATTTCTTGTAGTGTTGCCATTGTATTGGATGTGTTGGAGACACAAGAGATTTCTTGTATTTGATTGCAGGGTTGTTTGAGAGAGATCGTCTTTATCCTATGCCTCCCACGGATTGATAAACCTTAGGCCATCCACTTGAGGAAAATTTGTTGTTGTCCTACAAAACTCTGCGCTTGGAGGCCCAACAGAGTCTACAGGAAATAAAAGTTGCATAGTAGACATCATCAGTCCACGTGGCCGCCATCCACAGGATGAGTGACGGAAACCTACGAGCCTGATGACTGCGGCAGTGGCCTGTCCAAGCCCATCTGGTGGTGTCCGTCCTATGCCACTTTGGGCACCCCATGACGCTCTACATAGAAGACTCTAGAAGCCTTGACTTTCAAGAAAATGACTCTGTATCCGCGTAGGACTCCTCCCTACCGACGTGGCCGACTAGGACTCTTGTAATCCTAGGCCTCTGGTATATTATATAAGACGTGGCTGGGCTAGTCGATGGAACAGAACTATAGACAGACATTGAACAATCTCAGTACTTTGTACTATTGATACACTCCAATGCAATAAAGCACAAGCAGGATATAGGGTTTTATCTCCTCCTGAGAGCCTGAATCTGGATAAATACCGTGTCCTTGTTACCATCATGCCACATAATCTAGCTTAGATACCCGACCGAGGGATCTGTCGAATTTAGCTCCGACACCATCTGAGCGTGGATCGAGCTCAGCCACCAACCCTAGGTTAGGAGGCGCTACCTCCGAACCCGTAGTCGAAGGAGCCACCGGCTGGGCGTAAGCCTTCGGCGACGTCAGCGATGACCCCCACGATAGAAATTGAGGAACTGCCAGAGGGAAATGCAACGCACGTGGCAACGCCACTCCTACACGCCAAGAAATTGTAACATAGTCCATTGATAGAAATTATGGGTTTATGCATGTTAAACTCTTCGTTTTGAATTCGTCGATAATTTTCACCACCTTTCATCCCCTCAAATTATTAGGTGGTAATAACATCAGAAAAGTTGAATGACATGGCATGTACTTTAGGCGGTTGGATGCTTTTGGAGGCCTAAGGTGGGGCATTCTCGAGTGGCTGATTTGAGATCTGTGATTGCCAAGGTGATTGCTGTCTGAAATGAAATCTTTGGAAGGTGTAACTTTACTTTCTATCTCTAATATGTCATATGAAGTGAGCTATAGGCACCGCGAGCATATGTCTCTGTTATGACAAAGGTTTGGCCATGCGAGGGAACATTGTATACGCACTACAACTTGTTTGAATATTAGACATCATGGGCAATGTAAACCTATAACCTTGGAATATGAACGTAAAATAGAGTGTAGAATTAGATGCTTGTACAATTTGTGTTAGATCTCCAAACACATGCTTCATTATCGTATTGTAACCAAAATCTTCCTTCTGGTTAATTAATGACAGTACACTTTTCATCAAATTACATTATTCTATATGCAATTTGCGGATTATACATGCGCACCCTTGTTATAAATTAATCAAACAACAAATAATGGACGGCAAAGACCTACTCCTTGAGCATGAATTCGCTTGAGTAAACACCGGTTTACTAGGACCTAGTGACGTGTCAAATGCCGTAGGAATGAGACGGTTATCCACTTATGACCGTCATCTTTTGTTTCTTATAGTGATGGAGAGAAGGTCTGGAATTGCAATTTTTTAATTAAAAGTTGGTATTAATCTTAATTCAGTTTACAGAAAAGTAGTTAAGATGCATTTGATTCTTGTAGACCGGTGCCCAAAATAAACATTATGTGTTACTCCCTCCGTTCCAAATTACTCGTCGCTGAAATGGATGTATTTAGAACTAAAATACATCTAGATACATCCATACGTACGACAAGTAATTCAGAACGGAGGGAGTACTTAGGATTTTTTAAGCCGGCAGAGAGCTGTGGAATTCTCGAATACACATATGAACTCGGTTCATGTATACCCACCTCTATGACTAGAGAAGTACTACCTCGTTCCAAAATATGCGTTGTGGTTTTAGTTCAAATTTGAGTACATACTTGAAAACATTTAACTGTCATGATTTCACAATATTCACTGTCTTCTCCTACTTTCGTATTGTAGTGTTTGAACTCCATGTGTTTCTTTCCATCCTTAATACATTAATTGCAACTAAAAAAGTTCCCGCAAAAAAAACTAACAACTAAAAAAAAGGCATTAACTAGCTAATTTCCCCGCATAGCCGTACATTTGATAGGTAATATTTGGATATACATTCACATATGGGCATATAAATGGCAGATAATTAATGGATGCTTATCTTACTACAGTCTAGATGGAAGCCTTTAAATGATGTCACTAATGATCGTATATCGGTATATGGGTAAGTATATGTACTGCTATATACTACTCCCTCAGTCTCAAAATTCTTGTTTTAGATTTGTCTAAATACGGATGTATCAAGTCATGGTTTAGTATTAGATACATCTATATCTAGACAAATTTAAGACAAGAATTTTGGGACAGGGGGAGTATATCTCGAGGCTCATATATCATGTGTATACCTGTCAATATTTGACATTCTGAATTTGAATAATTAGATCCCAATTAATGTACGCTAAAAACGGAACATTTTTATGTTATTCCAATTTCAGGTAACGGTAAGCTTGGATCAGGCATTGGGTTCTGATGCCAAGCTGCCTATAAATACAGGAGGGCTAGCCTCGTTGTGATCACCCAATCATCGTTCTTTCCTGCACATCCATCAACCCAGAAGGCAACCTAGCTAGACTAGCTCTCTGAGTTGAAACTCCGGCGGCCGGCGACCACCGTGCAAAGATATTCCACGGCTAGCTAGCTCGTGGGTCCCCTCATCCTGGTAAGCAACTAAACATATATTCCCTTCGTTCACAATGCAAATATACGATGCTTTGGATATTTTAATATAGACTACATACAAAATGATTGAACAAAGACAGTAAAATACGTCTATATACATTTGAATCAGAAAAAATAAAACATCTTATATTTGTGAACGGACGGAGTATAAAAGAAAATTACTATAGTTTTTTTAAGCTAGCATTTAGGGGTCACTTGTGCTCGTCCTGAATCCTCTCATCATATGCTTGTGATTTTTTTATATTCTAGATCCAGTTTGTGATTTTGTTTTAGAGAACAAACAATTAAACATTGTTACCCACAAAAAAAATTAACCATGGTTTAATTTTTATCCTATGTACGTATAACTGAAGCGAGGAAACATCATCATATGGTGATCAACATCCGATTAAAACATGGAGTTCGAAAGTTTAAACTAAGATCATGCGTGTAAACTCAAGCTGGTTGATTTTAGGTCTGCTCATCTACATGTTATCATATGATAGAATGGTATTCGCGAAGTGCTGAAAAAGATATGTTTTTTGTTGTAGATCTAGATCTGCTGGCTTGCTACTAACAAACCTTTTTTGTTCATGATTATTTAGTGTAGAACAAGTTGAGAAATAAGGATGTATGGTCATCTATTCTTTGAGGATTAGTTATATTAGTCACATTTTTTGAAAAAAAAAATATCTCTCATTGTGATAGTGTATTCAAAATTATCATGGCACAATTTGTACTACTTCGTGTTAGACCTTATTAGAACTCATATATTTGGTGAATTCGGACTTGGATATATATATTCAACTTATGTACAGTTGGATGGGTGCCGTAGATACGTACTCGAATACAAACCATTACACATTGTGTATGTGATGGTGCGGCATCCCATGCATTAGTACAATCCATGATCTGCCACCCGAGTCCCTAGTATGCACATCTTGCCAAGCTTGCTCCATCTCAGTCATTCCTTTTATCTTAGCAATGTTTACTTGCACATCAAATTACTTTGTGCTGCTGTTCCTATATTAATCTAATTTATATGCCAATTTACAAGGTTGTACATATCTACGTACATATGTATTTTTCCTATATAGAGAGAGAAGTATGCTACTGGAAATTGCCAACCTTGTGTGACTAGAATTGCCACCGAAAAAGTCAGGCCGGAGTGCCACGTCTTATCATTTTGGTTAAATTTACGGGAGTACCTAGAACTCATCTAGATGAGATATAATTTGGTCTCATTCACTTTGAAAACAAAAGCAGATATAACCAACGTCAGCACACACGCATTTTATAGCATCACATCCAATGGCTATAAAAGGTGAATGAGACCAAATTATATCTCATCTAGATGAGTTCTAGCAAAACTGTAAATTTACTATGCATGCATGTTCTTCTCTAATTGAGTAGCAGTAAACATGGGTTACCCTCGTATTGTTCCATGAGCAGCTGCTGATCAATGGAGTGCAAGCGCGTGAACACCCAGTCCCCCAAGCCCAAGGTTGTTTTCGTGCTTGGAGCCACGGCCACAGGAAAGTCCAAGCTCGCCATCTCCCTCGCCAAGCGCTTCGGCGGCGAGGTCATCAACTCCGACAAGATCCAGGTGTACGACGGCGTGCCCATACTCTCCAACAAGGTCACCCAGGAGGAGAGCGCCGGCGTGCCACACCACCTCCTGGGCGGCGTGCACCCCGACGCGGACTTCACCGCCGAGGACTTCCGCCGCGAGGCCCAGGCCGCCATCTCCGTCGTCCTCTCCGCGGGCCGCCTCCCCGTTGTCGCCGGCGGGTCCAACACCTACATCGAGGCGCTGATCGAAGCCGACGGCGCCGCGTTCCGCGCCGCCCACGACTGCCTCTTCCTCTGGCTGGACGCCGCGCCGGGGATGATGGAGTGGTACACCGGCCTGCGCGTCGACGACATGGTGCGGCGCGGCCTGGTGGACGAGACGCGCGCCGCCTTCGAGGAGGGCGCCGACTACACCCGCGGCGTGCGTCGCGCCATCGGCCTGCCCGAGATGCACGAGTACCTGCTGGCGGAGCGGGAGGGCACCATCGGCGAGGCCGAGATGGCGGCCATGCTCGAGCGCGCCGTGCGCGAGATCAAGGCCAACACGTTCGGCCTCGTCCTCCAGCAGGCGGCCAAGATCCGCCGCCTCAGCACGCTCGAAGGCTGGGACGTCCGCCGCGTCGACGCCACCGCCGTCTTTGCGTCCATGGCCGAGGGCTTGGGCCAGAAGGAGGTCTGGGAGTCGGCCGTGTGGGAACCGTGCCAAGAGATGGTGCGCCTCTTCCTCGGTGTGGGAACCCCTAATTTCCATGCTCCAGCTGCTACCCTGCCAACTGATCTGGAGGTGGATGAGGCCATGGCTGGGCTTTCCCAGGATGTCCCTGTTATCCCTGCTGCTGCAGTCGGCGACGATGATGGCAGTGTCGTGCTGACGCCGCCAGCACTGCACGAGCATGAGAATGAAGGATCCTTGAAGAACGGTGCTGCCGGCGTTGTACTCAATGGCACCGACGTCGTGGACAAGGATCCTGCCTGCGGTGCCCGCCACAGTGACGATCATGGAAGCTATGCCGGCGTTGCTCAGGCTGCTCCGGCAGCAGCTGGAGCTACGTCGGACGACACAGCCTAAGCTGTAAGCTAGGAGCATGCATGCATGCATGGCTTAATTACCGGCTTTGGAGCATTCCATGGTGCTTGGACACTCGTGCTTCAGACGTACTCCTTCACAGTCGGTCGTTGCATGCAAGCATGGGAGATAGTCATACAAGTCTCATGAGCTTATTAAGCTACTTTTACTGTTTGATAATTTAAGGTTTATCTCTTGTTTTCTGAATTATTATGAAACATCCATGGCTATGATGATTGAATTTAAAGACATTTGTGTTGTTATTGTTACATATGTTCAATTTAGCTATCTCACATCTACTTTTCTAACCACATGATTTAGACATCAAGATTAGTATTCTTTGTTTTTTTTTTAATTGATTGATACTTTTCCTTGTACGTGTTACTCGCGGGGCGCCCGTCGTGCCAGTAAGCCGCTGTAGATCCATTTGAATTTGTTCCTCGTGTGTGCCTCGTTGGTTGTTGTGGCTACAAGTGAACATTTTTTAATTTTCTGTTTTCTTTCTTTTTTTCATTTATTTGTTTCAAATTCGTTAACTTTTTAAATTCATGATTTGTTATTTTTTATTTTTTATTTCCATTTTAAATTTTTTAATTTATGATTCTTTTCATCGTTGTTAATTGATTGTCCACCACCAAACATGGGTTGTCCTTTTTTTTTCTCAAATTGCAACTCTATCCTCAACTTCATTTGTCATAGTTGCAATCCCACCCTCGACTCGCAACTAGACTTTAACTTTCTTTGTCTAAGTTGGAAGTCCATGCATCAGCGACTGTAGCACTGCGGATCAATCGAATTGCGCCATGCATCAGCGACTCAATGCAGCCTAGCAGTGCAGAAAATTAATCTTACTCAAGTATGGTCCGTGCATGGGTGACAAGGAAAAATTAGAGACAAACAAAAACAAAAAAAAGGTTACAAACAGTTGATGATGTCATGTTAGATGTGACATAATATGTCACATTTAGATGAGCTATAGACACACCCTTTAGCTATATGTAATTTGCCTGAACTATATTTGGGTAAGTCGATTCGTTGGCCGTTGATATATGCTTTGAGTGCGCCTTTTTTTT
>NC_041381.1:70986783-70991165 GCF_002162155.2 Triticum dicoccoides
CATTGTCTGGCCCAGTTTTGAGTCATTCGATTTCTTATTGGGACGCGGCCCGTTATTTGTGCAACCGAGCCTTTCTTGTTGTCCGAAATCACTAATTAAAGAGTACTCCTTGCGGAGATCACTCCAACTCCCTCAGGTTGCGACAAATGGCGCGCTGTATGTGCGCCACTTGTCGCAACCTGAGAGTTTTCCCTTTTTCGTAAATCCGTTTATTCAAAACGTTTTATCTCTTAAACCGTGCGTCCAAATCTCGAACCGCTTTCGTCATTGGATTCCTTGCGTCGAGATCTTCAAAACTAGATCTCATGTTGATAGGTTTTGATGATTTTTTTTCACGAGAAAACCGAACGAAAAAACCGAATCGGGAACACGGGTTTTTTTCCCTTTTCGAAAGAGGCACGCCCGTGCCTCTGACGAAATCACAGCCGTGTCTCTCGCGAAAAAAAAACAGAAAACACTTTTTTTCCTTTCCGAAAGAGGCACGCCCGTGCCTCTCGCGAAAGCACAACCGTGCCTCTTGCCGTCTTGCGGAAGCAAAACCGTGCCTCTCGTGAAAGAAAAAAAAAACAAAAACGCGTTTTTTTTTCCTTTCCGAAAGACGCACGCCCGTGCCTCTCGTGAAAGCACAACCGTGCCTCTCGCGAAAGCAAAACCGTGTCTCTCACGAAAGAAGAAAGAAAACAAAAACGCGTTTTTTTTCCTTTCCAAAAGAGGCACGCCTCTCGCGGAAGTAAAACCGTGCCTCTCACGAAAGAAAAAAACAGAAAACACATTTTTTTTGTTTCCAAGAGGCACAGCCGTGCCTCTCACGAAAGCACAACCGTGCCTCTCACGAAAACAAAACCGTGACTCTTGCGAAAAAAGAAAATGCATTTTTTGCGCAAAAAAAATAATTTTTTTTGATCGAAAAGCTAGGGAAGACCGGTAGAAAACCAAAATATCAAAAAAAAAACCCGAAAAAAACCGTTTAAAAAGCCGAAAACGCGTGCGTAAAAATAAAAAAATAAAATCCAGAGGGAGTGCCAAGAGCGCGACACGTGGCGAATGGCTGTGAGTGCACCAACTGGCGCTGATCGTTGCGAGGCTCCCGAAGGAGCGCTCGTTAATTAGTTGCTCCCCTCGTTGTCTTTATTTTTTTATGCGTTTTAGCTTTTTTTTCTTTATTAGTCAGTTTTATTTTTCTTTTATGGGCATTTTTTAGTTGGGTAAGCGTAAATTTATACATGCAAATACTTTCTCAATACTATATAATATGTGTCAGAGTTGCATTATTATATAATTGTTCTTTGCATATTATAAAAAATGCAATTACTGTGCAAAGTTGTTTGAAATTTACAAAAAATATTCTTCATTTTCTTTCTTCTTAAAAGAAAATACCAATGTCACTCAGGGCACCTCCAACATCGACCCGTAAACCGCCAGCATATGTCCGGATTTGCAAGTTACAGCTATAGATGCTCTTAACAGTTACAACATGTAAAGCTCTTTTCAAAATGAATAAGTTTTCTAAAGGGCTTTCGCCCTGCTTTATATATAAAGCATACCACCCGCCACAAACAAGCATACGAGTCCAGCCACAGCTACACAGTTCTCCGGTATTCTGGACACTTGCGACAAATACGTCAGAAGCTGGTAACAGAAGCATGCATGTTCAAGCGTGTGCTTAGGCTCTCTGGATAAATTTCCAGTGAGATAAATGCCGCACTTAAAGACATCTGCTGAAGAACAGATGATTTCCGGATAACATTGATACAAGAATCGTGATATAACTTAGTGGAGACCATTATTATTTGAAACAACAAATCAAATTATATATAGCTAAATCACGACATAACTGTTGGCATGACACTGTCAGTAAATACAAGTGGAAAGATACAAGGTTTTTTCTTTTCTTTTTGAGATGGGTAAGATACAAGTGCTGGTTTGAGAAGATTTATTTTGAGGAACACACTCAGATTTGTCGCTTATGTAGATTTCGACCGGACAATCCTCACGAATTAGTTTTCCATTTCAAGAGGCGAGTCAGAGTGAAATCTTAGCCTTGGAGGAAAGGCCCCTCCCCCATTGGGGAGTAAATTGCAGAAAACCATCACTTTAAAGGCAAGGTTTGCGAAAACCACTACAATACAATTTTTTTGCAAAAAACACCGTCTCTTCGGTAATCATTTTGCAGAAAGCACTGATCGGCGTATTTGCCTCTATTGAGCGCGTTTATGACAGACGGGGCCCGTTTTCTGCTTACGTGGCACAACAGTTTAGGTTTAATGCAAAAACGCCCCTCGACTTTCTCCACACTGCTCCCAGGCCCTCCAACACGCCTCAGCCGGCAAGCGCGCACACGAGCTCAGCGCCGCCCCTCCTCCCCAGCGCTCGAGGTGTCGCACCGCCCTCGGACGGCGGAGGGTTGTTGGGGAGCTCCAACACGGCGGTGGGCAGGGCCGGGATGGGTGGCGTCCTCTGCCTCGAACTACGTGTGGCAACGGCAATGGCGCCCGGGCCTTTGCCTTGGCCAGGTCGGGACAGGTGCGGCGGCCTTCTTCGTCGACCTAGGCGCGGCCGGATCTGGCCACATCGGCCTCCACCGTCCCCGCCCGTCACCGGATCTGGCGGGAATGCCCCGGGCAACTCGGCGTGCTGAGCGCGTGGGGCTACAACGTCCGCGGCCCCGTTGACCATTCGGCAGCGCCACCATGAAGAAGAAAAGGAGAGGGGCGACGCTAGAGCCCGTCACCGGCAGGAAGGCCGCCACATGGAGTCGTCGTTACCATCGAGGGTGCTGCGATTAGGGCAGCCATGGCAGCGACCGAAGCAGCAGGGATGGCCTGGGGAAGAAGAGGGCGGAAGGGTGATGACCTGGGAAAGAAGAGGGCCAGTGAATGCCAAACGTGTGCAGCTGGCAGGCGGCAGGCCGGCAGCGGCCACGATGGCGTACTGCAGCAGCCCACACGTGAGCCGCGCCTCCTATCGCCCAGCGTAGCCCTGTCCACCATAGAACGAGGCGTTGGGGAGGACTCCCCCGATCCAGATCCTGCTCAGGAGGAGCAGTTCCACCACGGAGGAGTGTTGGGGCTAATTGTGTTTTTCATTTTTGATTTAGGGGTGTCTCTGCAAAATTCTAGGGTCTAGTTTGTAATTTTAGATCAAAACCCATAAATTGCAAAAAAATTAGGCCACGCAAGCAGAAAACGGGCCCCACCCATCATAAACATGCTCAATAGAAGCAAATACGCCGATCAGTGCTTTCTGCAAAAAAAATACCGAAGACACCGCTTTTTTTGCAAAAAAAAAGTATTGTAGTGGTTTTTGCAAACCTTGCCTTCAAAGTGGTGGTTTTCTGCAATTTACTCTCCATTCGAAGAGGCGGATCGCCGTCTTCTTGAGCTTGTGGAAAATGATTTGATAGGGATCGGTATGGTCAACCCGTTCATTCCACGCCCTTTGAACCACCTCGCTGAAGCCGGGCATGGATGCCCAAAAGTTTTTCAAAATTAAAATTTCAAGGCCTCCTAGGGCCCTTGTCATCGGCAAGCAAAAGCGGTCAATGATCACAAAGGGATGATGAAAGTGCATCGAGAATATGCGTGTTGAAGGTTGTATCCCACTCGGCATTGCAAAAAAAGAGTCGAGCTTGCATAACGTTGGGTTTTCCCTCTCGTTGCTCTAAGTGAACCTTCGATTTTGGAGATGAATTTCTTTGAGCTCGCAACTATGGAGTGTTGCCTTCAAGTGAACCTCCAAACCGCTCTTCTGGTAATCCTTCGCCTCAACATTGCCCAAGAGGAGAGGCCTCTCTCTCCCGAGGAGCCTGAACTTCAGGCTAGGCTTAAGAGAGTGGTCATTGCTTGACCGTGATCGAGAGATCCCGCAAGAAACAATGTGCGCGAATATCCAACCTCAAAGAATGCGATGCCAGTACTAAATTCTTCCACCGCTAGGTTAATGCTAGGAGGAGAAAAAAATCATATCCGTCGAATCAAGAACAAGCATGGTTGGGTTACTAAGCATGAAGCCAAAGAGAAATTAATCCAAGACCACTTCTCTCATGTCATGAAGAAAGGAGCTAAAGGTTCTAAAGATTTCAACTGGGAGGAGCTCAATATGGAACACCTTGACTTGCATGCCATCCGTTCCTCCCCATCCCGTCCCTCCCTCTCTCACGTCCCTCCCGTCCCTCCCCCGTGCGGCGGCGCCGCCCCTCACCGGGGAGCCCCCGCCCTCCTCCTACAGCCTCGCCCCTCCCCCGCTACCCTCCACCGCCGTCGCCCGGGGCGTCACAGGGCAAAGCCCTTGTGGCGTGGCGGCGGTGGCGATTTCTCCTTGGATCTCGATCTGGTTGGGAGGCGGCGCTCCTCTCCGGCCAGATCGGCGGGGGTGGCGCAGAT
>NC_041381.1:70991322-71003842 GCF_002162155.2 Triticum dicoccoides
TCTGGCCTTGACTCATGTCGGGCTAATTCGTTGTGCTACAGATCTCAATCGCCGTCGGTAGGGCACTGCCCCTGAACTTGATCTGCAACACGAGGATGTCTGGGGCGCCGGCCCTAGGCTTGGTGGTGGTGGCCTTCTTCTTCGTCGGAGTTGGTCGGCCGGCTGGCTGTGCTCGCGTGGTCATGCAGTGACCGGCGGCTTGGTCGGTCGGAGGCGGCGGAACTTGGCCGGTGGCAGCGGCAAAGTTCTGTCTGGATCCTGGGGCGGCGGCCCTGGAGGGTGGCGGCCGGTGAAGCTCGGGCTTTCTGCGGCGGCATGGCGTGGTGCAGTCCTGTCCAAGGCGGATCTGTGACGCCGATCTGCTATGGATTGGTCCAGATCAGAGACGGTGACGAGCGCGCGGGATCCTTCTCGGCGGCTCTCGCGGCTTGGCGAGGCGGGGTGGGAGCCCTCCTCAGTGGCCGGTGCGCCAGGGATCCCACGGTGGCACTGTTGCCACAGTTGGTCGCCGAATCTAGGCGGCTGGATCTGGGGCTTTGAAGGCGGTCGAGACGGTGCATAGGTTGTTGGGTGGATTTCTTGGGACGGATCCGGGTGAAAACTTGATCTTCGGTCAATGGTCAGAGCCGGTGATGACGATGCCCTTATCATCGTTTTCTTCATGAAGGCATCATCGAGGTCAAGCTCCCAACTCCACTCAATACCTCTAGGGGAAACCCTAGATCAGCTGATCGGATGTTGGCGGCAATCATGTGTCATAACCCCCTTGGGGACGGCATTCTTGGAGGTGCACTCGGCTTCACAGGACCAGCGGATGGCTTCTTTGGTGAAGCGGTGCTTCATCCATACATTCATGGCGACGGACCTGGACGGCGTGGCGCAATGCAGATTCGGAGTTTGATGTGGGAGGATGGACACGCGCAGGAGGATGACGCTGTCTGGCGTCATGGCGGCGTCGACGACAGAGAGACCTGGCACGGTAGATGCAACAGTATAGCTCTGAAGATGGACTCTGGCAGGTGGCTGCGGCGGCCCCATACCCGGCAGGCGTCCTGATTGAGGAGTGCGCCGGACTGATAGGTGCCCCATACCAGGCAGGCGTCCTGGTTGGGACCTCAGGTCTTAGATGTTTAGGTTTGGCTGCGATGTCTGTTTGGTATTAGGCCCAGACTATCAGCGCCCCATCAATTGGATAGGTGTAGCGACAGTTGTTGCTTAGACGGTGGCTTTAGTCTTACTGTTGTATGACTTTGTAAGGTCTTGTGAGAATAATTAATAAAGTGGCCGTATGCATCGCCCAGATGCAGAGGCCGGGGGTCATCCTCCTTTTCTAAAAAAAAAAAACCTTGACTTGCATGGCCTTGACTCTCCAATGACCGAGATGGAGGTTCTTGAAGCAATCGACGACATGCCAAATGACAAGGCCCCGGGACCCGATGGCTTCACGGGCCTATTCTTCAAGAAGTCTTGGGAAATTCGTAACTTGTTGTCCCCAAGTCCAAAACTACAGAGTATGCCATCAAAAACTCATGATCCCTACGGCTGACTAGAAAAGTAAACAGCATGCTGCTATAGTCGTCAATATGCGAGGCAAGCGTCTTGCTGGCCTCGGGCACTGTCACGGCTCCCGGACGGATGTATGCGGCGCCGGTAATACCAGGGAGGATGGCTAGCTCCGGAACATCATCGAGGAAACAAGACAAGCTAGTTCTGGAACAGGAACTTGAGGTCAGCCTCTGTAAGCTTTGACATGGCCTCTGGCGAGTCACCCACGGTGCTGCAAAAAAGGACGGGAACAAAGTATATGTCAGCCAACATCATCCCATCCACCCGGCCGACCCAGGATGGCTGAGGAGGAAACGAGATTTACCCATCGAACACAAGCTGCTTCTTCTCTTGCAGTTGCAGGATGCGCTCTTCAACTGTGTCCTTGATCACAAACCTCGTGCTTCTGTGTCAGTCAAATCATATCGCAAGTCAGATAAAGGAGGCGGAGTGTCCATTTTAATTAGCATATATAGCAAATTACCTAATTAGCTTGAATTGTCCGATTCGGTGGATTCGATCCTGCGCTTGACTCTCCACTGCTGGATTCCACCAAGGATCCATCAAGAAAACCTATCCACCAGGGAATATATATAAGCAGGCAGCATCAACTGGATCGTTTACATGGGTTATTGCTGTCTAACTAGACATAAAGGAGGAGGATATGCACTGACTTACTTGAGATGCTACAGTAAGATTAAGAGCCACTCCAGCTTTCAGGCTCATCAGGAAAATCCTGCAATCTGGGTCATTTATGAAGGTATCTATAGCTCTCCCCTTTTCCGCCATGTTCATTTTCCCATTAAGTTGCACACACTTGATGCCAGACTGTTAAAACATGTTACAAATTATTTCACTTGTCCATAAACAATGCAATGCAATGCAATGTTAAATATCAGTAAAAGTTTCTCAATACTTTACCCTCTGCAGGGAGAATTCAATCAAATCCAAGAACGATGTGAACTGGCTGAAAACAATCCCTTTTGCAGAACCATCATGCTCAATCATGTTCCTTATCTCTTCTCTCTGCATTAAAAAGGAATCAATATCAATATTGCGTTGCACATAATATGGTCCACTCTCGACGTAATAGTAAGATTTGCTCTTATTGTGCTTAGTGGCGACTTAACAGAACCATAATTACACTAGACTTAACAGAACCATTTCATCATCATCCAGATACCCCTCTATACCAAAAGACTTGTAATTGGATCAAGGTTAGTTTCATGCCAGGGGTGTTCCAGTGATGTCATGAAATATATTAAGCCAATGAGAGAACAGAGCTGGAATTAGCTAGTTGCAGGATACTTGTTCACTATTGACTCCCATACCTTCGAATGGTGTGTCTTATCTTCATAGAGATAGAGATGAATTAGTTTAGCCCATACAAAATATCCACCTAATAATCAAATACTCGCACCGTCCCAAAATAAGTGTCTCAAGATAAACAGCTGGTTACCACCAGCTCTTGCCAAGATACTGAAGGCAAAACAGTTTCTAGAACTTTCAATGTTAACACTATGCATAAGAGGTAAGAGTTTGTTGACAGAATTCACTCCCCTACACACCAAGCATGTCAACATTCAGATTAGCTCCAAACAACAAAGTATGCTGACCAAGTTATCCAACTTACCAATGCATCAATTTTTGTACTTGTCTTGAAATCTGCTAGGCTTTGTAGTCTGCCCAGTATTCCTGAGCGTTTGCCACCCTTCAAATTTGCAGGGACCTTTCGTCTCGAATTTTCCGTTGTTAAGTCAACAGTAAGAGGCTTTGAACAAGATGGACATGAAACATTCCCCAAAGTTGCAGAGCACTCCATCAAACAACTCTTGCAGAATACATGATCGCAAGACGTAACCTTGAAAGGAAAGTTCATACGCGAAAGTCAGCTTATAACCAGTGGAAAACAACGCATGAGCTTAAATAACTTTATAGGGGCAATCAACTAACCACCACATCTTCTGCCAATTCATGACATATTCCACACTGGCTTTCCATGGCACCATTTTGTTGATTTTTGCATCCTTCCCGAGATTCTGCTGTCTTGGAAAATGCAACAAGGTATGGATGATCAACAGCCTACAATTTTGATGGAACAGTCAAAATGTTACTTCAACATAGAGAAATAATTAAGAGTGCAATTCTATAGGGAAAAACAGCATAGTAACATAGACTATAGGCGATTACACTTGCTTGTTGCACCCATAAGGAATTCTAAGGATATCCAAGGAATTATATGCACCTGTCTCAACCTTGTGAGGAGGTCAAAGATATGGGCATAGTTGTTCAGCAACGTTCCAGCAACAACATACCTGGAGAAAACAGCGGTAAGGGATTTGTCTGAAAAACCTTAAATCTTTCAAAATAGGAAATATAAAGGAGCATTTGACTACATAAGCTACTTTACAATGGCATCCAATGACTACAAAAAAAAACACCTGCTACATCGAGTATTGGATGCAACCATGAAACTATGAGCAGAATCTCTTTGCAATGCACCTTGCATCTGTTGTAAGTATAGCTCCAGAGGAATTGATGTTTAATTAAATCCAGGGCCAAAAGAAATGGATAAGCACTAACCAATAACGATGGCCCTTTGTTATGATGTATTGCAAATCAAAGTTGTTTGAAGCTAGTAAAGAAGATTCTTGTTCAGATAAAGATGGATTTTTCAACTTTTGCAGAAGCAGCATAATTATCACAGGATGTCTACTGAACAATCCATATGGTATCACTACATAAGTAGGAAGGAAAGGAAGACTCACGAATCAAACTGCGTGCAGCTTCGAGTATATAATGCTTCATAAAACCCCATTTCATTTCTATCAAAAGAGTCCTGCCTCAATGTCACCTAACATGTTAAAGTTAAACTTCTTGCATGAATTACATTCATATTGTATATAACATGTTGTGCACAACTTACAGTCTTCGGTGGAAGAGCAAGATCTGCAGCTCGGCCAATTTTTGTCCGCCTTAATACTATGCCCTTCAAGACTTTCTCCTTGAGAAGAGTCATAGCTCTTCCGCCCTCAAAACTCGCGGATCCATCCAGTATTGGTGTCACTATGTGCTGTTCAAGAATGGCTTTGTGTTAGCAAAGATGATGTCACAAATAAAAAATATGTCAGAATAAGGGACATATAAAACCCTGTAACTGACCTTATTCCACCAGCAAAAGTGCCTGACAGCTGAGTGACCACAGTCACATTTTGTCTTCGTACTGCAGGAGATTAGGGTCAATAACTAAAACGAAGAAATAACAATGGGAACAGCAGCAACTCATAATCTGGTGTGATACAACTATAACGTTGCAACAGTAACCTTGTTTACAATCATACTAGAGTAAATTTTAGAAACTACAGCTCTTTATAGCATGTAACATTTTACAGAACTACATTTTTAATCTTGCAACAGTTATAGCCCATCCGTAGGCCACACAATTGGTACAAATAAATCAAATGGTATTTTGTGATCCCATGTATGGTTGACTGGTGGGCCCTATGGATCAGAAAGCCAGACAACTAGAGCCTGGACTGCTGTGTGGTTGACCAATGGGCCCTATACATAATAACTGTTCCGAACGATAATGTCCAACAAATTAGTTAATCGAATTAGTTGGTCAATCATCATATATTACAAGTAGAGGCAGATCTTACTTATCTAGTATCTGACAGTCACAATCCTTGCAGAAGTAGTTCGAGTAGGGAAAGATTTGCAAGAAGCGAATCTGAGAAAACAACAGTAAGAATAGAGGAGGTAAAATAAAATGGTTTTTTTATCATTTATGCCACTAGTTGTGTCCCACTACTCAGTTTTGCCACTAGGAATTTCAACTGCTCAAAAATGGCATCGCTTCGTTAGGCGCATGCTGAAAAATGCCACTGGACATCATTACTGTCAGCTCAAATCTCGTTTGCCATGTTATAATGACATAAATACCTATGGACCAACATGCCAGCCCTCCCTCTATCTCACTACAATAAAGTGTGGGTCCCACTTGATCCCAACAGCATTCTTATTTTCCTGTAGAGTATTCGCTTGCTTACTACTAACAAGTGGGTCCCGCACTTATCATTGTGAGATAGAGAGAACTAACATGTGGGCCTAGGGGTATTGTTGTCATATAATAGGTTAAGGAATTTGACTGACAATAACGATGTCTAATGGCATTTTTGAGCAAACATCTAAAGGAACGATGACATTTTTTAGATATGTAATGGCATTTTTGAGCAAGCATCTCAAGGAACGATGGCATTTTTTAGCAGTTATAACTTCTAATGGCAAAACTGAGTAGTGGGACACAACTAATGGCATAAATGATAAAAACCCAAATAAAATTGGTCAGGATCTTCAAACATTAGTTGCAAACCAGCGAGTAAAGTTCTCCAACACGATTCTGCAATGGCGTCCCACTCAGAGCCCACTTGTATTCCGATTCCAATGCAAAAACTGCCCTTGCAGTATTGCATCATTTATCTCTTATGAAGTGAGCCTGCAGAAAAATACATGGAGCGACTGAATCATCTTTAGAAAGAAACAAGTCAATCATTGTTGAATTGAACGTCAGGAAAATATTAAAAGATTGAAGATATCATCTAAAAAGACAAAGAAATCACTGCGTAGTGAGAGCCTCACTACGCAGTGATTTCTTTGTCTTTTTAGATGATATCTTCAATCTTGAGACCAATTTGTGTACTTGGGAGACAGCTGTGTCCTCACTACGCAGTGATTTCTTTGTCTTTTTAGATGATATCTTCAATCTTTTAATATTTTCCTGACGTTTTGAGATTTCATAAAACAGTGTAATGATGAACAGAAAACACTAAGGTGGATAGCAAGACACTTAGAAACTGTCCACTAGATAAAACCTAATATGTATCTCTATTATATACTGAAACATGCATACAGAAAATAATATATTTCGAAATGGGACAAGTACTTCTGGACAAGCTTCGTTTAGACATGATGAAACTAGGCTGCTGGCCAACATCATCTTCTTCGCGTCAGTACTTCGTTTAGACATATGGATCAGGCGGATCTTGACTCGTCTCAGACTTGGTGTCAATGTTGCCACGTCCTCGCGTCAGTACTTCGATAGGGGCATCGTTCTCGTGACTTGACCTTTTGATGGGAGCACCTAGTTTGCGTTGATGCGGCTAGTTTGAAGTTGTCAGTGGCATGATGAGTGCGTGCCCGTAGGGTCGGCCGACGGTGGTGGGTAGCTGGAGGACTCTTGACACAGTCGTCCTCTCGGAACCAGAGCGGCACATGTCCACTCTTTGGATACGTCCTCTCTCTTTGGTGTTGATGAGGTCGTCAAACGTGTTTGTGGCAGACACGACCAATGCGGTGGAAAGATGCACTTGATGGACTTGCGGTGGCGTCCTCGGGTCATGAATGCGAATAATGATGTACGTTGACGCCGCTTTCATCGGTGTTGTGCTTTTATGTTTGTGTTATGTTTTGTTGGCCTATTGACGTTTTATGTTTTGAGATACTTTAGAGCTAGCTAAACGGAGGAATTTTAGCCATCTTGTTCTTCTTCCGCAATGAATCATGGACTTTATGATTATTTGCTACTTTCATATAAAATAGATGCTTGTTAAAAAACTATGAGTTTGAGCCACTTTTATAGTAAATAATGGGCCACGCTACGCGTCCGCCGGCCGATAATATAAAAAGATCCGCCGCATCCGTGACCATTGGATGGAGCTGTGGATGGCGTCCGATCTACCTATGTGGCAAGTCATCTTTGCTACAAATGTGTCGTTGCAGTATTTTCTGCAGCCGAGGTCTTGTTACAATTTTTTTGCAACAGAGATCTTGTTGCAGGATTTTTACGCAACAAAGATCTTGTTGCCAAATCATGTTTATCAATTTTTCTACAACAGAGGTCTCGCTGTAGAATTTTTTCACAACAAAAATCTTGTTGCAGAATCATTAATGAGTTTTTCTGCAACAAATGTCTCGTAGAATTTTTTTCGAAACAAAGGTATTGTTACAGAATCATTTTTATGACTTTTTTTATGCTGCAATAGGTCCCTTTTGCAAAAAGAGCCTTGTTGTAGTTGCTACAGCCTCTTTGTTGCAAAAACAAATATCTTCCATCTTCTCCTTCCGCCTTGGCTAGAGCTTGGGTTGTGGATAATCTAGGAAGCAGATTGACACAGTCGTTCACCATTGCTGAAAGCTTGGCCCATGGATGATTTGGGAAACAGATCAACACCATCGTTGGTGGGAGCGCTTTGGATGATTTGGGAAGCAGATTGACACCCCCGTCCGCCATGGCTGGAGCTTGGGCCGCGGATGATTTTAGAAGCAGATTGAAAGGAGGAAGTGTTAGAGCATCGTGGGGAGATGAGATTGAGGGGATCGAAGGCGGGAAAACGAGAGAGTAGGTGCTAGATTCGTTGAGGTGATCGAACGATTCATTTTTGTTTTTGCAACATCGTTGCCTTGCATATGTGGTCATCGTTGCATGCTATCCCCAGAAGCAAGCGATAAGTGGTCCCAAGGTGCATGCACAACCATGATCCAACGGACCAGTGGCTCGCAATCTGAAGTCCGCGCGAGCGGCGGATGCGGCGAGAAGATCAGTCGGTTGATTGGAGGCTTTTTCCATAAATAAATCATAATATTTCATCTATGTTTGTAAGTTGAAACTTCAAAAGGTTCGACTTGATTTTTTTTTTAAAGAGTAGTCCTCCGAGCAAAGAAGAGACAGCCAGACACGGCACGACCGATCCCAACAAGGCCACACAACCCACAACCACTCTCGCCCTAGCACCTTCGCCGGCGGCGGCCTATCTCTCTCGTCCCCTGCTCTGGCCCTTCGCCGGCGGCCGGCGGCCTATCTCCTCCTCCGCCGACCGGATACAAGCCGCACCGTGAGTCGCTCATCCTTCGCCTTGCCATTATTATTTTTTCCAGATCTGAGCTTATTTCCTCCTCCACGCCATATAGCAGCAGACCTTCCCTGCAGGTCTGATTTGGCAATGAATGTCCTGCTTCTTCTTTGTGCTTGATTTTCGTCCATACGGTTAGTATAGAAGTATTATCTATCAGTCTATGGTGCTGGGTGGATTTACGAGAAACAGAAATTTCGAGCCGAGAAATCATATGCTACCTACTCCCTCCGTCCCATAATATAAATACGTTTTTGACACTAGTGTAGTGTTAGAAACGTTCTTATATATATTTTGGGACAGAGGGAATAGATTGAATGGAAACGGTGAACCAGAAATTTCGAGCTTGAAAAACATACATCACATATCTTTATGAGCACCTTATCCAAATAATTTACTAGATAATCTGAGATGAAATTTTATTTTCTTAAAAATCAGAATTGCTCTGTTTCCCCGATGAGTTTAGGTTAATGTAACTCAGAAGCAATTCATTCTTTTGCAAAAGCTAGATATACATGAAATCTAAGGAATATGAGTGATTTATAAAGTGATAGGGGGTAATAATAAATTGATTTATTACTAGTAACAATAGATTCGTGTAGCCAAACTCTTTTGTCTTTTTTTAAGTCTTTGTTTCTGTATTATTTTCTCATAAGTGTCAACTTTTTCTTTCATTGACAGTAAGCTAGCACACAGACATGGACCTTCACAAGAAGGTCACTGTTGCTAAATTAACTGATGATCTAGTGGTTGATATCCTCTCCCGGCTGACGTACAAGTCTTTTTGCCGCTGCAAGTGTGCCTATAAGGCCTGGTCTGCCTTTTCCTCTGATCCAGACTACCGCTAGAAGCTCCCCAAAAAAGTAACCACTGGACTTCTGTACCAAGGTCACAATAAGTCTGCTGTCCCGCTTGTAAGCCTGTGCCCAGATGATGGGGAAATAGACGGAATTCTTGCTGATGTGCCACACTATGAGCATTTAGAATTCCTCGACTGCTGCAATGGTTTAGTCCTTTGTAAGTATAGGAGCAGCTATACTTCTACAAACATTTGCCGCTTCGTTGTGTGCAACCCAGCAACACGAGAGTGGAGGATACTTCCTGATACACACCCTGGGACAGATGACCCTCGATATGTAACTATTTTGGCGTTTGATCCATCACGGTCACCGCAGTTCTATATCTTCAATTTTCGTCTGAAACATGTCCATGGTTTGATACTTGGTACCAGCAAACTTGAGATATTCCGGTCTGAAAGTTCGACATGGCTTGAGGATGATACCTTGGACCGAGATATAAATATTTCTGGGCGAACACACTTATTTGTTAATGGAATGTTGTATGTGTCTGTTGGGTATGAAGTTTTGGTGTTCGAAGGCCTGGAGGCAATGAGTGATGGCATACCGCCCTATCATCATACCATAAGTTTGCCGCCTGAAGCTTCATACCTAAGCACTTTTACCAATGGTTGCTTTGGCAAATCTTCAGGGATCTTACACTATGCATTGCCACATGAGAATGGTCGCTCGATTGTTGTTTGGACATTGGATGATTTTGGTCATCATTCATGGACTTGGACTAAGATGTGTCATCTTAGCATGACCGATGCATTTGGAAAGGATGAGTTTGTTCACTACGACGATGGTGGCGATGGTGGTGATGATAAATGGTTTTGGAACTGCGATTATCGGATTGTCGACCTCGACTTGGAGAGAGGGCTTGTTTTCCTCCATGACCAGAAGGCAAATAAGCTTCTTTCATACAATATCAGGACGAGGAAACTCAACGAGATACAAGACGCCTTTGGGTGGGATCGATACTATGTCTACGTACCATGCTACTCAGAGCTTCCAGCCCAAGAAACTTCAGTTCAGTGAATGCCAACTTCTGTTCAATGTGCATCTGTGGTTGTTCTGCTGCGATATGCTGAACCACCTTCTATATCACGCTAGCCGGAGTCATCCGTGTGACCAGTCCAGGAACCCTGCCATTTTTACTTTGTCGATGCAGAGTTACGTTCCTGTACTAACCTAAAACTCTTCACCATGTTCCTAGTTAAATACCTTGTTTAAGTTTGCTATATATCTTTTATGTAAGATTTGATGAGCTGTTCGTTTGGCTCTGTTTGTGGTTGCGGTGGTTTTAAACCAGTACTTTCTTATTTCTGTTTGAGAATAGATATACCCGATTTTTCTTGTATGTATTGAATTGGCATTACAATCCTACATTACACCTGGACCTATACAAACTTGGAGAAGAATACTTCCAGGTGACCAAAACCAGCAAATATATTGCTTTAGAGAAGTGTAGTGAGACATGATATTAATCCTATGGACCTTGAGAACTATGGCATCTGCATTGCAAAACGATTTGGGGTATCTTCCCCATGTTGCGCAACTGCTACCAGGGATATCTCCCTATCATGAGAGGGGATCCCATGGGCAGTAAAATCTCCCCTAGGCCTTGTTTGGTTGTAGTGAAACTAATCTCCTAGTGGAACTAACCCACCTAGGGATTAGGTTGACCCCTTCTTGTCACCCAAACCTTGCAATACCAATTAAGATCTTGTTTGGTTCTCCTAAACCCGGACGCAACAATGGAGATGAGCAGCCGCAGCGACTCAAGGGGAAGAGAGGGAGCAGCCTCGAGGCGTGCCTCATGTGGATCGGTTCCACGGATCATAGGCTACTATTTTGCGTCCCGTGGATTGAAGGAGATCGACATGGTTTGGGCTGGGAAGTTCCCCGCCATGGCCCAAACCAAACACGTCAACTGGGATCCACAGGGAACAGTTCCCCATCAGAATGAACCACGTGGATCATGCTTCCATCCCGGACAATCCATGTGGGTTGTATTCTAACCAAACAAGGCCCTAGGGGTTTGCTACCCTGGGTTTTCCCTCCCCAGCAATCAAATGAGCCCTAAGGAGCAACAAATATTTTTCTTCTTTAGTTGGCAGAGTTTCTTAATCGGTACTCTTGCATATGTATATACATATATACTTTCAGGGTTTACTTGCAAAGAGATAATTTTGCATGACTTTCAGGGCAGTACTTAGTAATTTTTTCTCAGTTTTCTCTCCGCAACTTCTGCCGCTGGCACCACTCCTTGGTGTCGCCGTTCTCCTTTTATGTAAAATCTAGAGATTTACTTGCTGAAATTTGAACGTGCGTACAGTTGGTACCAATGATATGAAGAAAAGTTCATTGCTCCTCCGCAAAAAAAAGAAGTTCATTGCTCCTCTGCAAAAAAAAGAAGTTCATTGCTCCTTCCAGAACATATGATAAAGAAAGATGAACTGTTTACTGTTTAGTACTCCCTCTGATCTAAACGCTCTTATATTTCCTTACAGAGGGAGTAATACAACATATAGAATAAAATCTTTGAAGTACAAGGTAAAAAAAAGAAGAAGCAAACTGTTGAATCACACAATACTGGTTCAATTATCTCCTTTTTTTTTCACTCCAAAGTCGGCTCATCACCAATTGATACCTCAGAGCAACGAAGCAAGAGAAACCTTTCGTAGATGGATCACTTTGTTATCTTTGAGGTGAGATTGTTGTGTGAGAAATACATTGGAGGCTCATGTGTATATTCAAGGTTCTACTTGCGCGTTCTGGAGAAATGTCCAAGGAGATAAATGTCACGATTAAAACCACCTGCTGGAAAATAGATGATCCCAAAATGACAATGACACAGAAATTGTGCATAAGTTAGGAGTACATTATTGTTTAAAACAATAAATCAAATTTCATTTACTAAAGAGCTGCAGATTGTTGGCATGACAATGTAACTACAAGTACTTGTTCAAACAAGAATTCTTTTGTGGAACTGATTCCAACAAGACAATTTTCCATTCAAAGCAGCGAGAAAAATTAAAGTGTCGAAAGTATTTTTCTGGTCATTACATCTTGCAATGCAGAAGAAAAAACATTCTGTGGGATTTCCTTTTCTGATGGTGAGCTCTATTTGCACTGAGTTCTTCTCCATCGGAGTGTGGGAACAGTTTTGGAAAAAGGAATTCACCATCAGCACAAGAATTTAAGATCAAAATATAGTGATGAACC
>NC_041381.1:71004117-71010269 GCF_002162155.2 Triticum dicoccoides
TATGCTCTAACCAGGACATGGGAAAATAGTGATTGGATTAAGATCAAGAAGCATGGTCAAGTGACATACTGCTACATGCGTGAGTGCTGCTTGATCCATCAAATGATAAGACAGTTGCATGTACGCTGACAAGTACTAACCTGCTACCAGTTATAGAGATTATCACTGAGGTAATCCGACTCAATGGATATGTAGGACAAACAGATGGATTGCTAGCTATCTCATCACATACGACAATTCAAATTACTATTACGCCTCTGAAATTGTAGCAAACAAAGCATTTGTACAATTAATTGCTATGTTAAAAACGTTAGCAACAACAGAAACCTATCTACTATCCCGTTTCTCTGTATGCAAACATGGTAGAACTACTCCTGTTTCAATGAAGCATACAGCTTAACACTACCCACACCAACATCAAATAACAACACATAGAGAAATATTTCTTGGATAATCATGGACAAAGTTAAATGATGTGCAGAAGTAGACATCAAAATCTTCTATAAATTTGGCAAAATCCTAACTTGCGCAAGCTGCATACAAAGACTAATTTGGCTGAATGCTTACTGAACAAAGTTTTCGATGTAAACGAAGTTCTGGTAAGTGGTAACATACAAAATGAAGCCTTCTCCACTTAACAAAGGGACAACCACCTGCAGCTACTTCAGGAGTTCCATATTTCCAGTTCTAGTGAATTCAATGGTGCCTTCTAATCCACCTCAATTCCTTAAGAACTAAATTCACATCTAAGCGGCATTGTTCATCCAAGATTGAGCAAGAGCATGGGAAGGGGACGACCACCTTCTACTATTTTCGGATTGCACGAGGTAAAAAGTTCAGATCTGAAGAGGAGACACTCGAGGTAGTCCTCATGTGTGTACTGAAGCGGAGAGACGTAAGCACACTGCAATGATGTGAGGCTGGCAGTGGTCTCTCGTCCCACTAAGAGTGTGATTTGATCAGCAATGAAACGTTGAGCAGCAGAGGACAAACGAATGAGCAGAGCAGGTAAAGGTCACAGCTTGATTCCTAAAACCCTTTACTCTGGCAGGGCAGTAGCAACAGAGGAGAACTGAGGACACCAGAACCGGAATGGAGAGGAATGCACAACACACCTCTACGAGAGCAGGATGGATTCGTCAACCAAATCATCCTATACTGGAGGAGGGCCTTATGGCAAGCGATCCCCTCTGGTACATCTGGCCGCTCTATCCACCCTGCCGAGGACACTGACAGTTTTTGGCACCGTCAAAGTTCAAGGAAAACTAATCCTCCACTGCTAACAATGACATTCTTCAGGGGCACTCCGAAGCTCAGATACTTCCAATTCAGTGGCAACAGAAGTTCTATCCTAAGCTGGACATGGCAAACAGTGTTCCTATTAACAAGAAGCATGGTCAAGTTAAACCACGGCATTAACTCCGAAGAACGGCAAGCAGAAATTATCCGACAGTGAAGATATTACAGACCTCAGTTTGACTTATTCCTGTGGGCCGGTGAGAGAAATATTCTATCTTGGTGGACAAGCACGTCGGCCCTCACAGCTGCAAATCAGAAGGCGATGGCCTTCCTGACCATGCTTGTGACCTGGACTATTTGGAATGAGAGAAACAACCGTGTTTTCCAGAAGAAATCAATGCCGGCTTATTACATCATGCAAATCATCAAGGAGGGGGCCAATATTTGGGTCGTCACGGATGCGAGACATTTGAGTATTTTGATGCCGCGAGAGTAAAAACCTTGTTGTCCCGAGACTGTTGCTGTAATGCTCCTTCTCCTTCGAGCATTAACTCTGTAAGCTCTCTTCTCAATTAATGGATGATGCAAATCTTTTGCCTCTGCTTAAAAAAAACTGCCAGATAACTTTCCTTGGTATTTAGATGATGTTATTCATAGCTCTCTCTACTGGTGGACGTTTCCATGTCCAGGGGTTCAATACAGTAGGCCATGATCACAAATGATGTCCGAACAAATCTGGAACTGTCAATGCACACAAGTTTAAACAATGGAAAATGATTTGTTAATTACAACTACACCTCTAAAACTGTAGCACATAAATCATTATATCAGTTAGCAACTACAGAAACCTGCTATCCTTTTTCTAATGCAACTATTCCTATGCAAACATTGTGGAACAACTACTGTTTTAGTGAATCTTGCAACATAACCATGGACATAATGAAATGATTGGTAATTGAATGAAGCGTTGAAGTAGACATCAAATTCTGCCACAAAATGGCTAAATACAAACTTGTACAAGGTGCAACATCAACAGTAACTCTTGCTGAAGCTTGGGTAGCTATGCGACTGAACCAAGTTTTCTATGTAACCATGGTTGCAGCAACAAACATAATTTAGCCTTTTTTAACTTACCTAAGAAACAACCACCTACAGCTACTTCAAAGTGTTCATATTTCCACTTCATCAAATGCATTATCATGTAGGGTTTGGTACCCTGATCCTACATTCAGTAGATAACCAAACCCTAGTATCTATCACCAAGTTTGAAGTGCCCTAAACTATATCTCCGACCCACATCATATGTACAAGAGCAAGACACTCTTGTCAAGTAAATGTTTTGGTAACTTCTTCCCTACCACCTATGGTGGCATTGGTGCCATGCGGACTTATGCGATATCTCGCAGCAATTCTTGCAAATACCTTTACCTACACCGTGAGGAAAATAGTTGAATCTTCAATGAAGTAAAGCAGAGAGATATCATAAAAGAAACTCTTTTTTCACCTGTATGCAACAAGCTTCACCAGTGCAACTGACAGCGGTATAGAGTATAGCAGACCCCAGCATGAGCTCATATATCCGCAAATTGAACTGCATCCGCAATCTTAAACATCCGTTCTTCAGAGACACATTTGCCCTGACATATATAACAAATTTCTCAAATTAACAGTACGACCAGCATTGCACACATAGCAGATAACTGACAATCACATTGCTAAAAATGCACCCATATGAAGGAAAGTGACTGTTTTAGAGAGGCTACAAAAACTCAAGTGGCTGGTACCAATGTACATACAAGAAAATGTTGTATTAGTACTTACTGCGCTTCTTGCGGAAGATTATATGTGTATACCTTCCCTAATAGCCATCAGAAGAAATTATCCCCAAAAATTTCAACCAGCATGACTACCTGGTCTACCTTTCCGCACCCAACAAAGATTAGAAGATTCATATTTCACATTCTCGTCATTTTGACACACATCAAAATGAACTCAATGCTACAAGCTGGCCATTTGGATTTCTTATACTCGCATCAGGGCTTTATGCAAGAAAAAACTTAATTGTGCTTTCTTAGGAGTTAGTCTGATATGCAATGTGTCACTTAGTCAACCAAATCCATCAAAAAACTGATACTTTGCAGGGAGAAATTTCACATCCTCCTTATATTTCCCTTTCCTTGAAAAGAGAGACAACATCAGTGAAGTAGTTGAAGCTTCAAGTAGCATGTTCTTCCCGTCAAGTTTCAACAAATAAAGTCCGGCCATGGTGATCTCACCTTTTTCCAGCAAAATTCTGATAATACTATTTATAAGACGAGAGCAGGGAGCTATACCATTCCTGTCCATTGCTGAGAACATATTGTTAGCATCTTCCACTGCTCCATCTTTTAGAATATTTATTATCATTACTCCATAAGTCGAAGCATTAGGAACCAACCCACTCGCTGATATAGCAGCAAACAAATCTTTAGCTTCCTCTTTTCTTTTAACCTTGTACATTGCATTGATCATGGTATTGATTATTGAAATATTGAACTTCACATTCATTGCAACTAATTTCTGGTACAGGTCGATCGCTTCTTCTGCACAATTGTTTCTAGAAAGACCTGCAAGTATAATATTGTATGTGGAAATGCTCACTGTTATTCCGCTTTCGATCATATCATGGAACATTTTCCTTGCAGCAACAGTTCTCCCAGCACGAAACAACCCATCCAGTATGATCCCATATGTGGCACTGTCAGGTTTTATTCTCTTACGTGGCATTTGTCTGAACAGAGTCAAACCATCATCGATCCTTCCATTTCTAGAATAGCCATTAACAAGTGTATTATATGTAACAACATTAGGCTCAATGCCAGCTGACAACATGGCATCAAGTACTCCAAATGCTTTATCCATCTTGCCGACTAAGCAATGTCCGTCAATCAGTGAGTTAAATGTAATGACATCAGGCTTCCCATCTATGATTATAACCAATTCAAAGATATCTTGTGCATCCATAATCCTTCCTTCTTTGCACAAATAGTTTATAACTGAATTGAAGAACACAATGTTGGGACGAGGAATACCTTTGCTTATCATGTCAGAAACTAACTCCTTGGCTTTACCCAAATCACCATGCATACAAAAACCCTGAATTAGGGAGTGATAAACAGCTGTGTTCGGCTGTACACCCATATCAGTCATCTCATTGAACCTGTCCATAGCATCGGCCAGCCTACCCAATCTGCAAAGTGCGGCTATTACAGTGGCATAGGTGACTACATTGGGACTCACTCCTTTTTCCCGCATTTCCGCAAATATGTGCATTGCATCATCCATCATTCCGCGTTTAGCATATGCATCAATTAATATGGTGAAAACACGGCAGTCGGCTGCAATACCGTTGCTTTTCATTGAATTAAAGAGATCAATCATATCAGCAAAGCATCCTTCATTGGCATACCCATGAAGCAAAATACGGTACGAGACGGCATCCGGTTTGTGGCCCTTGGCAGTCATGGAATAAAATATTTCCGCCGCTTCTTTGCTTCTTCCATGCTTGCAAAGGGAAGTCATTAACGAGCTGCAAGTGACTGCATTTGGTACAAGACCATGGCTTGTCATTTTTCTAAACATTTTAGCAGCCTCTTTCAACTGCCCTGATGTGGAATATCCATGGATCATGCAATTATATGTCACATTATTCGGTTGAGCACCACTATCAACCATCTGTTGAAGGACTAGCTCTGCCTTGTCCATTGCTCTGGCCTTGCACAACGCATCAATAATCGAGCTATACGTGACCACATTGGGCACAACCCCTTGATGGATCATTTCATGGAATAGATTGCATGCCTTGCCTGTTTCGCCCTCCTTGAAGAAGCCATGGATGACTGTGCTATACACCACCACATTGAGGGAGCAGGCACCTCCTCCTTCTGCCACCATCTGGAGCAGGTCAAGTGCCCGCTGACTCATGCTATTCTCGCATAAGCTCTTCAGAACAATGGTGTATGAGATTGCATCAGGCACGCAGCCAAGCTCGGGCATCCTACGAAGCAGCAAGTTGACAGCCTCATCTGTACGTTTGGCGTAGCAGAGGCACTTGAGGAAGGTGGTGGCCACAATCTTGTTTGTCTTGAGGCCTGTCCCGAGGAAGCGGCCAAATAAGGCAAGCCCTAGGTCCGGGCGATGCGCACCGCAGAAGCAGCCCATGAGGATGCCACCTGCGGGCCGGCTTCTTCTGGGCATACGCGGTTGAAGAGGGCAAGGGCGAGGGCAGGGCCATCTCTGCGGCAGGTTGCGGAGGCCGGCGCACGGGCGAGGGCGGCAAGGAAGCCGTTCAGGGAGCGGCTGGGGACCGGGGTGGCCTGCCGCAGCAATTCGTCGAACAGGTTGTGTGCTTCTTCCGGGGTTAGCGTCCCGGCGCGGACGCGCTCTGTGGCCGCGGCAAAGGCTTCGTGGGGAGACCAGGGGTGTGAGGGCAGCGAGGTGGAGGTGGAAGAGGAGCTGCGGCGGAGGAGGTGGAGCATCGGCACGGTGGAGAAGCGACGGAGGCGGGGCATCGGCGAGGTGGAGGATGAGGAGTGGCGGAGGCGGAGGCCCGAGATTGGCTAGGTGGACGAGGAGTGGCGGCGGCGGCGGCAGGGGATGCCGGAGATTGGCTAGGTGGAGGAGGAGGCGGAGGCCGGACACAGGCTAGGGGGAGGAGGATGAGCGGCGGCGGATGGAGAACTGGAGATGCGGGACATGGGCGTGCTCTAGCTCTGCACTGAGATAGGAAGAATGGCCTTCCGTTTGTGTATTCGTACGCAGTCACACAACTTCTATGCTTCGTTTCACTGAAGCTAAAAATGAAACAGGAACATAAAAATGGAAAAGGTTTCTGCCTCGTGTACCAGGGGAGCGGAGGAGAGTGAAGTCAAGCG
>NC_041381.1:71010673-71059665 GCF_002162155.2 Triticum dicoccoides
CGGGCGTGCCTGGGCGTGCCCGGACGCCCCCGTATCTGTTCTATATTTGGGCTGGATATGAGGGGTGCCGGTCAGTTCGGACGTTTGATGCCCGTTTGAGGGGGCCGTCTGAGTCAAAAAATTGTGACCAGACAGTGACCTGGCTGCCCACCCGAACGTATGAGACAGGGTTTGAGGCGCCTGGCTGTAGATTATCTTAGTCTTTGAGCCTTTGTGTGTGTCCATACATTATTACTGCATAGCTACATATAATTGTATCATGAACATGTTCTGCCTTCCCAAACCCACATTGCCAAGTTGGACAAACATAGATGTCGCTTCTTTCGGCGGGGGAACGGGTAGAAGAGATATCATTTGGTGGGATGGGATCGAGTGTGCAGATCGAAATCCAAAGGAGGATTAGGGGTAAAAGATGTCTGTAAGCAGAATATTAGCTTGTCGATGAAATGATGGTGGAAGTTAGATACCCAACAAGGACTATGGCAAGACGTGATCCTTGCGAAATACTTCAAACGTGACACGGTTGCCACGGTCAAAAGTAAGTTCAATGATTCACTCATTTGGAAAGCTATCATGAGTGTGAAAGAACACTATATGGCTGGAAGAGTGGTCCAACTTAGATCTGGTGTGGCAAGGGTGTGGATTCATCCTCTTCTTGGGAATCCTCCTTTGTACACACGTTTTCCCCAACTCTATTGCATTTGTAACCATTCGGATATCATTGTGGATAAATGGAATAATGTTGATGTTCTTGAATTGTTTTGGAGACGGTTACACTCTCCCCTACGTGAGATGTGGGAATATATGTGCAAGTTTATGACAAGTTTACCGTTGGTACAGGGCCAGACCGTATTGGCTGGAAGTTTGGCCCCAAACTCAGGTTTACTACTGAATCGATGTATGAACATCTTGAGAAAAACATTGCAGGGTGTGACTTTAGATGGATCTAGGCAGCGAATATTATTCCTCTAAAAATATTCTTTCTCTGGCAATTATTTCAAGATGTTGTTTTTACTCGTGACATTATGAGTAGGCACAATTGGGCTAGGAACCCAAAGTGCTCCTTCTGCAATGAGAGGAAGACCTCTCAACATCTGTTTTTATATATGCCCCGAGGCCAGGGTAATTTGGCATACGATAGGCTCGGTTCTTGGTACGAGTTGCTGTCCTAACAACCTGTGGCAATACTACTTATGGTGCTATGTTTATCTTCCTGACAGGGTCAAATATTATACCTTATGCCTTGCTGCGTTCTGCTGGGCAGTTTGGAATAGCCGTAATCGTGCAACATTTGAATTTAAGCTTCCTAAAACACCATTTGAGATTATCTTTTCTGCCTGTGTATTTATGCATTATTGGGCGGGTCTGATGAAAGGTACTGAGCGGACTGCAATGGAGTGTGGATCAGGGATGCTGAGGGAGAAGGCTTGTAATGTGATGAGGATTCACACGACGGTTGCAGATGAAGCGACATCCAACTGATTATGGTTATTTCCCGTGGAGCAGGCGTCTTCTCTGGTCATAAACCATCTCTTAGTCTTATGGTGTCGTTATATCGTCTTCGCTCCTATGTGAGCTGCTTCCTGGTTCTTGTTGTTCGCTTGTGAGCTGGTATTTGTCCCTTGGCCTGGTAGGCTTGTTAGTATTTGCTGATAATTGTAGGGTGTCGTTGGGTTTTCGCCCCATAACGGGTGTCTCGTAGGTGAGTTTCCCGTGATGAGTTACCCTGCGATGCTTTGAACTCGCTTCCCCTTTCCCATTTCCTAACTCTGGACTGGTTGATGTGTTGATGTTGGGGAACGTAGCATGCAATTCAAAAAAATTCTTACGATCACGCAAGATCTATCTAGGAGATGCATAACAATGAGAGGGGTAGAGTGTGTCCACATACCCTCGTAGACCGAAAGCAGAAGCATTAGTTAACGCGGTTGATGTAGTCGAACGTCTTCACGATCCAACCGATCCAAGTACCGAACGCATGGCACCTTCCTGTTCAGCACACATTCAGCTCGATGACGTCCCTCGAACTCTTGATCCAGTAGAGGGTCGAGGGAGAGTTTCTCAGCACGACGGCGTGGTGACGGTGTTGATGATGTGATCTGTGCAGGGCTTCGCCTAAGCACTACAGCGCTACGAAAGGAGAAACAAAATGTGGAAGGGGCACCTCACACGGCTAAGAGAAATCATAGTGTGCCTTTGGGGTGCCCCCTGCCCACGTATATAAAGGAGGAGAGGGGGAGGCCGGACGGCCCCTGTAGTGCGCGCCAAGAGAGAGGAGTCCTATTAGGACTCCAAGTCCTAGTAGGATTCCCTTTGGTGGAAGGGGGAAGAAGGAAGGGAGAGGGAAAGGGGGCCGCACCCCCTCCCCTAGTCCTATTCGGACACCCCATGGGGGGTGAGGGAGTCCTGGGTTAAGGGGTTCTCGGACAGCCGGACTATATACATGGGCCGGACTGTTGGGCTATGAAGATACAAGATAGAAGACTTCGTCCCGTGTCCGGATGGGACTCTCCTTTGTGTGGAAGGCAAGCTTGGCGATTCGGATATGTAGATTCCTTTCTCTGTAACCGACCTTGTGTAACCCTAGCCCCCTCCGGTGTCTATATAAACCGGAGGGTTTAGTCCATAGGACAAGAAGAACAATCACAATCATAGGCTAGCTTCTAGGGTTTTGCCATTACGATCTCGTGGTAGATCAACTCTTGTAATACTCATATTCATCAAGATCAATCAAGCAGGAAGTATGGTATTACCTCCATAGAGAGGGCCCGAACCTGGGTAAACATTGTGTCCCCCGCCTCCTGTTACCATCAGCCTAAGACGCACAGTTCGGGACCCCCAACCCGAGATCCACCGGTTTTGACACCGACATTGGTGCTTTCATTGAGAGTTCCGTTGCATCGTCACCACAAGGTTTTGATGGCTCCATCAATCATCCACAACAATGCAGTCCAGGGTGAGGTTTTCCTCCCCGGACAGATCTTCGTATTCGGCGGTTTCGTGCTGCGGGCCAACTCGCTTGGCCATCTGGAGCAGATCGACAGCTACGCCCCTGGCCACCAGGTCAGGTTTGGAAGCTTGAACTACACCGCCAACATCCGCGGAGACTTGATCTTCTTCGGATTCGAGCCCATGACAGTCGCACCCTGCCACCATGATGAACATGACCTAAATTTATCATCGAACCGTGCTCAAGAGATAGCGCCTATAACTGCTCTGGCCCTAGATCCAGAGCAGATTGCGCCATCCGAGAACGGGCGGCTCAACCCCGCCACGAAAATCGCAGACTCAGCGGCGTTAGAGCCGAACACAGATCTGACCTCCAACGAGGCCTGTGTCATCGGAACCTCGGACTCGTCTCCGGCCATAGGTTCCAAACTGCGTGTATCCGCCCTATCGATCAGGCGCCGATCGTTGAGTTCACCTCCGTGGATATCTTCTGTTACTCGCCTTTAGGTGATGTGCTAAACTCATTAAAGCCGAACACCAGCCCGCACTACCTCGCCGAACAAACGGAAACACACCAACTCGGGGATACACACATGACCCGCGGTACAACTTAGAAAACAGAGCAGGCAAGACCAGATCGTTCTACGGATCGTGGGGTTGCGCCCCAATGCGCGACAACGACCATCTTGCCGGATATGAAAAATACAAACCTGTTCGGGCCGAATACCGCAGACCAGCTCCATCCGAGCTGCGTCGCGACGTGGCCCGACATAGAGGCGCCACACACCCCCTATGCTTCACTGATGAAGTAATGGAACATGAATTCCCAGAAGGGTTTAAACCCGTAAACATTGAATCATATGATGGGATAACAGATCCCGCGGTATGGATTGATGACTTTCTTCTCCATATTCATATGGCCCGCGGTGATGATCTCCACACCATCAAGTACCTCCCGCTAAAACTCAAGGGACCAGCTCGGCACTGGTTGAACAGTCCGCCAGAAAACTCTATTGACAGGTGGGAGAACCTAGAAGATGCCTTCATTGACAACTTCCAGGGCACCTAAGTGCGACCTCTGGATGCTGATGACTTAAGTCACATAATCCAACAGCCCGGAGAGCCAGCCAGGAAATTCTGGACTTAGTTCTTAACTAAAAAGAACCAGATTGCCGACTGTCCGGATGCCAAAGCCCTAGCGGCCTTTAAGCATAACATCCGTGATGAATGGCTTGCCCGACACCTTGGCCAAGAAAAGCCGAAGTCCATGGCAGCCCTTACGACGCTTATGACCCACTTCTGTGCGGGCGAAGATAGCTGGCTAGCACGTAGCAACAACAACTCAAGTAAACCTGGCACTTCTGAAGCCAGAGATAGTAACGGCAAGCCCCAACGCAGCAGACACAAGCGTCGAAACAATGGTGACAACGCCGAAGAAATGGCTGTCAATGCTGGATTCAGTGGCTCTAAGTCCGGTCAGTGGAAGAAGCCATTTAAGAGAAACAATCCAGGCACGTCCAGTTTTGACCGCATACTCGATCGTCCATGTAAAATCCACGGCACCCCCGGTAAACCAGCCAATCATACCAACAGAGAATGTTGGGTTTTCAAACAGGCCAGCAAGTTAAACACCGAAAACAAGGAGAAGGGGTCACAAAGCAATGACGATGACGAGGAGCCCGGGCCACCGAACACAGGGGGACAGAAGAAGTTTCCTCCACAAGTCAAAACGGTGAACATGATATACGCTACCCATATTCCCAAGCGGGAGCGGAAGCGCGCACTCAGGGACGTCTACGCGATGGAGCCAGTCGCCCCAAAGTACAACCCATGGTCGTGTTGTTCGATCACCTTTGATCGCAGGGACCATCCGACCAGTATCTGTCATGGTGGTTCAGCTGCACTGGTTCTCGACCCAATCATTGATGGATTCCACCTTATGCGAGTCCTCATGGACGGCGGCAGCAGCCTGAACCTGCTCTATTTTTAATCAGGACACAGTGCACAAGATGGGTATCGACCCTTCAAGGATCAAGCCCACAAAAAACACCTTTAAAGGTGTCATACCAGGTGTAGAGGCCTGCTGAACGGGCTCAATCACACTGGAAGTGGTCTTTGGATCCCCGGATGACTTCCGAAGTGAAGAGCTAATCTTCGATATCGTCCCTTTCCGCAGTGGCTATCACACACTGCTCGGACGAACCGCATTCGCTCGATTCAATGCGGTGCCACACTATGCTTATCTCAAGCTCAAGATGCCCGGTCCACGTGGTATCATAACAGTCAATGGAAACACGGAACGCTCCCTCCATATTGAGGAGCACACCGCTGCCCTCGCAGCAGAAGCACAGATCGGCCTCTTTAGATCAAACCTCAATTCCGTGGCCAAGCTCCCGGACACTGTCAAAAGAGTCCGAACTACCCTGCAGCAGGACAACCTAGCTCGTCAAGAGCTTGACTAGTAATTCGGCCTCCGTTCCAACCCCGACCAAACTGCGGCCTTCATATCGCGCGTACACAACTACGCACTAAAGATACCATGGGGATAGACGGAGGCACAACTAGGTTGTGTTCCACAATGCGGCACAACCGCTCCTGGACACACACATTATTTACATTTTCTTTTTCTTTTCAGGTTACTTTTTGTCTAGGCAGTTACTGGCGACCTGACGGTCGGACCTATCAAAGGACGGATATACCAAGGAGGGAACTAGCTCGAACGCACGAGGGAATCTCTAGATATTCTTCTCGATGATCATTCTATCTGTTTCTAGATCCGCACGCCGCCCCCATGGTCTCAGCAGGTTCCGAAGTCATATTGTTTATCGCATTACTTGTACTTATACGCTTTGACGTATTATTGAATTACAATGAAAACAATTTGAGGCTCTATTTATATGACATTCACCCTGTTGTTTCATTTTTTTGATTTTTTTTCAAATTGCAACCGTACACTCTGGTACGCCTTAATTCACCAGGGGCTTCATTGTACCCCATAACACGGCAAAGAAAGTCCGAACACCTTTACGGTTGTTCAGCACCCCAAACTTATAGCATTATATGCATCGGCTCCGATTCATGTCTTGGGTCAATAGTTGGGTTGCCCGTCTCCTGAGCTTGCTACCCTATGTTCCACTATATCGGCTAGGGTAGTAAAGGGAGAACTACTATGACTGTGTCCCGGTTCTTCCGGACGAGTACCTCATTAGAGAAAGCCGAAAACTGATTGTCATGATGTAGCGAGAGCTGGTCAGCTGTTTGAGGGGTCACAAAATCTCTAGCGATTTTTTCTGCATTATGCGATATCTCATGCATTGTGCGATGAATCGGTTTTTATCCGATTAGGTGTTTACAGTACCCCAAGTTCGGACTTCCGAACACTAGAGGGTGCGCCTACATTTTTCATTGTCAAACTCCTATGGCTAAGTGAGGGTATTAAAGCCTTATAGTCCGATTGCCTGGTTCGTTGCTCTAAACACCTCCTTTAAGGACCAAAATATGGAGTAAAGAGTGTTTAGATTTATCCCGAACACCCCCGTACTTCATACATGGGGGCAAAAGTCGACGACTGGCCAACTCTCAGAATTAATATAAAAACGGTTGCACGGGAGGTAAAATTTTAAATAACAAGCATTATATTACATAACGATCTTGTTCAACATTACATCACAGGATGACATGAATGTATTCATGAAAATATGATATCCTTGGCACATTGCTCCGCCACAAGGCGAGATCCCTCCAAGACACCATCATAGTACATCTCGGGCTTGCGGTGCTCCTTCCTTGTGGGCGGTCCTTCGGTCATCAGCTTCGCGGCATCCATTTTCTCCCAATGCACCTTGGCGCGGGCGAAGGGCATTCACGCGCCTTCGATGCAGACCGACCGCTTGATGGCATCAAGCCGAGCGCAAACACTAACCAGCCGCTTCACAAGTCCGAAGTAGCTGCTAGGAATAGCTTCGGCAGGCCATAGCCGGATTATCAAATCCTTCATGGCTAGTTTGGCCTCCCTATGCAGCTCGACCAGCTGTTTTCAGTTGATCGATGAAGGGCACCGGATGTTCTGGTGCAAGATATTGCGACCAGAACAACTTCTCCATAGAGCTCCCCTCTTCGGCTCGGTAGAATTGTGCGGCGTCGGACACGCTGCGCGGCAGATCCGCAAACACCCCTGGAGAACTCTGAATTCGGGTCAGTAAAAGGAACCTTTCCTTCACATATTTGCTCCGCATAATAAAGGCCTTATCCGCCGCGATTTTTTTGCCTCCTGGATTTCCTGGAGGGCACCTTGGGCTTCAACCCAGGGATTGTGTGCGGATTGATGAGCCTTGGTGAGTTTGGATTGTTTATCCGCAATACTCTGCTCCAAGGACTCGCACTTCTTTATGTCTTCTTAGAGCTCTTATTGAACCTCAATGACCCTGGCCTCGTGTTTTTCACGAGTGGCATGCTCCTTCGCCGCCTTCTTCTTGGTCTCGGCTAGCGCCTTCTTGAGAGCCTTGACCTCGGTCGCCGCTCCTAAAATATACCATGACATTTTTAGTCAAAATAAACTACTCATCCATATTGAATATAAACAAGGTTATTCCATACCTTTGTTCTCCACCAGTTGCTTCTTTACATGGCCGAGCTCTTCCTCGGCCCGCTCCAGACTCTGCTTCAGTCCGGAGACCTCAGCAGTACGGGAGGTTGCAGCCAATAACGACGCCTGCTTATATACATAAATATGTCATAGTTAGTCTCCTGCGAAAATTATTTGATCCTCTATCCGGCTTTTCTTTTCGAACACCGAACAATGTATCAGGGGCTACTATCTATATTGTGACATTCTTTTTATATTCAACTTCACTGCTTACCTCAAAGCCTGTTATTAGGCTGGTGCAGGCTTCGGTCAGCCCGCTTTTGGCGGACTGAATCTTCCCAATCACCGCACCCATAAGTGTACGGTACTTTTCAACAATGGAAGCGCTTTGCAGCGCCTCCAACAAAGTATCTGACACCTCTGGGTGGACAGAGGTCACCAGTGGAATAGGCGCACCCTCTTCTGTTGAAGAAGGTTGCTTGCCTGATTCTGGAGCCATATTGGTCTCCGGAATTGTGTCCGGCTGGGGGCCGAATTTAGGGTGGCCCCCACCGTCAGTATCCATGGGGGTCTGCTCCCACATGTGTCCGGATGCCGGGGTTTGACCCTCCGGCGCCGCCCCGACGGTCTCCTGAGCTCCTCCCTGGCCTGGGTTCCTTTGGGACAACACCTCAGTGTTGTCCATCCCTTGGGGGAGGAGGCCGTCGGGAGGGTCTTGCTGTCCATCGCATCCGGGTCCAGCGAGTCCTCTGATGAAGATTGCTTGACATTGGACCTGGTCGGACTGCAAAATGCGTGACTCGACATGTTAATATTATGCAATAGTGAGGCTGGATACATGAATGTGTCCAGGTTTTTTAGTACTCACGATTTGGCCAGGGGCTTGACCCTAGGTCCCCACTCTGAGCTGCTGTCGATGGCCGCGGTGGATTTGTCTAGAAGGGAAGCTTTCCCCTTCTTGGACGTTTCGGCCTCCAAATGTGTGGAGGTCATCCTCTTCTTTCTCCCCCTCACAGGGTGGGAATGGCTTTCCTCTTCTTCTTCCTCCTCCTCTTCCTTGTCTTCTTCGGCGGAGGAGTGGGCCTCGGCGTCTTTGTACACCATGTTTGAAGTGCCCTTGCGATGGAGACCGTCCCTGGTCCCCTTGGCCTCCTTATTGGCCTTCTTCTTCGGCGCCTTATAAGGTGTCGGGACCAGCATCTTCGTCAGAAGCGGGCCTGCTTATTCTTCGGGCAGCGAAGCCGGACAGTAAATCCCCTCCGCCTCCTTCGTCCATCCCTGGGAGAATCAGTAGGGAAATATTAGGTGTTTCCCTCAAGTATGCGAGTAAAGGATACACCTTGAAAACATATAAAGACTTACCGAACTTGCGGGACGGGACTCTTTGTACCCGCGATCCTCAGCCACCTACCACTTCGGCTTCACGTTGAAGATCTTTAGCCACAGTCCGAAGTGTGGAGGGATGCGGAGGAAGGTCTTGCACACGACAATAAATGTCGAGATGTTGAGGAAGGAATTGGGGGATAGATCATGGAAAACTATCCCGTAGTAATACATAAGTCCGCGAACGAATGGGTGGAGGGGAAACCCTAACCCGCGGATGAAATGAGGGAGGAAGACGACCCTCTCATGGAGTTCCGGAGTACGGACGATCTGTCCTGCGGCCGAGAGACGGTGCGCGATCTCCTTGGCCAGATACCCGGCCTCTTGGAGTTTCTGATATCCTTCTCCTTGACGGAGGAAGCCATCCACTTGCCCTGCGCTCCGGATCCGTACAGGGCTGGGGTGCTTTTTGGGGGCGGAAGAGATGGAAGCTTGGGCGCTGGAGCTCGAGGATGGGGAAGCAGAGAGAAGGCATGGGTGAAAGAGTTGGATCCTTATCCCTTTATAAAGGCAGTAAAAGTCATGCGCCTCCCTACTCGCCTTAAAATTCGCTTACTTCCCAAACGTCGTGCAGGTGACACGGTTGGGTTACCTATGCCCGTATTGATGAGAATCCCGTGATAAGGGTACATGATCTCTGCTTTGACAAGACGTGCCAGTGAAACCGCACCTTGAAATATGGAGGGGCAGGCTAAAAATGGTTCGAATAATGACCGGGCCGTGGCGTGATGTCACTCTTCGAAAAAGTTGTTAGCAGATTGGACTCGTGGAATATTGTACTTTCTACGGTGGTATATGGAATTTTTTTTGCAGAGCCGGACACGATTCTAGTGTTCGAGATCTACTTTGAAGTATTCGGAGAAGGAACCCACCTTGCAATGCCGAAGACAATCTGCATGCCAGACTCATCGTCATTGAAGCCTGGTTCAGGGGCTACTGAGGGAGTCCTGGATTAAGGGGTCCTCGGACAGCCGGACTATATACATGGGTCGGACTGTTGGGCTATGAAGATACAAGATAGAAGAATTCGTCCCATGTCCGGATGGGAATCTCCTTTGCGTGGAAGGCGAGCTTGGCGATTCGGATATGTAGATTCCTTTCTCTTTAACCGACCTTGTGTAACCCTAGCCCCCTCCAGTGTCTATATAAACCGGAGGGTTTTGTCCGTAGGACAAGAAGAACAATCACAATCATATGCTAGCTTCTAGGGTTTAGCCATTACGATCTCGTGGTAGATACAACTCTTGTAATACTTATATTCATCAAGATAAATCAAGCAAGAAGTAGGGTATTACCTCCATAGAGAGGGTCCGAACCTGGGTAAACATTGTGTCCCCCGCCTCCTGTTACCATCAGCCTAAGACGCGCAGTTCGGGACCACCTACCCGAGATCTGCCGGTTTTGACACCGACAGGGAGGGCGCGCCACCCCCTTGTGGGTTGTTCTCTCTCTCCCCTATGGCCCATGATGGCCCATTACTTCCCCGGGGGGGGGGGGGTCCGGTAACCCCTCCGGCACTCCGTTTTTACCCTGTACCTCTTGGAACTCTTCCTGTGTCTGAATAACATCGTCCAATATATCATTCTTTATGTCTCGACCATTTCGAGACTCCTCGTCATGTCCGTGATCTCATCCAGGACTCCGAACAAACTTTTGTGATAAAAACACATAACTCATAATACAAATCATCATTGAATGTTAAGCGTGCGGATCCTACGGGTTCGAGAACTATGTACACATGATCGAGACACATCTTCGATCAATAATATATAGTGGAACCCGGATGCTCGTAGTGGATCCTACATATTCTATGAATATCTTACCGGTCAAACTGCACAACAACATACGTTGTTCCCTTTGTCATTGATATGTTACTTGCCCGAGATTCGATCGTCGGTATCATCATACCTAGTTCAATCTCGTTATTGGCAAGTCTCTTTAGTCGTTCTGTAATGCTTCATCCCCCAACTAACTCATTAGTCACATATCTTGCAAGGCTTATAGTGATGAGCATTACTGAGAGGACCCAGAGATACCTCTCCGATACACGGAGTGACAAATCCTAATCTCGATCTATGCCAACCCAACAAACACCTTCGGAGACACCTGTAGAGCATGTTTATAATCACCCAGTTACGTTGTGACATTTGATAGCACACAAGGTGTTCCTCCGGTATTCGGGAGTTGCATAATCTCATAATCAGAGGAACATGTATAAGTCATGAAGAAAGCAATAGCAATAAAACTTAATGATCATTATGCTAAGCTAACGGATGGGTCTTGTCCATCACATCATTCTCTAATGATGTGATCCCGTTCATCAAATGACAACACATGTCTATGGTGAGGAAATATAACCATATTTGATTAATGAGCTAGTCAAGTAGAGGCATACTAGGGAGACTATGTTTTGTCTATGTATTCACACATGTACTAAGTTTCCGGTTAATATAGTTCTAGCATGAATAATAAACATTTATCATGATATAAGGAAATATAAAATAACAACTTTATTATTGCCTCTAGGGCATATTTCCTTCAGTCTCCCACTTGCACTAGAGTCAATAATCTAGTTCACATCGCCATGTGATTTAACACCAATATTTCACATATGTATGTGATTAAGACCCATAGTTCACATCGCCATGTGACCAACAACCAAAGGGTTTACTAGAGTCAATAATCTAGTTCACATCGTTATGTGATTAACACCCAAAGAGTAGTAAGGTGTGATCATGTTTTGCTTGTGAGTGAAGTTTAGTCAACGGGTCTGCAATATTCAGAGCCGTATGTATTTTGCAAATTTTCTATGTCCACAATGCTTTGCATGGAGCTACTCTAGCTAATTGCTCCCACTTTCAATATGCATCCAGATTAAGACTCAGAGTCATCTGGATCGGTGTAAAGACTTGCATCGACGTAACTCTTTACGACGAACTCTTTATCACCTCCATAACCGAGACATTTTTCCTTAGTCCTCTTAGGCAACTAAGGATAATTTTGATCACTGTACAATGATCCACTCCTGGATCACTATCGTACCCCCTTGCCAAACTCATGATAAGGCACACAATAGGTCTGGTACACAGCATAGCATTCTTTATAGAACCTATGGCCGAGGCATAGGGAATGACTTTCATTCTCTTTCTATTTTCTGCTGTGGTCGGGTTTTGAGTCTTACTCATCTTTACACCTTGCAACATAGGCAAGAACTCCTTCTAGGACTGTTCCATTTTAAACTATTTCAAAATCTTGTCAAGGTATGTACTCATTGAAAAAACTTATCAAGCATCTTTGATCTATCTCTATAGATCTTGATGCCCAATATCTAAGCAGGTTCACCTAGGTTTTTCTTTGAAAATCTCCTTTCAAACTCTCCTTTATGCTTTCCAGAAAATTCTACATAATTTTCGATCAACAATATGTCATTCACATATACTTATCAGAAAGGCTATAGTGCTCCCACTCACTTTCTTGTAAATACTGGCTTCACCGCAAGTATGTATAAAACTATATGCTTTGATCAACTCATCAAAGCATATATTCCAACTCTGAGATGCTTGCACCAGTCCACGGATGGATCGTTGGAGCTCCACACTTTGTTAGCACCTTTAGGATTGACAAAACCTTCTGGTTGCATCATATACAACTCTCCTTAGAGATATCCATTTAAGAAATGTAGTTTTGACATTGATTTCATAAAATATGGCAATTGCTAACATGATTCAGACGGACTTTAAGCATCGCTACGGTGGAGAAAATCTCATTGTAGTCAACTTCTTGAACTTTTGGAAAACCCTTTTGCGACTAGTCGAGCTTTGTAGATAGTAACACTACCATTAGCGTCCGTCTTCCTCTTGAAGATCCATTTATTCTTAATGGCTTGCCGATCATCGGGCAAGTCCACCAAAGTCCACACTTTGTTCTCAGACATGGATCCTATCTCAGATTTCATGGCCTCAAGCCATCTGGCGGAATCTGGTCTCATCATAGCTTTTTCATAGTTTGTAGGTTCGTCATGGTCAAGTAACATGACTTCCAGAACAGGATTATCGTACCACTCTGGTGCGGATCGTGATCTGCCACACATACGAGGTTCTGTAGTAACTTGATCTGAAGTTTCATGATCTCTATCATTAGTTTCCTCTCCAAGTGGTGTAGGCATCACGGGAACATATTTCTCGGATGAGCTACCTTCCAAATTGAGAGCAGGTACAATTACCTCATCAAGTTCTACTTTTCTCCCACTCACTTCTTTTGAGAGAAACTCCTTCTCTAGAAAGGTTTCGTTCTTTAGCAACAAAAATCTTGCCTTCAGACTTGTGGTAAAAGTGCTACCCAATTGTTTCTTTAGGGTAACCTATGAAGACATATTTCTCCGACTTGGGTTCGAGATTATCGGGCTGAAGCCTTTTGACATAAGCATCACATCCCTAAACTTTAAGAAACAACAACTTAGGTTTCCTACCAAACCATAGTTCATACGGTGTTGTGTCAACGGATTTTGATGGTGCCTTGTTTAAAGTGAATGCAGCTGTCTCTAATGCATAACCCCAAAACGATAGTGGTAAATCAATAAGAGACATCATAGATCGCATCATATCCAATAAAGTGCGGTTACGATGTTCGGACACACCATTATGATGTGGTGTTCTAGGTGGCGTGAGCTGTGAAACTATTCCACATTGTTTTAAATGAAGGACAAACTCGTAACTCAAATATTCTCCTCCACGATCAGATTGTAGAAACTTTATTTCTTGTTACGATGATTCTCCACTTCACTCTGAAATTGTTTGAACTTTTCAAATGTTTCAGACTTGTGTTTCATTAAGTAGATATACCCATATCTGCTTAAATCATCTGTGAAGGTCAGAAAATAACGATACCCGCCACGAGCCTCAACGCTCATCGGACCGCATATATCGGTATGTATTATTTCCAATAAGTCATTAGCTCATTCCGTTGTTCCAGAGAACGGAGTTTTAGTCATCTTTCCCATAGGGCACGGTTTTCAAGTATCAAATGATTCATATCAAGTGATTCCAAAAGCCGATCAGTATGGAGTTTCTTCATGCGCTTTACACTGGTATGACCTAAACGGCAGTGCCACAAGTATGTTGCACTATCATTATCAACTTTGTATCTTTTTGGCATCAATATTATGAATATGTGTATCACTACGATTGAGACTCAGTAAACCATTAACATTGGGTGTATGACCAAAGAAGGTTTTATTCATGTAAACATAATAACAATTATTCTTTGTCTTGAATGAATAACCGTACTACGATAAACATGATCTAATCATATTCATGCTCAACGCAAGCACCAAATAACATTTATTTAGGTTTGACACTAATCCCGAAAGTATAAGGAGTGTGCGATGATGATCATATCAATCTTGGAACCACTTCCAACACACATCATCACTTCACCCTCAACTAGTCTCTGTTTATTCTGTAACTCCTGTTTCGAGTTACTAATCATAGCAACCGAACAAGTATCAAATACCCAGGGGCTACTATGAACACTAGCAAGGTACACATCAATAACTTGTATACCAAATATACCTTTGTTCACTTTGCCATCCTTCTTATCCGCCAAATGTTTGGGGCAGTTCCGCTTCTAGTGACCATTTCCTTTGCAGTAGAAGCCATCAGTTTCTGGCTTGGGTCCAGCTTTTGGCTTCTTCCCGGGAGTTACAACTTGCTTGCCATTCAACTTGAAGTTCCATTTCTTTCCCTTTGCCCTTTTTTTGAAACTAGTGGTCTTGTCAATCATCAACACTTGATGCTCTTTCTTGATTTCTACCTTCGTCGATTTCGGCATCATGAAGAGCTCGGGAATCATTTTCGTCATCCCTTGCATACTATAGTTCATCATGAAGTTCTAGTAACTTGGTGATGGTGACTAGAGAACTCTTTCAATCACTATCTTGTCTGGAACATTAACTCCCACTTGATTCAAGCGATTGTAGTACCCAGACATTCTGAGCACATGCTCACTAGCTAAGAAATTCTCCTCCATCTTTTAGGTGAAGTACTTGTCGTAGGTATCATACCTCTCGACACGGGCATGAGTCTGAAATACCAATTTCAGCTCTTGGAACATCTCATATGCTACATGGCGTTCAAAACATTTTTGAAGTCTCGGTTCTAAGCCATAAAGCATGGTGCACTAAACTATCAAGTAGTCATCATATTGAGCTAGCCAAACGTTCATAACATCTGCATCTGCTCCTGCAATATGTCTGTCACCTAGTAGTGCATCAAGGACATAATTCTTCTATGCAGCAATGAGGATAAACCTCATATCATGGACCGAATGTGCATCACTCCTACTATCATCTTTCAACTTAGTTTTCTCTAGGAACATATAAAAACATAGGGAAGTTACAACACGAGCTATTGATCTACAACATAATTTGCAAAATACTATCAGGACTAGGTTCATGATAAATTAAAGTTCAATTAAACATAGTACTTAAGAACTCCCACTTAGATAGACATCCCTCAAGTCATCTAAATTATACGTGATCCAAATCAACTAAACCATGTCCAATCATCACGTGAGATGGAGTAGTCTTCAATGGTGAACATCACTATGTTGATCATATCTACTATATGATTCACGTTCGACCTTTCGGTCTCCAGTGTTCCGAGGCCATATCTATATATGCTAGGCTCATCAAGTTTAACCCGAGTATTCTGCGTGTGCAAATCTGGCTTGCACCCGTTGTATTTGAACATAGAGCTTATCACACCCGATCATCATGTGGTGTCTCAGCATGAAGAACTTTTGCAATGGTGCATACTCTGGGAGAACACTTATACCTTGAAATTTTAGTGAGGGATCATCTTATAATGCTACCGTCGTACTAAGCAAAATAAGATGCATAAAAGATAAACATCACATGCAATCAAAATATGTGACATGATATGGCCATCATCATCTTGTGCCTTTGCTCACCATCTCCAAAGCATCGTCATGATCTCCATTGTCACCGGCTTGACACCTTGATCTCCATCGTAGCATCGTTGTCGTCTCGCCAACTATTGCTTCTACGACTATCACTACCGCTTAGTGATAAAGTAAAGCAATTACATGGCGATTGCATTTCATACAATAAAGTGAGAACCATATGGCTCCTGCCAGTTGCCGATAACTCTATTACAAAACATGATCATCTCATACAACAATTTATATCTCATCATGTCTTGACCATATCACATCACAACAAGCCCTGCAAAAACAAGTTAGACGTCCTCTACTTTGTTATTGAAAGTTTTACGTGGCTGCCACGAGCTTCTAGCAAGAACCGTTCTTACCTACGCATCAAAACCACAATGATTTTTCGTCAAGTGTGTTGTTTTAACCTTCAACAAGGACCGGCCTAGTCAAACTCGATTCAACTAAAGTTGGAGAAACAGAGACCTGCCAGCCACCTGTGTGCAAAGCACGTCGGTAGAACCAGTCTCATGAATGCGGTCATGTAATGTCGGTCCGGGCCGCTTCATCCAACAATACCGCAGAATCAAAGTAAAACGTTGGTTGTAACCAGTATGACTATTATCGCCCACAACTCTTTGTGTTCTACTCATGCATATCATCTACGCATAGACCTGGCTCAGATGCCACTGTTGGGGAACGTAGCATGCAATTTCATAAAAATTCCTACGATCACGCAAGATCTATGTAGGAGATGCATAGCAATGGGTGGGGGAGAGTGTGTCCACGTACCCTCATAGACCGAAAGCGGAAGCATCTTCACGATCCAACCGATCCAAGTACCAAACGCACGACACCTCCATGTTCAGCACACGTTTAGCTTGATTACTTCCCTCGAACTCTTGATCTAGTAGAGGGTCGAGGGAAAGTTCCGTCAGCACGACTGCGTGGTGACGGTGTTGATGATGTGATCTGCGCAGGGCTTCGCCTAAGCACTACGACACTATGACCGGAGGAATAAACCGTGGAAGGGGAATCGCACATCGCTAAGAGAAATCTTGGTGTGCCTTTTGAAGGAAATATGCCCTAGAGGCAATAATAAAGTTATTATTTATTTCATAATTACATGATAAATGTTTATTATTCATGCTAGAATTGTATTAACTGGAAACTTAGTACATGTGTGAATACATAGACAAACAGAGTGTCACTAGTATGCCTCTACTTGACTAGCTCGTTAATCAAAGATTGTTATGTTTCCTAGCCATGGACAAAGAGTTGTCATTTAATTAATGGGATCACATCATTAGGAGAATGATGTGATTGACTTGACCCATTCCGTTAGCTTAGCACTTGATCACTTAGTATGTTGCTATTGCTTTCTTCATGACTTATACATGTTCCTATGACTATGAAATTATGCAACTCCCGTTTACCGGAGGAACACCTTGTGTGCTACCAAACATCACAACATAAATGGGTGATTATAAAGGTGCTCTACAGGTGTCTCCAAAGGTACTTGTTGGGTTGGCGTATTTCGAGATTAGGATTTGTCACTCCGATTGTCGGAGAGGTATCTCTGGGTCCACTCGGTAATGCACATCAATATAAGCCTTGCAAGCATTGCAACTAATGAGTTAGTTGCGGGCTTGCCGATAACGAGATTGAACTAGGTATTGAGATACCGACGATCAAATCTCGGGCAAGTAACATACCGATGACAAAGGAACAACGTATGTTGTTATGCGGTTCGACCGATAAAGATCTTCGTAGAATATGTAGGAGCCAATATGGGCATCCAGGTTCCGCTATTGGTTATTGACCAGAGAGGTGTCTCGGTCATGTCTACATAGTTCTCAAACCCGTAGGGTCCGCACACTTAACGTTCGTTGATGATATAGTATGATATGAGTTATGTATGTTGGTGACTGAATGTTGTTCGGAGTCCCGGATATGATCACGGACATGACGAGAAACTCTGGAATGGTCCGGAGATAAAGTATGATATATGGGATAATAGTGTTTAGTCTCCGGAAGGGTTCCAGAATTCACTGGAAGGGGTTCCGGATGTTTACCGAAATGTTTGGGTACGAGAACACTTTATTTGGGCCAAAGGGGAAAGCCCACGAGGTTTTTCGGAAAGCGCAAAAGGAAGTTTTGCGGAGTCCAGGGGCCAGATTCCAGGGTCCCTGGCGTCTGGGTCTAGACGCCGGGGACCCTGGCATCTGGCCCTGGAGTCCGAGAAGGACTCTTGCCTTCCGGGTGAAACCGACTTTGTGGAGGCTTTTACTCCAAGTTTCGACCCCAAGGCTCAACATATAAATAGAGGGGCAGGGCTAGCACCAAAGACACATCAAGAAACACCAAGCCGTGTGCCGGCAATCCCGTCCCCTCTAGTTTATCCTCCGTCATAGTTTCCATAGTGCTTAGGCGAAGCCCTGCAGAGATTGTTCTTCACCAACACCATCACCACGCCGTCATGCTGCCAGAACTCATCTACTACTTCACCCGTCTTGCTGGATCGAGAAGGCGAGGACGTCATTGAGCTGAATGTGTGCTGAACACGGAGGTGCCGTATGTTCAGTACTTGATCGGGCGGATCGTGAAGGTGTACGACTACATTAACCGCGTTGATAAACGCTTCCGCTTAGCGATCTTCAAGGGTATGAAGATACACTCCCCCTCTCGTTGCTTTGCATCACCATGATCTTACATGTGCGTAGGAATTTTTTTGAAATTACTACGTTCCCCAACAGTGGTATCCAAGCCAGGTTTTATGCGTTGATGTTATATGCACGAGTAGAACACAAGTGAGTTGTGGGCGATACAAGTCATACTGCTTACCAGCATGTCATACTTTGGTTCGGAGATATTGTTGGATGAAGCGGCCCGGACTGACATTACGCGTATGCTTACGCGAGACTGGTTCTACCGACGTGCTTTGCACATAGGTGGCTGGCGGGTGTCAGTTTCTCCAACTTTAGTTGAACCGAGTGTGGCTACGCCCGGTTCTTGAGAAGGTTAAATAAACACTAACTTGACAAACTATCATTGTGGTTTTGATGCGTAGGTAAGAACGATTCTTGCTCAGCTCGTAGCAGCCACGTAAAACTTGCAACAACAAAGTAGAGGACGTCTAACTTGTTTTTCCAGGGCATGTTGTGATGTGATATGGTCAAGGCATGATGCTATATTTTATTGTATGAGATGATCATGTTTTGTAACCAAGTTATCGGCAACTAGCAGGAGCCATATGGTTGTCGCTTTATTGTATGCAATGCAAACGCCTTGTAATTGCTTTACTTTATCACTAAGCGGTAGCGATAGTCGTAGAAGCAATAGTTGGCGAGACGACAACGATGCTACATTGGAGATCAAGGTGTCGCGCCGATGACGATGGTGATCATGACGGTGCTTCGGAGATGGAGATCACAAGCACAAGATGATGATGGCCATATCATATCACTTATATTGATTGCATGTGATGTTTATCTTTTATACATCTTATTTTGCTTAGTTCGATGGTAGCTTTATAAGATGATCTCTCACTAAATTTCAAGGTATAAGTGTTCTCCCTGAGTATGCACCGTTGCCAAAGTTCGTCGTGCCCAGACACCACGTGATGATCGGGTGTGATAAGCTCTACGTCCATCTACAACGGGTGCAAGCCAGTTTTGCACACGCAGAATACTCAGGTTAAACTTGACGAGCCTAGCATATGCAGATATGGCCTCGGAACACTGAGACTGAAAGGTCGAGCATGAATCATATAGTAGATATGATCAACATAGTGATGTTAACCATTGAAAACTACTCCATTTCACGTGATGATCGGTTATGGTTTAGTTGATTTGGATCACGTGATCACTTAGATGATTAGAGAGATGTCTATCTAAGTGGGAGTTCTTAAGTAATATGATTAATTGAACTTTAATTTATCATGAACTTAGTCCTGGTAGTATTTTGCAAATAATGTTGTAGATTAATAGCTCGCGTTGTTACTTCCCTATGTTTTATATGTGTTCCTAGAGAAAACTAAGTTGAAAGATGATAGTAGCAATGATGCGGACTGGGTCCATGATCTGAGGTTTATCCTCATTGCTGCACAGAAGAATTATGTCCTTGATGCACCACTAGGTGACAGACCTATTGCAGGAGCAGATACAGACGTTATGAACGTTTGGCTAGCTCAATATGATGACTACTTGATAGTTTAGTGCACCATGCTTAACGGCTTAGAATCGGGACTTCAAAGATGTTTTGAACATCATGAACTATATGAGATGTTCCAGGAGTTGAAGTTAATATTTCAAGAAAATACCCGAGTTGAGAGATATGAAGTCTCCAACAAGTTCTATAGCTAAAAGATGGAGGAGAATTGCTCAACTAGTGAGCATGTGCTCAGATTGTCTGGGTACTACAATCGCTTGAATCAAGTGGGAGTTAATCTTCCAGATAATATAGTGTTTGACAGAGTTCTCTAGTCACCATCACTAAGTTAGTAGAACTTCATGATGAACTATAGTATGCAAGGGATGACAAAAACGATTCCCGAGCTCTTCGTGATGCTGAAATCGAGGAAGGTAGAAATCAAGAAAGAACATCAAGTGTTGATGATTGACAAGATCACTAGTTTCAAGAAAAGGGCAAAGGGAAAGAAAGGGAAACTTCAAGTAGAATGGCAAGCAAGTTGTCACTCCCATGAAGAAGCCCAAAACTGAACCAAAGCCTAAAACTGAGTGCTTCTACTGCAAAGGAAATGGTCACTGGAAGCGGAAATGCCCTAAATATTTGGTGGATAAGAAAGGATGGCAAAGTGAACAAGGGTATATTTGATATACAGGGTATTGATGTGTACCTTACTAGTGTTTATAGTAGCCCCTGGGTATTTGATACTTGTTTGGTTGCTAAAAATTAGTAACTCGAAACAGGAGTTATAGAATAAATAGAGACTATTTGAGGGTGAAGTTACAATGCATGTTTGAAGTGGTTCGAAGATTGATATGATCATCATCGCACACTCCCTATACTTTCGGGATTAGTATTAAACCTAAATAAATGTTATTTGGCGTTTGCGTTGAGCATGAATATGATTGGATCATGTTTAATGCAATACGATTATTCATTTAAAGTCAGAGAATAATTGTTGTTCTGTTTACATGAATAAAGCCTTCGATGGTCATACACCTAATGAAAATAGTTTGTTTGATCTCGATTGTAGTGATACACATATTCATAATATTGATGCCAAAAGATGCGAAGTTGATAATGATAGTGCAACTTATTTGTGGCACTGCCGTTTGGGTCATATCGGTGTAAAGCACATGAAGAAACTCCATAAAGATGGATTTTTGGAATCATTTGGTTATGAATCATTTGATGCTTGTGAACCGTGCCTTTTGGGCAAGATGACTAAAACTCCGTTCTCCGGAACGAAGGAACGAGCTACTGACTTGTTGGAAATAATACATACCGATGTATGCGGTCCAATGAGTGTTGATGCTCATGGCGGGTATCATTATTTTCTGACCTTCACAGATGATTTGAGCAGATATGAGTATATTTACTTAATGAAACATAAGTCCGAAACATTTGAAATGTTCAAAGAATTTCAGAGTAAAGTGGAGAATCATCATAACAAGAAAATAAAGTTTCTATGATCTGATCCTAGAGGAGAATATTTGAGTTACGAGTTTGGCCTTCATATAAAACAATGTGGAATAGTTTCACAACTCACGCCACCTGGAACACCACAACATTATGGTGTGTCCGAACGTCGTAACCGCACTTTATTGGATATGGTGCGATCTATGATGTTGAAGGAAATATGCCTTAGAGGCAATAATAAAGTTATTATTTATTTCCTTATATCATGATAAATGTTTATTATTCATGCTAGAATTGTATTAACCGGAAACATAATACATGTGTGAATACATAGACAAACAGAGTGTCACTAGTATGCCTCTACTTGACTAGCTCGTTAATCAAAGATGGTTATGTTTCCTAACCATAGACATGAGTTGTCATTTGATCAACGGGATCACATAATTAGGAGAATGATGTGATTGACTTGACCCATTCCGTTAGCATAGCACCCGATCGTTTAGTATGTTGTTGTTGCTTTCTTCATGACTTATACATGTTCCTATGACTATGAGATTATGCAACTCCCGTTTACCGGAAGAACACTTTGTGTGCTACCAAACGTCACAACGTAACTGGGTGATTATAAAGGTGCTTTACATGTGTCTCCGAAGGTACATCTTGGGTTGGTGTGTGATTTGTCACTCTGATTGTCGGAGAGGTATCTCTGAGCCCTCTCGGTAATACACATCACTTAAGCCTTGCAAGCATTGCAACTAATGAGTTAGTTGCGGGATGATGTATTGCAGAACAAGTAAAGAGACTTTCCGGTAATGAGATTGAACTTGGTATTGAGATACCGACGATCGAATCTCGGGCAAGTAACATACCGATGACAAAGGGAACAACGTATGTTGTTATGCGGTCTGACTGATAAAGATCTTCATAGAATATGTGGGAGCCAATATGAGCATCCAGGTTCCGCTATTGGTTATTAACCGGAGACGTGTCTCCGTCATGTCTACATAGTTCTCGAACCCTTAGGGTCCGCACGCTTAATGTTACAATGACAGTTATATCATGAGTTTATATGTTTTGATGTACCGAAGGTTGTTTGGAGTCCCGGATGTGATCACGAACATGACGAGGAGTCTCGAAATGGTCGAGACATGAAGATTGATATATTGGAAGCCTATGTTTGGATATCGGAAGTGTTCCGGGTGAAATCGGGATTTTACCGGAGTACCGGGAGGTTACCGGAACCCCCCGGGAGATTAATGCGCCTTAGTGGGCCTTTACGCAGAAGAGGAGAGGCGGCCAGGGCTGGGCCGTGCAGCCCTCCCCCCTAGTCCTAATAGGACAAGGAGAGGGGGGCGGCGCCCCCCTTCCTTCCTCTCTCCCTCCTCTTTTCCCCTTCCCAAAGTCCTAATCCAACTAGGAAAGGGGGGGAGTCCTACTCCCGGTGGGAGTAGGACTCCTCTCGGCGCGCCTATCCCCTTGGCCGGCCGCACCCCCCCTTTCTCCTTTATATACGGGGGCAGGGAGGCACCCTAGAGAGATAACAATTGATCCTTGGATCTCTTAGCCGTGTGCGGTGCCCCCCTCCACCATAGTCCTCATCGATAATATTGTAGCGGTGCTTAGGCGAAGCCCTGCGACGGTAGAACATCAAGATCGTCACCACGCCGTCGTACTGACGGAACTCTCCCTTAACACTCGGCTGGATCTGAGTTCGAGGGACGTCATCGAGCTGAACGTGTGCTAGAACTCGGAGGTGTCGTAGTATTGGTGCTTGATCAATCGGGCCGTGAAGACGTACGACTACATCAACCGCGTTGTTCTACCGCTTCCGCTTTCGGTCTACAAGAGTACGTGGACACACTCTCCCCTCTCGTTGCTATGCATCACCATGATCTTACGTGTGCGTAGGAAATTTTTGAAATTACTACATTCCCCAACAGATGTATCTTACCAATTTACCACTATCGTTTTCGGGTTATGCATTAGAGACAGCCGCATTCACTTTAAATAGGGCACCATCAAAATCCGTTGATACGACGCCTTATGAACTGTGGTTTGGGAAGAAACCAAAGTTGTCATTTCTTAAAGTTTGGGGCTGCGATGCTTATGTGAAAAAGTTTCAACCTGATAAGCTCAAACCCAAATCGGAGAAGTGCGTCTTCATAGAATACCCAAAAGGAAACTGTTGGGTACACCTTCTATCACATATCCGAAGGCAAGATATTTGTTGCTAAGATGGATCCTTTCTAGAGAAGGAGTTTCTCTTGAAAGAAGGGAGTGGGAGGAAAGTAGAACTTGATGAGGTAATTATACCTTCTCACGAATTGGAAAGTAGTTCATCATAGAAATGAGTTGTAGTGATTCCTACACCAATGAGTGAGGAAGCTAATGATGATGATCATGAAACTTCAGATCAAGTTACCGCAGAACCTCGTAGGTCTTCCAGAGTAAGATCCGCACCAGAGTGGTACGGTAATCCTGTTCTGGAAGTCATGTTACTAGACCATGATAAACCTACGAACTATGAGGAAGCGATGATAAGCCCAGATTCCGCGAAATGGCTTGAGGCCGTAAAACCTGAGATAGGATCCATGTATGAGAACAAAGTATGAACTTTGGTTGACTTGCTCAATGGTCAGCAAGCCAAGTTAAATAAATGGATCTTCAAGAGGAAGACAGACACTGATAGTAGTGTTACTATCTACAAAGCTCGACTTGTTGCAAAAGGTTTTCGACAAGTTCAAAGTGTTGAATACGATGAGATTTTCTCACTCGTAACGATGCTTAAGTCTGTCCGAATCATGTTAGCAATTGCCACATTTTATGAAATCTGGCAAATGGATGTCAAAACTGCATTCCTTAAATGGATATTTCTTGAAAAGGTGTTGTATATGATACAACAGAAGGTTTTGTCAATCCTAAAGGTACTAACAAGGTGTGCAAGCTCCAGCGATCCATCTATGGACTGGTGCAAGCATCTCGGAGTTGGAATATACGCTTTGATGAGTTGATCAAAGCATATAGTTTTATACAAACTTGCGGTGAAGCCTGCATTTACAGGAAAGTGAGTGGGAGCACTACATCATTTCTGATAAGTATATGTGAATGACATATTGTTGATCAGAAATAATGTAGAATTTTCTGGAAAGTATAAAGGAGTGTTTGAAAGGAGTTTTTCAAAGAAAGACCTCGGTGAAGCTGCTTACACATTGAGCATCAAGATCTATAGAGATAGATCAAGACGCTTGATAAGATTTTTCAATGAGTACATACCTTGATAAGATTTTTGAAGTAGTTCAAAATGGAACAGTCAAAAAGGAGTTCTTGCCTGTGTTGCCAGGTGTGAAGTTGAGTAATACCCAAAACCCGACCACGGCAGAAAATAGAAAGAGAATGAAAGTCATTCTCTATGCCTCAGTCATAGGTTCTATAAAGTATGCTATGTTGTGTACCAGACCTATTGTATACCTTCCTCTGACTTTGGCAAAGGAGTACAATTTTGATCTAGGAGTAGATCACTGGACAGCAGTCAAGAATATCCTTAGTGAGGACTAAGGAGATGTTTCTCGATTATGGAGGTGATAAAAGAGTTCGTCGTAAAGAGTTACATAGATGCAAGCTTTTACACTAATCCAGATGACTCTAAGTCTCAATCTGGATACATATTGAAAGTGGGAGCAATTAGCTAGAGTAGCTCCGTGCAGAGCATTATAGACATAGAATATTTGCAAAATACATACGGCTCTGAATGTGACAGACCCGTTGACTAAACTTCTCTCATGAGCAAAACATGATCATACCTTAGTACTCTTTGGGTGTTAATCACATATCGATGTGAACTAGATTATTGACTCTAGTAAACCCTTCGGGTGTTGGTCACATGACGATGTGAACTATGGGTGTTATCACATACAGATGTGAATATTGGTGTTAAATCACATGGCGATGTGAACTAGATTATTGACTCTAGTGCAAGTGGGAGACTTAAGGAAATATGCCCTAGAGGCAATAATAAAGTTGTTATTTATTTCCTTATTACATGATAAATGTTTATTATTCATGCTAGAATTTAATTAACCGGAAACTTAGTACATGTGTGAATACATAGACAAACTGAGTGTCACTAGTATGCCTCTACTTGACTAGCTCGTTAATCAAAGATGGTTATGTTTCCTAGCCATGGACAAAGAGTTGTCATTTGATTAACGGGATCACATCATTAGGAGAATGATGTGATTGACTTGACCCATTCCATTAGATTAGCACTTGATTGTTTAGTATGTTGCTATTGCTTTCTTCATGACTTATACATGTTCCTATGACTATGAGATTATGCAACTCCCGTTTACCGGAGGAACACCTCGTGTGCTACCAAACGTCACAACGTAACTGGGTGATTATAAAGGTGCTCTACAGGTGTCTCCAAAGGTACTTGTTGGTTGGCGTATTTCGAGATTAGGATTTGTCACTCCGGTTGTTGGAGAAGTATCTCTGGGCCCACTCGGTAATGCACATCAATATAAGCCTTGCGAGCATTTGCAATTAATGAGTTAGTTGTGGGATGATGTACTACGGAACGAGTAAAGAGACTTGTCGGTAACGAGATTGAACTAGGTATTTGTAGGACCTTGAGAAGAGGTGTCTAGAGGGGGGGGGGTGATTAGACACTAAGTACATTAGTTGCAGTTTTTAAACCTTTTTAAATTTAAGTGGAGTTTAGGCACAAGTTTAACATTCACAACATATAGCAAGCAAGCATGCAAAGAGTATATGAGCAGTGTAAAGTAAAGCACGCAACTTGCAAGAATGTAAAATGAAGGGTTTTGGAGGATTCAAACACAATTGGAGACACGGATGTTTTTGGCGTGGTTCCGATAGGTGGTGCTATCATACATCCACGTTGATGGAGACTTCAACCCACGAAGGGTAACGGTTGCGCGAGTCCACGGAGGACTCCACCCATCAAGGCTCCATGAAGAAGCAACCTTGTCTACCCCACCATGGCCGTCGCCCACGAAGGACTTGCCCAGTAGCGGTAGATATTCATGAAGTAGGCGATCTCCTTGCCCTTACAAACTCCTTGGTTCAACTCCACAATCTTGTCGGAGGCTCCCAAGTGACATCTAGCCAATCTAGGAGACACCACTCTCCAAGAAGTAACAAATGGTGCGTTGATGATGAACTCCTTGCTCTTGTGCTTCAAATGATAGTCTCCCCAACACTCAACTCTCTCTCATAGGATTTGGATCTGGTGGAAAGCAGATTTGAGTGGAAAGCAACTTGGGGAAGGCTAGAGATCAAGATTCATATGGTAGGAATGGAATATCTTGGCCTCAACACATGAATGGTAGTTCTCTCTCAGAAATAGTAATTTGGATGTGTAGGTTTGTTCTGATGGCTCTCTCCACGAATGAAGAGGAGGTGGAGGGGTATATCTAGTCTCCACACAAAATCTAACTGTTACACAAAATTTACCAATCTCGGTGGGACCGAATCAATAAACTCGATCAGACCAATTTAGTAAACAATGTGACCGTTAGGGTTTTCGGTGGGACCGAAATGCAACTCGGTAGGACCGATATGATAAGGGTTAGGGCATAACGTAATCTCGGTGAGACCGATTACACAAACTCGGTGAGACCGATTTTGGTAATTAGCTAACCAGAGAGTTGGTCAGGCAAACTCGGTGGGACCGATTACTCAAACTCGGTGGGACCGATTTTGGTAATAAGTTAACCAGAGAGTTGGCATTGTAATCTCGGTAGGACCGATTGCTCAAACTCGGTAAGACTGATTTTGATAATGGACATACACAGAGAGATTACAATCCCATCTCGGTGAGACCGAGATCCCTATCGGTGAGACCGATTTGCCTAGGGTTTGTGGCAGTGGCTATGACATCTAAACTCGGTGGCGCCGGATAGAAAAAATCGGTAGGGCCGAGTTTGACTTTAGGTTTAGGTCATATGTGGAAGTGGGAAAGTAGTTGAGAGTTTTGGAGCATATCACTAAGCACTATGGAGCAGGAAACTCATTAAGCAACACCTCATCCCTCCTTGATAGTATTGGCTTTTCCTATAGACTAAATGTGATCTTGGATCACTTAAATATAAAATGAAGAGTCTTGAGCTTGAAGCTTGAGCCAATCCTTTGTCCTTAGCATCTTGAAGGAGTTCCCACATCCTTTAGTCCATGCCACTCCATTGTTGAACTTGTCTGAAACATACTAGATAAAAGTGTTAGTCCAACAAGAGATATGTTGACATTAATTACCAAAACCACCTAGGGAGCACTTGTGCTTTCAATCTCCCCCTTTTTGGTAATTGATGGCAACATACATCAAAGCTTTAGATAAAGATATAGAGAATAGCAAGTAAAGCTTTGGAAAGACATGTAACAAACATAGGCTCCCCCTACATGGATGCAATCATGTGAATATGGAATATAGAAGCATGTGAGAGCATAACCATGATAGAGTAGGCAATTTGTTACACGTATCTTGGCCATATGCATCAAAGCAAGGAATATTAAAGAAAATACCTTCATGCCCATGAGTCCTTCTTGCAAACAGTATGTACATCAGCAAGAATTCCTCATACACATGATTGTGATGCATATACTTACCTTGTGGTCTTGAGTTGGCTTAGGATGGAATGAACCTGCGCAAACAAGGTTAGATAACACAGATACATCTACTAGCCGGAGCAAACAGAGGAAACCACAAGAATACCAAGACTGGGATGACATGTAAGGAGTGAGTACTAAGTACCACATTGGATTGACATGTCCCCAAAAGTAAAGATATGCAATGAATTTAAATGATTTCTTTCCCTTAGATGTCTTGCTCCCCCTAAATCTAGCATGGGATACTGGGAGAAGATAGGGAACATAAAATCAGAGCTAAAAGATATAAATGAACAGAGTTAATGCAAGCTAATGCAAATAAGCACATATGAACATGAACATGTCTTTTCCCCTCAATAAGACATGTGGCATCTCTCCTCTTGAACACCAAGCATCTGGGATCCTTGAGAAATACTTTCTACTTGAGTATTCTCTCCCCCTGGAGATCTCTTTCTCCCCCTGAGGAGGTGATATTCCCTCTCTCCCTTTGGAAGTGATGAGCTTGGATGTGATCTCTCTAAGTGATAAGCTTTGATGTGATCTCTCTCTCCCCCTTTGACATCAATTTCCAAGAAGGGCTTCTGGAATTTGTCGTGAATGGGTTTGATCCTTGAGTCACAGCTAAATCTGAGAACGGGTTTTGTTTAACCGGGTGTTTTGGGTGGATTTTCTACATGGGTTTGTTTAGTTCGGGTCTTACTGGGTGGAGTCTCACTACAGTTTAGTTTGGTTTAGTTTACTGTGGGAAGTAATTGGGTTTGGGTGGGTATGGGGTGAAACCGTTCCAGTTCAAAACAATTTTTACCCGTGTTTAACAACTGGTGTGTGAGATCAGTTTGTATTCATAGTTTATCCCGGTGTGGATGGCTGCTACAACTCGCGTCCATCGTAAGGCTCAACAAGTCAACAGACTGTTGGGAGGAAGCTACGGGGTCACCTCAGCCAAGCCAACTGCGCTCGCCCGTGATGATGGGACTCCACTCCGGCGCTCGACACCCTACAAGCCACCGTGTTCCCAGGCCGCGGGTCTGCATCGGCGTGTCCGTCCACCACGCCGCCTGCCACGACACCTCTGCCACTCTCTTCGTCCAGACCTGGGCCGCCGCATACCACCTCCAAGATGCCCTCGACAGTGCCGATTCTTCCCAGGCCGTGCTGCTGCCGCCGCCGCCCGTCCTCGACCGATCCCTCGTTGCCGACCCCAACGACCTGCTTGGCAAGACACTCGTTGGGATGAGCCGCCTTGCGTCCGGCCCTCCGCCTACGCGTCCGCCAGCGACCAGGGGTCTCCGCATCCGTCTCTGGTGATCGCGTCCTCCCCCCTGGCGCGCGACCAGATCGACGGGATCAAGGACGCGGCGGTGGCCGCACTGGGGAATTAGCGCATGTCGTCGTTTGTGGCGGCGTCGGTGCTGGCATGGGTGTGCCTGCTGTGGAGCCGGTCCGTGGGTGTTGAAGGCGCGGCGCACAGCCACATGCTGTTCTCGACAGAGTGCCAGTCGAGGCTGGCGCCGCCGCTCCCCGCCGAGTACTTCGGCAACTGCCTGCGCCCGTGCTTCATGGAGGCCACGATGGAGCTCCTGATGACGAGCGGCGGCTGCGGTGCCATCGGGGTGGCTATAAGGGAGATGGAGCGAGGCGTGCTGGAGGGCACAGAGGCAGAGGGGTGGCTGGGGCAGGTCATGTCGGTGCTGCCGTAGCGTCCCATGTCGCCGAGCTCCTCAACCACAGAGCATCTGACTGACATCGCTCGTGTCCTTGTGTGTGGTGAGGAGGAGTTGGCTTGCTCTTGTAAATTTGACGAGTATGTACTGTATGCTTTACCAATCTCTAGTAATTCAGAAGCTGACCGCAGCCCAGCGCTCAACCCATTTGAGCGAACAGTTTTAACCAATTTCCGTTGATGGTTCCAACCCACAGGTTGCCATTTGGTTTGGTTCAGTTTGGGTGGAAAGATGAAACAGGTTTGGTTTTAGTTGGGCTGAGAAAAATATCAAACAGTTTAGTTGAGGTTGGGCCGCCATGTTTATTTGTTCGGGTTTGGTCCAAATATGGTTTAGTTATTAAACCATTCTCAGGATTAGTCATAGCACAAAGCATTAATAAAAATGTGATGCTTGTAGAGGACAAGATTCATTGAGTGGAGCTGGAATTATAAGAAACACAGAATAAGTGGCAAACTGTTTTTCCTGTTGTGAAACCGGTGGCACCGAGTGGTATGCTTCGGTTGTACCGAAAGGATTCGGTTGGACCAAAAACAACAAATCGGTGAAACCGAGTTCATCACAGAGAAAACACTTGTCACCTCAGCTCACTAGACTAGTAGGATCTCACAATGATTTGCAAGGAATTTACTAAATGATATGCAATGAATTGGATGCAGAAAATGCAGAGCAACAGAAAAGAAAAGAAAGAAATCTAGATGAAGTTTTTTTTGAAAGGGGAAACAAATATGCATGAGACAAATGCAAAAACACTGAGAAGAACACAAGAGAACTTCATCTAGAGATGGTCGGCGACAAAGTCACCTATGTTAGAGTATATTGACTTAGGAGTCAAGTGAGATCACTTGATCATAGGTCATACTCATCGTTTAAGCTCAAAATGGGGTTACCATTTTTCGTTTAAGCATCTTGATGTATTCTCATCTTGTCGAGTTGCTTTAGCTCATGACTTGGAGTAAAGCTTCTCTAAGATGGAATAACATACCTTGGGTGGTGGTGTTGATCATGTAGTTGAAGTTGTGTGGGTTGCTCAAGGTTGATGTAGCTCATCAAGAGTTGGGAGAACCACTTGGAATTTGAGTCCATCTTCCTACATGGGTTAGTTCTTGCAAGGAAAAGCACTTGTGTATCCAAAAATGACAATTAGGAAGCTCAACATAGAATTTGTTAAAGGATATGCTTGAATGGTTCCGTGCTTCCTTGTCTTCAACCACCATAGTGTAGAGACTTGGTGATGTAGAGATTGCTCAAGATATGAGTTGGTTACAATCTCATGGAATTTGATTCAACCAAGTACCTACATGGGTTATATAACATGCAAGATACAAATTATCCATGACATAAGATTTTCATCATAAGATAAATATCAAGGATTAGTCATAAGCTCATGTCTTGCATGTATCCGATGGAGTTTCTACTCCAAGTTTGAAGCATCAATGATGTTCAACTCTCCTCTCAACCTGCAAAACACTTTCTCATCAAGGGGTTTATTGAAAATATATGCCAATTTCTTTTTGGTGCGGACATGCTTAAGATCAATGTCACCCTTAGCAACATGATCTCGAATGAAATGATGACGAACTTCAATATGCTTAGTTAGAGAATGTTGTACGGGATTATGACCAATTTTGATAGCACTTTCATTGTTACAAAGCAATGGAACATGTTTCACATATATCCCATAATCTTTAAGAGTTTGGGTCATCCAAAGTAATTGAGCACAACATGAACCAGCGGCAATGTACGTACTCCGCTTCGGCGGTAGATAAGGATACCGAGTTTTGTTTCTTGGAGGACCAAGACACAAGAGATCTACCAAGAAATTGACAAGTACCCTAAGTGGACTTTCTATCAACCTTGTCTCCGGCATAGTCTGAGTCGGAGTAGCCAACAAGATCGAAAGAGGCCCTCTTAGGATACCAAATGCCAAAATTTGGTGTATGAATTAAGTATCTCACTATTCTCTTTACAGCCTTAAGATGACATTCTTTAGGAGCAGCTTGATATCTTGCACACATGCACACACTTAGCATAATGTCGGGACGTGAAGCACATAGGTATACCAATGAACCAATCATAGAGCGATAAACCTTTTGATCAACCGGTTCACCATCTTTGGTCAAATCAAGATGTCCACTAGTAGGCATGGGTGTAGACATACCTTTGCATTCTTGCATATTGAACTTCTTGAATAAGTCCTTAGTGTACTTCGTTTGAGAGACAAAAGTACCTTCCTTAGTTTGCTTGATTTGCAACCCAAGAAAGAATTTGAGCTCACTCATCATTGACATCTCAAACTTCTCCAACATTAGCTTTCCAAACTTCTCACTAAAATGAGCGTTAGTTGATCCAAATATGATATCATCAACATAAATTTGGCATACAAATAATTCTCCATTAACCCTTTTAGTAAAAAGTGTAGAATCAATTTTCCCAATTTCAAATCCTTTCTCAAGAAGAAACTTAGTTAAGCATTTATACCAAGCTCTAGGAGCTTGTTTAAGACCATAAAGAGCTTTGCAAAGTTTATAGACATGATTGGGTTTCTTAGGATTGACAAAGCCGGGAGGTTGTTTAACATAAACTTCCTCCTCTATTTCACCATTTAGAAAAGCACTTTTAATGTCCATTTGGTACAAGGTGATATCATGGTGATTTGCATAAGCAAGTAAGATGCGAATGGACTCAAGTCTAGCAATGGAAGCATAAGTCTCACCATAGTCCATACCTTCGACTTGTGTGTAGCCTTGGGCGACAAGACGTGCTTTGTTGCAAACTACTTGTCCATCTTCATCTTGCTTGTTGCGAAACACCCATTTGGTACCGATGATGTTGTGGTTGTTGTCGGGCTTGTCAACCAATGTCCAAACTTGGTTTCTCTCAAAGTTGTGTAGCTCTTCATGCATAGCATTTATCCAATCCGGATCTTCCAATGCTTCTTCGACCTTCATAGGTTCAATGCTAGAGATGAAAGAATAGTTTTCACAAAAGTTAGCTAAACGAGTTTTAGAGCGAGTGATTCTCCCGGTTTGAATATCATTGTAGATTTGCTCGACGGGATGGTCTTTAGCAATTCTTGCTCGAACTCGTGAAAGCTTTTGCTTGGGTCTCGGTTGAACATATTATTCATCTTCTTCTTCTTCTTCTTCTTGATCTTCTTCATTGTTGGCATTGTCGTTCTCTTGTCGTGGTGGAGAAGGAGGTCGTTGACGTTCATCTTGATGAACTTCCTCATTTTCTTCATCTTGGTGTGTCCCACTTGTGGATGCTTCCGTATCAACTCTTGGTTCACCTTGTCGTGAACTAGAAGCTTCCACTTGGACATACAAGGTACTCTCCTTCACCTCCGTTGGATGAACCTTGCCAATAGACAAGTCTTGGATTGCTTCCGAAGGATCTTTGTCTCCTACATCAATTGACAATTGCTCTACTTGCGAGCCGTTAGATTCATCAAACTTCACATCTACCGTCTCTTCAACCTTGCGGGTGAAATTGTTGTAGACACGGTAAGTGTGAGAGTTTGAGCCATAACCTAGTAGGAAACCTTCATGTGATTTAGGAGCAAATTTAGAACGACGATGCTTATCAAGAATGTAGCACTTTGAGCCGAATACTAGAAATTATCCAACTTGGGGTTTGTTACCGGTGAGGAGCTCGTATGCCGTCTTGCCGAGTAGCTTGTGAAGATACAAGCGATTTGTTGCATGACAAGCTGTCTCAACCGCTTCTACCCAAAAGTGCTTCGGCGTCTTGTACTCATCAATCATCGTTCTCGCCATTTCGATGAGCGTCCGATTCTTCCTCTCAACAACTCCATTTTGTTGAGGTGTGTACGTAGCAGAGAACTCGTGTGAAATCCCTTCTTCATCAAGAAATGTGTCCACATTTGTGTTCTTGAACTCCGTTCCGTTGTCGCTGCGAACCTTCTTGATCTTCACTTCAAACTGATTTTGGGCCTTCCTAGCGAAGTTATTGAAGATCTTTTGGACCTGCGATTTATCATCGAGAAAGAACACCCATGTAAATCTTGAAAAATCATCAACTATAACTAGACCAAAAGAATTTCCACCGAGACTCTTGTAAGAGTTGGGACCAGAAAGATCCATGTGAAGTGGCTCGAGTGGCCTCCTTGTGGTCATGATGTTCTTCACGGGATGCCTTCCTCCAACCTGTTTACCTGCTTGACAAGCACTGCAAGGTCTATCCTTATCAAATATGACATCGTTAACACCAAGGATATGATTCCATTTAATAAGCTTGTCAAGGTTTCTCATGCCAACGTGACCTAATCGTCTATGCCATAACCAACCTTTTGAAGATTTAGCAATGAAGCAAGTTTTAGGTTGTGCCTTTTTAGAGAAATCAACAATGTAAAGATCACCTCTACGTATGCCGGTAAAGACCATTTTATGATTGTCTCGATGAAACACTGGGCAATCTACTTCAGTAAATAGGACATTGAAACCAAAATCAGCAAGTCTAGATACTGAAAGTAAGTTGTAGCCAAGAGATTCAACGAGCATGACATTTTGTATGGAGCTATCATGTGATATGGCCACCTTACCGAGGCCAACCACCTTACCCTTTGAGTTGTCACCTAAAGTGACATACTTTCGAGGACTATAATTTTCAGCAAGCTCACGAAACATGTCTTTATCTCCGGTCATGTGATCGGTACATCCACTGTCAAGAACCCATTCCTTTCCTCCTGCCATATATCCCCGAAGATTTGCCATAAGACCAAAGTGTCTCATTGCATCATCAAGATCAAAGTCATCATCATCATTCTCGTCATAGTATCCATGTTCAACATCGTCATGTGGTGGATCAATTCCTAGTGAGAGTGATTCATTAGTATGAGTTTGACAATAATCTCCTCTATGAATTCTAGTAGCTTTGGAAATGATATCGCTAATAATTCCAACATTTCGTTTGGCACGCATAAGATTTGTAAGTTCAAATAGACAGTCACCAAACATAGGATCACTAGTATTCATCTTACTCAAGGCAATAGCCTTATGAAGAATTTCATCCAGATTTTTCAAGGAATAATTAGGAAATCGTTCCTCAAGAAATTTCCATATAGTGTAGGCACACTCAAGAGTAGGCAATTTTCCAACCAAGTTTCTAGGCAAGCCTCTTGTGATAAGATTAACAGTTCTAACATTTCTAATCATGTCAATAGACTCATCAAGGGTAGGATGCATAGGATCAACACAAGGTTCACAAGGACTAGCAATGTACTTGTTCAAATGATATTGATTGAAAATTACAAGCATCTCATTTTCCACTCATGAAAATACTCTCCATCAAGTATAGGCACTCTATGTCTAAGACTCCCCAAAGTAGACTAATCCATCTTCCTCCAATGGTGATTAAACCAAAGCAATGGAGACCAATGCTCTGATACCACTTGTAGGACCTTGAGAAGAGGTGTCTAGAGGGGAGTGATTAGACACTAAGTACAAAAGTTGCAGTTTTTAAACCTTTTTAAATTTAAGTGGAGTTTAGGCACAAGTTTAACATTCAGCAAGCAAGCATGCAAAGAGTATATTAGCAGCGGAAAGTAAAGCATGCAACTTGCAAGAATGTAAAGGGAAGGGTTTTGGAGGATTCAAACGCAATTGGAGACATGGATGTTTTTGGCGTGGTTCTGATAGGTGGTGCTATCATACATCCACATTGATGGAGACTTCAACCCACGAAGGGTAACGGTTGCACGAGTCCACGGAGGGCTCCACCCACGAAGGCTCCACGAAGAAGCAACCTTGTCTATCCCACCATGGCCGTCACCCACAAAGGACTTGCCTCACTAGCGGTAGATCTTCACGAAGTAGGCGATCTCCTTGCCCTTACAAACTCCTTGGTTCAACTCCACAATCTTGTCGGAGGCTCCCAAGTGACACCTAGCCAATCTAGGAGACACCACTCTCCAAGAAGTAACAAATGGTGCGTTGATGATGAACTCCTTGCTCTTGTGCTTCAAATGATAGTCTCCCCAACACTCAACTCTCTCTCATAGGATTTGGATCTGGTGGAAAGAAGATTTGAGTGGAAAGCAACTTGGGGAAGGCTAGAGATCAAGATTCATATGGTAGGAATGGAATATCTTGGCCTCAACACATGAGTAGGTAGTTCTCTCTCAGAAATAGTAATTTGGAAGTGTAGGTTTGTTCTGATGGCTCTTTCCACGAATGAAGAGGAGGTGGAGGGGTATATATAGTCTCCACACAAAATCTAACCGTTACACACAATTTACCAATCTCGGTGGGACCGAATCAATAAACTCGGTCAGACCGATTTAGTAAACAATGTGACCGTTAGGGTTTTCGGTGGGACCGAAATGCAACTCGGTAGGACTGATATGATTAGGGTTAGGGCATAACGTAATCTCGGTGAGACCGATTACATAAACTCGGTGAGACCGATTTTGGTAATTAGCTAACCAGAGAGTTGGTCAGGCAAACTCGGTGGGACCGATTACTCAAACTCGGTGGGACCGATTTTGGTAATAAGTTAACCAGAGAGTTTGCATTGTAATCTCGGAGGACCGATTGCTCAAACTCGGCAAGACCGATTTTGATAATGGACATACACAGAGAGATTACAATCCAATCTCGGTGAGACTGAGATCCCTATCGGTGAGACCGATTTGCCTAGGGTTTGTGGCAGTGGCTATGACATCTAAACTCGGTGGCGCCGGATAGAAAAAATCGGTAGGGCCAAGTTTGACTTTAAGTTTAGGTCATATGTGGAAGTGGGAAAGTAGTTGAGAATTTTGGAGCATATCACTAAGCACTATGGAGCAAGAAACTCATTAAGCAACACCTCATCCCTCCTTGATAGTATTGGCTTTTCCTATAGACTAAATGTGATCTTTGATCACTAAACTATAAAATGAAGAGTCTTGAGCTTGAAGCTTGAGCCAATCCTTTGTCCTTAGCATCTTGAAGGAGTTCCCACATCCTTTAGTCCATGCCACTCCATTGTTGAACTTGTCTGAAACGTACTAGATAAAAGTGTTAGTCCAAGAAGAGATATGTTGATATTAATTACCAAAGCCACCTAGGGAGCACTTGTGCTTTCAGTATTGAGATACCAACGATCGAATCTCGGGCAAGTAACATACCGATGACAAAGGGAACAACGTATGTTGTTATGCGGTTCACCCAATAAAGATCTTCGTAGAATATGTAGGAGACAATATGGGCATCCAGGTTCCGCTATTGGTTATTGACCAGAGAGGTGTCTGGGTCATGTCTACATAGTTCTTGAACCCGTAGGGTCCGCTCGCTTAACGTTCATTGACGATATAGTATTATATGAGTTATGTATGTTGGTGACCGAATGTTGTTTGGAGTCCCGGATATGATCATGGACATGACGAGGAACTCCGAAATGGTCCGGAGATAAAGTTTGATATATGGGATAATAGTGTTTGGTCTCTGGAAGGGGTTCCGGATGTTTCCCAAAATGTTTGGGTACGAGAACACTTTATTTGGGCCAAAGGGGAAAGCTCGTGAGGTTTTTGGAAAGCGCAAAAGGAAGTTTTGCAGAGTCCAGGGGCCAGACGCCAGGGTCCCTGGCGTCTGGGTCCTGATGTCGGGGACCCTGGCGTCTGGCCCTGGAGTCCGAGAAGGACTCTTGCCTTTCGGGTGAAACCGAATTTGTGGAGGCTTTTACTCCAAGTTTTGACCCCAAGGCTCAACATATAAATAGAGGGGTAGAGCTAGCACCAAAGACACATCAAGAAACACCAAGCCGTGTGCCGGCAATCCCGTCCCCTCTAGTTTATCCTCCGTCGTAGTTTCCGTAGTGCTTAGGCGAAGACCTGCGGAGATTGTTCTTCACCAACACCGTCACCACACCGTTGTGCTGCCGGAACTCATCTACTACTTCGCTCGTCTTGCTGGATCGAGAAGGCGAGGACGTCATTGAGCTGAACGTGTGCTGAACGCGGAGGTGCATATGTTCGGTACTTGATCGGGCGGATCGTGAAGGTGTACGACTACATTAACCGCGTTGATAAACGCTTCCGCTTAGCGATCTTCAAGGGTATGAAGATACACTCCCCCTCTCGTTGCTTTGCATCACCATGATCTTGCGTGTGCGTAGGAATTTTTTTGAAATTACTACGTTCCCCAACACCTTTGGGGTGCCCCCTACCCACGGATATAAAGGAGGACAGGGGGAGGCCGGCCAACCCCTATAGGGCGCATCAAGAGAGAGGAGTCCTACTAGGACTCCAAGTCCCCTCCCCAAGGGGGAAGAAGGAAGGGAGAGGGAGAGGGAGGGAAAAAAGGCCGCGCCCCCTCCCCTAGTCCTATTCGGACTCCCCATGGGGGGGGGGTGCTCCATCCCCTTTTGGGATGTCCTCTCTCTCCCATATGGCCCATGATGGCCCATTACTTCCCCGGGGGGTTCCGGTAACCCCTCCGGCACTCTTTTTACCCGGTACCTCTCGGAACTCCTCTGGTGTCGGAATAACATTGTTCAATATATCATTCTTTATGTATCGACCATTTCGAGACTCCTCGTCATGTCCGTGATCTCATCCGGGACTCCAAATAAACTTCGGTCATCAAAAACACATAACTCATAATACAAATCATCATTGAACGTTAAGCGCGCGGACCCTACGGGTACGAGAACTATGTAGACATGATCGAGACACATTTCCGATCAGTAACCAATAGCGGAACCTGGATGCTCATATTATGTCGGGGGGATGAACCTCGGGCAGGGAACGGAACCCGGATCCTTTTCAAAAAACTACGAGGCCAGCGTCACCCCTCAAGACGGCACGCGCTTGGCCGGGTCGCTCGACCTGGCCAGACCTCGCGACCTGGCCGAACTCTCCAACCCGGCCAGGCACCGCGACTTGGCCTCGACAACCAGTACAAGACAATCGAACCCGACACAACCAAGGCTTCCCCAACAAGTCAGCTCCACCCGTGGCGTGCTCTGCAACCTAGCCACGGGTAGCTCCCGTCCCATCCAGGCCGTACGATGGGACGAGTCTTCATCCACCGATGACCAAGGCAACAGTGCCCCGCCCATGCCTCTGGTCAGCCGAAGCGTGGCAACAGTGCCCCTCACCTACCCGCTGACCAGGCCTGGCGTGACAATAGTGCCCCCTTCACCACCGCTGACGACAGCAAGCGGCGACCTGACGGGGCGCCACTGTACCTGACTCGGCTCGGCACACCATGACAATCGACAAGACGGCGCACAGTTCCCCTAGGCACATGGGGCCCACACCTAGGGGAACTCGGTGAACCACATGCCCCCAGCGGGTCCCAGTGCGGGTCCTCAGACGCTGACAACCCGGACCCACGAGCTCGTAACATTACCATTGTACCCCTGGGGGTTGGTCTATAAAAGCCCCGCGGAGCCCTTGCATATGCGGGCAAGCAAGGGAGGAAGGAGAACAGAGAAACAGTAAGCACACAGGAAACCAGCCACCGATCAGTAGAATGCACCAGGGAAGAGGAGCAGCCAAAGCCCTGGCCAACCTCCCTTCTTCCTCCATACAACTCAAGGAGCAACCTTGTACTGTTGCATATCAACCAAACTCGGAAGGACTAAGGGTATTATCTCTCCGGAGAGCCCCAAACCTGGGTATGTCTTGCGTCCCACGCTCGCTCATGCCAACCGCGCCTCTGGAGCCCACCAGTGCTCTCGAGCCTCCTCCTCTCTTTAGCCATCCCATGGCATCTGCCGTGCGCCCACCACGACAGTTGGCGCCCACCTTGGGGCCGCTCGAGGAGCTGGCCGGAAGCATGCTTCAGACGGGGTTCCCCTCCGACTCCGACGAGCCCGTCATGCTGGCGGACGACATCGTCGATGCCCTCGCTGCCTCCTTCGCCGCGCTGTGCATCTCCGATGCGCCCGCGGCCGACGAACACCCCAGTGAGGTATTCAGCTACATAGACTCTCCCCTCTCCTTCGGCGGTGGCATTTCCACTGGGGCGATGGACGCCCACGTGGAGGTTTTCGTCACTGGCACCGACGCCTCCTCTTCGTCGAGCAAGACGAGGAAGGCCGTCGAGGCCAAGGCCGCAGCAGAGTGTGCTGCCTCGTCCAACCTGCTGTGCGCCATGATGCAGAGCCTCCGAATCCCCATCGGCACCGACATCGACGCCACCAACATCGCTGAGACCCGAGACCAGCTTGAGGAAAGGCGCCAGCAGATGCTGGACCTAACCGAGACGCTCGCCGCCACGCAGCATCGCCTGGATGCCGCTCAGCTGGAGCACAATGCTGCCTACGGACTCGCGCCTGCCGTGGCCGAGCCGAGCCGGGTCGCTAACGTGCGAGCCCAGGGAGGTGCGATCGGCCACGCCCTCGGCACTGTCCCAATCGTCTACGAGACCCTAGCGAAGAACATGTGTGCTGCCCAGGCGGCCGCGGTCGACCTGGACCAGCTCATGGGCGAAGAACTGAGGGAGCGCATCGAACAGATGCGCGACCTCCTCAACACGGCCAATGGGCAGCAGGACCGCCTCAACCAGCTCGCCAAGCCGGCAGGATCCGGCTCCGCCCGCGTCGGCGAACCCGGCGAACTTCAGCACACAGCGTCCTCGCCACCCAGCGAGGCACACTCAGGCCGGGCCCAGACTCGGCGCGACCCGGCCCCGATGGCCACCGACGGCCTGGACGACGGGCGCGCCATGGAGAACCAGCACAGACCCGGCCAGCCAGGCCAGCGTCCGGCTCCGACCGACCCGCCCCCCTGCGGCCTAGTCGCCAGTTGACTCGGCCCGCGTTTCATTGACAACACCGACCCTCGCCACAGCCTCGACCAGCTCGCTCACTCCCTGGAGGTGGAGGAATGTGGCGCCATTGGGCTGGCGTGCTTCGGCCCGCGCATCCGGGAAGAGCCCTTCCCGAAGGGGTTCATGCTCCCCCGCGACACCCCAAAGTACAACGGAATTGTGAAGCCAGAGGACTGGCTCATCGACTACACCACCGCTCTTGGCATCACCGGCGCCATTCGCCGACTCGCCATGTGTTATGCACCGCTCATGCTCCAAGGGTTGGCCCGCACCTGGTTGAACAGCCTGCCAATGGGCAGCGTCAACACGTGGGTCGATTTCGAGCAGGCCTTCGTCCGCAACTTCACGGGGACCTACAAGCGACCCGGCCGCCCCAGTCAGCTCGCCATGTGCATGCAGGGGCTGGCGGAGACCGGCCGCGAATACCTCGCACGCTGGACTGAGCTCCGGGACAGCTGTGATGGCGTCCACAAGGTTCAAGCAATCCAGTATTTCGTCAAGGGCTGTCGTGACGGCACCCTCCTCAAGCACAAGCTCTTGCGCTCCGAGCCGGCCACCATGGCCGCGCTCATGGTGACGAGGGACAAGTACGCCAACACCGGCTCCGCAATGAAGATCCAGGTGGCGCTGGATGAAGCCGGCAAGGCAAAGCCAGTTCCCCCTCTGAAGTCGTCCGGTGAGAGCAGCCGGCAGCAACACCAGTAGCACAACAGGCACAAGGCTGACCAACCGGCTCATCGTTTCAACAACTGGCTCGTCGCGGTCGCCTAGCCTGCGGCGGACTCGGCAGCCAAGCGCCGGTAGACCGGCAAGACAACATGGAAACCTGCCATGAGCTTCGAAGAGATGCTCGATGCTCCCTGCAAACACCACAGCAGCGCGAGGCCGTCCACGCACACGATTTGGCAGTGCGACATCACCAAGCGCATCATGAGGGGCGACGTCCCGCCTCCTCCGGCTCCGGCTCCAGGCGCGGGACAGCCGCCTCCGCCTCCACCACCGCCCCCAGCCGGCGGTGCGACACGCAATGATGCCTACCCCAACCAGAACGCAGCCTACGTCGTCTTCACCAGCCTCGGTGATGACAAGCGTAGTGAGCACCTCCTTCAGCAGGAGGTGAACACCGTCGTCTCGACCAAGCCAGAATTCATGCATAGGTCGGACCGCCCCGGTCACCTGGACCCGGGAGGACCACCCGGCCGTCATGGCGAATCCGAGTGGCTATGCCCTCGTCCTCAACCCCACCATTGTTGCGCGGCGCACATGCAAAATTTCCCATGTCCTCATCAACGGCGGCAGCAACATCAACATTCTCTACCGCGACACGATGACCAAGCTCGGCCTCGAGGCCATGGACCTAGAGCCGACCCGGACGATCTTCCACGGCATCGTCCCCGGCCTCTCCAGCTCTCCCATTGGTCGGGTCCGACTCGACATCCTATTCGGCGACAGCAACCATTTCCGGTGCAAGCCAATATGGTTCGAAGTGGTGGACCTGTCCAACGCATACCACGCACTACTGGGCCGACCACGCTCGCCAAATTTATGACGGTCCCCCACTACGCGTATCTGAAGATGAAGATGTCGGGTCCGAAGGGCCTCATCACCATCACCGGTGACTACCGCAAGTCCCTGGAGTTCACCCGAGATGGCGCCAAGCTGGCCGATTCACTGGTCATTGCCGAGGAGCAACGCCAGCTCGACCGGATCGTCGCCATGGCAGGCGGGGCCTCAGCCATGTCAATCCCGATCAAGGAGCCGGCTGACGAGGCCGCCTTCAAGCCCTCCAAGGAGACCAAGAAAGTGAAGCTGAACCCGGAGGACCCCAGCTGCAGCAAGTACGTTGTCATAGGCACCCGCCTCGATAGAAAATAGGAAGGCCAACTTGTCGACTTCCTCCGTGAGAATCGGGATATCTTTGCATGGACCCCCAAGGACATGCCAGGTATCCCGAGGAAGTACGCCGAGCACAAACTCCATGTCTGCAAGGATGCCAAACCTGTCCGTCAACCCCTGCGACATTTCTCTGAAGAGAAGAGAAGAACCATCGGTGAAGAGGTCGCCAAGCTTTTGGCGGCCGGCTTCATCATGGAAGTGTTTCACCCCGAGTGGCTGGCCAACCTAGTCCTCGTCCTGAAGAAGAACAAGACATGGCGCATGTGTATCGACTACACCAGCCTCAAGAAGGCCTGTCCCAAGGATCCATTTGCCCTTCCACGGATCGACCAAGTCATCGACTCGACCGCCGGGTGCGAGCTCCTGTCCTTCCTGGACGCTTACTCCGGTTAGCACCAGATCAAGCTGGACCCGGCCGACGCCCTGAAGACGTCCTTCATCATGCCCTTCGGGGTGTACTGCTACATCACCATGTCGTTCGGCTTGAAGAATGCCGGCACCACCTTCCAACGCTGCATGCAGAAATGCCTGCTGCCACAACTCGGCCACAATATCCATGTTTACGTGGACGACATCATGGTAAATACCAAGCACCACCTCACGCTCCTCGACGACTTGAAGGAAACATTCGCCAACCTCCGTGAATACAAGGTCAAGCCAAACCCGGAGAAATGCGTTTTTGGCGTCCCGACCAGAAAGCTACTCGCCTTCCTCGTCTTGGGACGCGGCATCGAGGCGAACCTAGAGAAGATCAAGGCCATCGAGTGTATGCGCAAGCCGACTTGGCTGCGCGATGTCCAGAAATTCACCGGTTGCTTGGCCTCGGTCAGCCGGTTTCTCAGTCGGCTGGGCGAGAGGGCCCTACCCCTGTACCAGCTAATGAAGAAGACGACTCTGTTTGAATGCAACGACTAGGCGGACGATGCCCTCCAAGACCTCAAGCGCATGCTCTGCACCGCACCAGTCCTGACTGCGCCGGCCGACAAGGAGCCGTTATTGCTCTACATAGCCGCGACCTCACGGTCGCTCATCACGGTGCTGGTGGTCGAGCAACCAGAGAAGGGCAAGATCCAAGCCATCCAGCGCCCGATCTACTACCTGAGCGAGGTGCTCTCCAACTCCAAGCAGAACTACCCGCACTACCAGAAGATGTGTTACGGCATGTAGTTCACCGCCAAGAAGCTTAAACAGTACTTCCAAGAGCATGTCATCACCGTGGTCAGCACGGCCCCTCTCGGCAAGATCATCGGGTGCCGGGATGCCTCTGGCCGGGTCGCCAAGTGGGCGCTCGAGCTAGCCGGCCACACCATCACCTATGAGCCCCGCACCATGATCAAGTCTCAGGCCCTGGCCGACTTCCTCGTCGACTGGACCGAGACCCAGTACCTACCGCCGCCTCCCGACTCGACGCACTAGCGCATGCATTTCGATGGGTCCAAGATGCGACTCGGCCTAGGGCCGACATCGTGCTATCGTTCCCAAAGGGTGACCAACTCCATTACGCACTCCAGATCCACTTCGCCGCCTCCAACAACATCGCCGAATACGAAGCCCTTGTGCATGGTCTCTGGCTTGCCAAGGAACTCGGCATCCGGCGCATCCTGTGCTACGACGACTTGGATCTGGTGGTGCAGCAGTGTTCCAGCGAGTGGGACGCCCGCGACTACAACATGGCAAGCTACCGCTTCCTCGTCCAGAAGCTGTCTGGGTCCTTCGAGGGCTGCGAGTTCCTCCATGTTTCGCGTGCGGAGAACGAAGCGGCTGACACGCTCGCCAAGATCGCCTCGTCTCGGCAGTCCATTCCGTCTGGCATCTCCCTCGAGCACCTGCACAAGCCGTCCGTCAAGCCATTTCCGGACTCTGAGTCCATCCACGTTCCAGACGACCCGGCCGTGCCTCAACCCAGACCGGGGGCTGCTGAACCCGACCCGAGAGCTGCTCAGCTCGACCCGACCAACATCGCCCTCAACCCGACCGTCGCCATCCCCAACCCGGGGGCTGTTCAACCTGGCTCGGGGGCTGCCGACCCGAAACCCACCCTGGTGGCCGTGTTCACCGTGGTGACGGCTCCGTCTTGGGCCCTGCCAATCTCAGAATGCTTGGAGAATGGGGTTCTCCCCATGGATGAGATCAAGGCCAGGCAAGTGCAACATCGGGTGTCGGTGTCAAAACCGGCGGATCTCGGGTAGGGGGTCCCGAACTGTGCGTCTAGGCGGATGGTAACAGGAGACAAGGGACACGATGTTTTACCCAGGTTCGGGACCTCTTGATGGAGGTAAAACCCTACGTCCTGCTTGATTAATATTGATGATGTGTGTTACAAGAGTGGATCTAACACGAGATCAATGAGGCTAAACCCTAGAAGCTAGCCTATGGTATGATTGTTGTTCGTCCTATGGACTAAAGCCATCCGGTTTATATAGACATCGGAGAGGGCTAGGGTTACACAGAGTCGGTTACAATGGTAGGAGATCTACATATCCGTATCGCCAAGCTTGCCTTCCACGCCAAGGAAAGTCCTATCCGGACACGGGACGAAGTCTTCAATCTTGTATCTTCATAGTCTTGGAGTCCGGCCGATGATGATAGTTCGGCTATCCGGACACCCCCTAGTCTGGAACTCCCTCAGTAGCCCCTGAACCAGGCTTCAATGACGACGAGTCCGGCGCGCATGTTGTCTTCGGCATTGCAAGGCGGGTTCTTCCTCCGAATAATTTATAGAAGATTGTGAACACCAGGATAGTGTCCGGCTCTGCAAAAATAAATTCCACGCACCACCGTAGAGAGAATAATATTAGACAAGTTCAATCTGCTGATGTTTTTTTTTTGTGGCGTGACGTCACATTACTACCAAGCCTTTACTAGAATTGTTTTTATTGTACCACCTTAGCGCGTTCAGCGAAGCGGTTTCCTTGGCACGTCTTGTCGAAGCAGAGATCGTGTTCCCCTTATTCCGGGATTCCCATCAATACAGATGTGGGTAACCCAACCGCGCCATTGATTGCGGCGTTTGGGAGATAAGCGAGTTTTACCAGTCTGGTGGGGACACATGTTTTTGTCCGCCCATATAAGGGGATAAAGATCCAACCCTTTTACCCGCGCCTTCTTCCTCCTTGGCTTATCCATCTCCGCGAACTCAAGCTCCAGCGCCCATGTCCGCACTTCTCACCTCAACCTTCTCCAACTATGTCCGGAGCGGGAGGCAAGTGGATGGCCTCCTCCATCACGGAGGGGCAGATCCAGAAGCTGCGCGACGCCGGATATTTGTCCAGCAACATCGCGCACCGGCTCCCCAACGAGGGAGAGATCATCCCCACCCCCAGGCCCCATGAGAGGGTAGTATTTCTTCCCCATTTCCTCCGTGGACTGGGCTTCCCACTTCATCCCTTCGTCCGGGGCTCATGTTCTACTACGGCCTGGATTTCCATGATCTGGCCCCGAATTTCATCCTCAACATCTCAGCGTTCATCGTCGTGTGCGAGGCCTTCCTCTGCATCCAGCCCCACTTTGGCTTGTGGCTCAAGACCTTCAGTGTCAAGCCGAAGGTTGTGAAGGGCAGCCTAGCAGAGTGCGGAGGCGCCATGGTGGGCAGGATGTCCCACGTTACTTGGCTGGAGGGCACTTTCGTGGAAACCATTAAGGGGTGGCAATCGGGGTGGTTCTACATCACCGAGCCGCATGACCCTGATTGGGCAGCGGCCCCCGAATTCAGATCTGGCATTCCTACACGGCTCACCTCCTGGAAAGAGAGTGGCCGGATCTGGGGTGATTCGGAGGAGCTGACCGGACTCCAAGCCTGTATCCAAAAGCTGGTGGACAAGAAGCTCAAGTTTGTCAACGTAGTCCAGGTCATGCTCATCCGCCGGATTCTCCCGTGCCAACGACGGGGTTTCAACATGTGGGAGTTCGATCCGGCGCAGCACCAGACTCTGAGCGGGCTCTTCGACACTACGTACGAAGATGTCTGGAAGGTGCTGTTCAAGGGCGCCGAGGCTCCCACATCCGCTACCAAAGATCGCAGATTCAGCTCGCAGCGTCCGGCTGACGAGGTAAGTGATTTTGTCCTTTACGGAACGCTCGTTTTCCATAGTTTGACTCTATGCGGGATCTAAACTCCCTTTTCCTTTCACAGGACTGGCTGGCGAAGGCCGAACAGATTATCTGTCCGGCCCCATTGCCAGAGGACCCAGCGGACGCCCGTCTAACGGGGCTGCTGGCTCTGGCACCCCACGTGGTGCCGGAGAAGAAGGCCAAGAAGAAGGCCACGGGGACTCAAAAGAGTTCCCGTTTTCAGGTCCTATCGGATGACGACTCCGAGGCCGACTCCTCTCACCAAGGTGAGGAGGAGAAGAAGAAAGCCTCTCCCCCAGTGGGGGGAGAGAAGAAAAGGAAGGCCTCCCCAACGAGGGAGGCCGAAGGGTCCAAGAAGGTAAAAACTCTTCCCTCGGACTGCTCTGCCAACGCCAGTGACGACGATGAAGACTGGCCCCCAAGGGCCAAGCCCCTGGCGAGATCGTGAGTATCCGGACTCCCGAATAACTTTATGATTTTTCTTTTTTGCCACACAATGTCTTTCTAATGCCGCATACAACCCTGCAGTCCGCCCAAGGACGATCTTCCCGCTTCGTCGAGCGGGTCCTTAGGTGCGTCGGATATGGATTCTCTTCCGACCGCCTCCACCCCCCGTGACACGGACGATGCCGAGGTGGGATCCCGGGAAGGGACCCGCCAGGAGGAGGAGGCCTCGGAGGTGTCACAGGACAACCTCCCGGACTTTGGACTGGACTCGGCTCTGGATCCCATAGTGGCTCTGGAGTCCGGCAGGCGGCCCCTTCGTAAGAAGGGCAAGACCGTGACGCCGGCAGCCTCCGCCCAATCGGAGGCGCCGGATAGCTTGCTGGAGGCGCTCAATGGCGCCTCCATCGAAGAGGAACACCGCACTGTTATGAGTGCGGTGATTCAGAAGGTACAGCTCGCCAAGAGCGGGCTGACCGAAGCCTGCAGCAGCCTTCTAACAGGCTTTGAGGTAAGAATTTTGATATATGTAAAATAGTACCGCATAGACAGTAGCCCCTGATGCTCGGTTCGGTGTTCGGAAAGAAAAGCCGGACTGAGGATCTAAGAAGATATACGCAGGAGTCATAAAAAATATGTCAATATGGGATTGCAGGCTGCGCTGCTGACCTCTGCCGCACTGACTGCGGAGGTCAATACTTTGAAGGAAAGCCTCAAGCGGTCTGAGAACGAGCTCGGCCGTGCCAAGAAGCAGCTCGAGGACAAGGAAGGTGAGTAACACCTTATTAAAATTGTACCTTACAGAAAAGGATTTTGGTTGCAAAAAGAATGACAAGGATAACATGGGTATTGCAGGGGCCACTAACGAGGTGGCGACCCTGAAAGAGGCGGTGGCCGAGGCCGAACGCAATGCGGCCGCGGAGCGCACCGAGCGAGAGAAGCAGGAGGCGCGGGTGGCGGAGGTACAGCAAGACACTAGTAGAAAACGGAGCTTTAAAACCGGCTTGTAAGGGCCTTTAGTGCCGGTTATGGAACCGGCACTAAAGTGTGGGCACTAAAGCCCCCCCCCTTTAGTACCGGTTCGGCACGAACCGGCGCTAAAGTGCCACCACGTGGCGTGAGCTCGCGCCCTAGTATGGGGGACCTTTAGTACCGGTTGGTGTTACCAACCAGTACTAAAGGTTTTTTTTTGAAAATTTTGAAAAAATTGATTTTTTTTCTATTTTTAATTTTTCTGAATTGTTTGATGATTTAGTCTCTAATCACCTCTCTTAACTGCTCAAGTGTGGATCACTCATTCCAAATCATCTAACTTCCCGACCGGTCACCCATCCCTCTCACTACTCCAGCCCGAGCACGCTTAACTTTCGGGTTCTATTCTCCTTCATTTCCGAGTCTGCACTTGTTGTTTTCCTAACAATAGTAAGATGTCAATCCTATTAACCCTCAGGAGTTTAGCTTGAGCATGAAGTCACACATTTCACCGTTTGAGTTTGAAACTATTATTCTAAAAAAACAGTAATTATTTAGTAACGCTAATATTTCTTGAATAAGTTTGACCATAGTTTGACCAAAATTCAAAAAATTGAAATAATTATTTAGTAACACTAATATTCTTGAATAATTATGTAGTAACATTAATACTTCTTGAATAAGTAGTTTGACCAAATTTAACCACATTTTTTTAAAAAAACTGAAATTTGACCATATCTTTTTTCCTTTTCGAATTTGAGGATTCTAAAAAATTCCAAACAGGCCGTAGGCGGTCTCCATCGGATGCGGATTTTCGTGGTGAATTTTTTGACATATTATACGTTTTTTTTCCGACATCGTATGCAAAAGTTATAGCCGTTTTACATTTTCCCTACACTTTTTGCAAAACATGTCCAAATTTAAGTTTTCAAATTTTCCTAACTAGTAGATATAGTAATATAACTACCTCTCGAAGGATTTTATTTTTTGAAGTTTTTATCATTTTCTTTT
>NC_041381.1:71059897-71079697 GCF_002162155.2 Triticum dicoccoides
TTGTCCCCTTTAGTACCGGTTCGTGGCACGAACCGGTACTATAGGTTAGACCTTTAGTACCGGTTGGTAACACAAACCGGTACTAAAGGGGCTCGTGGGGACCCGGCCTGACGCCAACCTGCCACTACCCCTTTAGTACCGGTTCGTGGCACGAACCGGTACTAAAGGCTCAACACGAACCGGTACTATTGATCAGCCACGAACCAGCACTATTGATCACATTAGTGCCGGTTTTTTTACAAACCGGCACTAATGTGCTTCACATTTGACCCTTTTTCTACTAGTGAGAGCTCCAGGATCTCGTGAAAAAACATGAGAGCCTGGAGCGTGACTCGAAGACTCGAGAGTCTGAGCTTGCAACGGCTCTTGAGAGTGCCAAAGCCGCTAAGGCCGAAGCCTACAAGGCCCTCCAGGAAATCGAGGCATAGAAGAAAATAGCAGCGGGTAAGGCATTTTTCATGCAAAGTAAGCATGTGAGTGTTAATTACCTGTTGCTTACCCGAATCCGGAGCTCTCCAGGAGCGTTCGCAGATCTTCCTCGCAGCGTGTCCGATGCTGCCGCGTTCTACCGGGCCGAGGAGGGGAGCTCGACGGAGAAGGTCTTCTGGTCTCAGTATGCTGAGGCCGGACATCCGGTGCCCCTTAGCGACCAGCCGAAGCAGCTGGTCGAGCTCCACAAGGCGGCCGAACAGGCCATGAAGGGCCTCATAGTTCGGCTGTGGCCTAAGGAGGCCATGCCTGGGAGCTACTTCGGCCTGGTGCGGCGGCTGGTGGATGCGTGCCCGTGGGTTGAATTCATCAAGCACTCCGCTTGTATTGAAGGTGCCCGTCGGGCCCTTGCCCGCGCAAAGGTGCACTGGGGCAAGATGGATGCCCAGAAGCTCGTGACGGACCCGCCACCAGAGGGCAAGCAGCATCTTATGCCCGAGATGTATTATAAGAGTGTGCTGAAGGGCGCCCACACTATTGTGGGTGAGTGATCCAAAGATGTAATATTTGAGTAGACTCGCATTTTGTTATCCTGTGCGCTAAAAACTTAGTTCATTTGCGCTAAGCAACACATTTTAATTTAAAATATTACCTTCTGTGCGGCTGTTTATCAAATCTGAGAGATGGCAAGTCATCGGCTTCAGCCTCCATGCCACGAGTGCTGGGGTGTTCAGGATAAATTTGAGCACTCTTGTTCCCATATTTGGGTCCATCTAGGGAGGTGCTCAACACAACGAACAAGGCAACCGGACTTATAATGCTTGAACACTCTCACTTAGCCATAGAATTCTATAATTTTAAATTTCGGCGAAGCCCCTAGTATTCGGAAGGCCGAATTTGGGGCGCTATCCACGCCTGGGCCGGACTAAGTTGGCTCCTCGCTCTAAGCGGCATAAGTCTTTAAGGACTCGCAAAAAACCTCTCGAATAGCGACCAACTCTCGCCTCATCATGACGGTCAGTTTTAGCTTTCTCCACTGAGGCGTTAACCCAGCTCAACTGGGGCGCAATCGCAGTGGTTCTCGCAGTGCTACCTTAGCCGATACAACGGAACGTAAGGTATCAAAACATGGGAGCCGGGCAAACCCAACTATTGACCCAAGACATGATTCGGAGCCGATGCATATAATGCTATAAGTTCGGGGTGCCGCACTTGTGAAAGTGTTCGGACTTATCACACCATGATGCGGGAAACGTAAGCCCCTGGTGTATTTAGCCGTACCAAAATGTACGGATGCAACATGTCATAGATGAACATATGTATAAGAAATAAATGCAATTGGAAGCAAAAAGGTGTTGCATTACTTTATTCAAGAAAAACTGCTGTAAGTGCAGAACGATTCAAATGGTGCGATAAGCAAGGGATGGGACTGTTAAACATGTCCCCCTCCAGGTGTAGGCTGCGGAATGGTGCATAAAACAGATTTAATGCTCGTAATGGAGACCACCTAGATATTCGTTGTAGCCTTTCTCCTTCCCTGGCTGTTGCATCGTGAGTTCGACATGTCTGCAGCCGGACAGGGCCTCTGACGAACGAAGTCCTGTGGGAAAAAAAGGAAAAAGAAAAGAAAAAAAAGAACGACACACTTGAGAGCCCCTGGTGTGGTTGAGAAGTAGTCTGGGCCTATCGTGGTCGTGCCCCTCTCCCCATGCCCATGGTATCTTCAGAGCATAATGGTGTACGCGAAGGACCAGTCTTGACGTTTTACAGGGGCTGGGGTTGGGGCCGCACTGCTACGCGTTCTCGGAACGTGCCAGGTGGTCTTGTTGTAGGTTACTCCGGCACACTTAGCTGTGTCCGTCCGCTTAACGGCCGGACTCAAGAATTGCCTTAAGAGGCTGCATTGTACTTCTGCCGCGAGAGCCGCTGTATGTTCCTCCGTGCGGAGAGAATGTTCAGTGTTTCCGTTGACCGTGATGACTCCTCGAGGGCCTAGCATCTTGAGCTTGAGGTATGCGTAGTGCGGCACCGCGTTGAACTTTGCAAACACGGTACGTCCGAGCAGGGCATGATAGCCGCTGTGGAATGGAACTATGTCAAAGATTAACTCCTCGCTTTGGAAGTTATCCGGGGATCCGAAGACCACTTCCAGTGTAACTGAGCCTGTACAATTGGCTTCTACACCTGGTATGACGCCTTTAAAGGTTGTCTTGGTAGGTTTAATCCTTGAGGGGTCTATGCCCATTTTGTGCACTGTATCCTGATAAAGCAGGTTCAGGCTGCTGCCGCCGTCCATCAGGACTCTGGTGAGGTGAAATCCATCGACGATTGGGTCTAAGACCAATGCGCCGAATCCGCCATGGCGGATGCTGGTGGGGTGGTCCCTTCGGTTAAAAGTGATCGGGCAGGAGGACCATGGATTGAACTTCGGGGCAACTGGCTCCATCGCGTATACATCCCTGAGTGCACGCTTCCACTCCCTTTCGGGTATGTGCGTTGTGTATATCATGTTCACCGTCCGCACCTGTGGGGGGAAACCCTTCTGTCCTCTATTGTTCGGCAGTCGGGTCTCTTCCTCGTCATCGCTATGCAGCCCCTTGTCATTGTTTTCGGCAATTAACTTGCCTGCCTGCTTGAATACCCAACAGTCCCTGTTGGTGTGGTTAGCTGGCTTTTCGGGGGTGCCGTGTATCTGGCACAAGAGGTCGAGTATTCGATCCAAATTGGACGGACCCGGAGTAGTTCTTTTGAATGGCTTTTTCCGCTGACCGGGTTTAGAGCCTCTGAATCCGGCATTGACTGCCGTATCCTCACTGTTGTCGCCGTTAATGCGGCATTTGTTTTTGTTACGACGCGACCTGCCATTACGGTCCTTGATATCCGGACTGCCAGAATTTTTGCTGAGGTTGTTGCTGCGTGCTAGCCAGCTGTCCTCACCCGCGCAGAAACGGGTCATGAGTGATGTGAGGGCTTCCATGGATTTCGGCTTTTCCTGTCCCAGGTGCCGGGCGAGCCACTCGTCGCGGATGTTATGCTTGAAGGCCGCGAGGGCCTCCGCATCCAGATAGTCGACGATTTGGTTTTTCTTGGTTAAGAACCGTGTCCAGAATTGTCTGGCCGATTCGTCTAGCTGCTGAATTATGTGGCTGAGGTCATCAGCGTCTGGTGGTCGCACATACGTGCCTTGGAAGTTATCGAGGAATGCGGCTTCCAGGTCTTCCCAACTCCCAATTGACTCTGCTGGCAAGCTGTTAAGCCAATGCCGGGCTGGTCCTTTAAGCTTGAGGGGGAGATATTTGATGGCGTGAAGATCGTCACCGCGGGCCATGTGGATGTGAAGGAGATAGTCTTCGATCCAAACCGCGGGGTCTGTTGTGCCATCGTAAGATTCAATATTCACGGGTTTAAACCCTTCGGGGATTTGATGATCCATTACTTCATCTGTGAAGCATAGTGGGTGTGCGGCGCCTCTGTACTGGGCGATATCACGACGGAGCTCAAAAGAGCTTTGTCTGTTTTGTTCGGCCCGGCCGGACTTACTGTGTCCGGCGCGACGGTTGTCGTCACGTATCATGGGGCGCCCACGCGATCCATAGATCGATCTTGATTGTCTTGCCCTATCCTCCAATATATCCCGCAAGTCCGGAGCGTTCCCCTGTGGCCTTGTGCTTTTCGAGCGATGCCGGGGTACGGGTCTAGTGAAGGGCCTAGAGGCCTCTCTATCGCGACCACGGGGTGGTCGATCAACTGTGTTGTCTCCTGGTGATGCGGGTTCATACGCCTCCTCTAATCGGGGGAGCAGCTTGCGTTTAGGGTAGCTTTTGGAGGGGCATTCGAGCTCATGCTCTTCGGCCGCGAGGACTTTAGTCCATCTGTCGGCTAGCAGATCTTGATCAGCTCTAAGCTGTTGCTGCTTTTTCTTGAGGATGTTTGCCGTGGCCATAAGCATGCGTTTAAAACGCTCTTGTTCGACGGGATCCTCAGGCACGACGAATTCATCGTCGTCGAGGCTTGCCTCGTCTCCGGAGGGAGGCATATAATCCTCTACCTCTTCTTCTGCCGCTCTCTCATGAGGGCTGGCGTCTCCGTCCTCCTGCGCTGGATCTTGCTGGAGTGGGTTGTCTTCAGCACTGTCCGGTGTATTATTATCTCTGGTGCCGGAATCTTCATTCTTGCTGTGGCGGGATTTAGAGCGGCGCCGCTGACGCTGGCGCTTGGGCTGTTTCTTGGAGGGGTCATCCTCCGTTGTTCCTTCGCCGTTCCCATCCTTTGGGATATCCACCATGTATATGCCATATGATGAGCTGGCTTTCCAGTGCCCGGTGGGCGTTGGTTCTTGGTCGTCTCCGGCATCGTCGTCCATACCGTTGATGTCTTCTGAGTCGTAGTCTAGCATGTCAGTTAGATCATCAACAGTGGCTACCAAGTGGGTGGTGGGTGGGCTTTGAATTTCTTCGTCGTCCGCATCCCAACCGTCCTGACCGCAATCCGGCCAGGGCTCTCCTGATAACGAGAGATACTTTAGCGAACTTAAGATGTCGCCGAAAGGTGAGCGTTGAAAGATGTCCGCTGCGGTGAACTCCATGATCGGCGCCCAATCTGGTTCGATCGGAGGGGGCGCGGGAGGTTCGGAGTCCGGCAAGGAGTCCGGCGCCTCGGAGTCACGAGCTTCATGAGGGACAAGGTCAGTGTTCGGCTCTATCGCCGTAGAGGTTGCAGCCCCCGAGGCGGTGTCTAGCCATCCGTCCTCGACCTGTGCAGCCGGCTCCGAGTTGAAGATCGGAGCGGGTTCGAGTGCGGCCTCTAGGGTACTGTCCGGCTGCAGAGCTAAATCATGCTCGCTGTGACAGTGCGGCACGCTCGTCTATGGCTCAAATCCGTCGAGGATCAAGTCCCCGCGGATGTCAGCCGTTAAGTTCAAACTTCCAAATCTGACCTGACGGCCAGGGGCATAACCTTCGATCTGCTCCAGATGGCCAAGCGAATTGGCCCGCAGTGCAAAGCCGCCGAATACAAAGATCTGTCCGGGGAGGAAGGTCTCACCCTAGACTGCGTCGTTGATGATGATCGAAGAAGCCATCGAGCCTATCGGTGACGGCACAGAGGAACTCTCAATGAAAGCACCAATGTCGGTGTCAAAACCGGCGGATCTTGGGTAGGGGGTCCCGAACTGTGCGTCTAGGCGGATGGTAACAGGAGACAAGGGACATGATGTTTTACCCAGGTTCGGGCCCTCTTGATGGAGGTAAAACCCTAGGTCCTGCTTGATTAATATTGATGATGTGTGTTACAAGAGTGGATCTACCATGAGATCAAGGAGGCTAAACCCTAGAAGCTAGCCTATGGTATGATTGTTGTTCGTCCTATGGACTAAAGCCATCTGGTTTATATAGACACCGGAGAGGGATAGGGTTACATAGAGTCGGTTACAATGGTAGGAGATCTACATATCCGTATCGCCAAGCTTGCCTTCCACGCCAAGGAAAGTCCTATCCGGACACGAGACGAAGTTTTCAATCTTGTATCTTCATAGTCTTGGAGTCCGGCCGATGATGATAGTTCGGCTATCCGGACACCCCCTAGTCCGGAACTACCTCATCGGGCGTCCACCTACAGCATCGTCAACAACGAGCTCGTCAATCGCAGCTCCACCGGCGTGTTCCAATGCTGCGTCGAGGAGGACAAAGGCATTGACATCCTCCTCGACATACACCAGGGCGAATGCGGGCACCACGCCACGTCACGATCCCTGGTGGCCAAGGCTTTCCGCCATGGTTTCTACTAGCCCACGGCCCTCCAAGACACCGAGTCCCTCGTCCTCAAGTGCGAGGGATGTCAGCGCTTCAGCAAGCGCAGCCACCAACCGGCGTCGGTGATACGTCTCCAACGTATCTATAATTTTTGATTGCTCCATGCTACTTTATCTATTGTTTTGGACTATAATGGGCTTTATTTTCCACTTTTATATTATTTTTGGGACTAACCTATTAAACGGAGGCCTAGCCCAGAATTGCTATTTTTTTGCCTATTTTAGTGTTTTGAAGAAACGGAATATCAAACGGAGTCCAAACAGAATGAAACCTTCGGGAACGTGATTTTCTCACCGAACGTGATCCAGGAGACTTGGACCCTACTCCAAGAAGTGCCAGAGGCGGTCACGAGGGTGGGGGTGCGCCCTCCCCCCCTGGACGCCCCCCTGCCTCGTGGGCTCCCTGACGCTCCACCGACGTACTCCTTCCTCCTATATATACCTACGTATCCCCAATAGATTGGGGACAGAGCCAAAAACCTAATTCCACTGCCGCAACTTTCTGTATCCGCGAGATCCCATCTTGGGGCCTGTTCCGGAGCTCCGCCGGAGGGGGCATCTACCATGGAGGGCTTCTACATCATCACCATAGCCCCTCCGATGAAGTGTGAGTAGTTTACTTCAGACCTTAGGGTCCATAGTTAGTAGCTAGATGGCTTCTTCTCTCTTTTTGGATCTCAATACAATGTTCTCCCCCCTCTCTGGTGGAGATCTATTCAATCTAATCTTCTTTTTGCGGTGTGTTTGTTGAGACCGATGAATTGTGGGTTTATGATCCATCTTATCTATGGAAAATATTTGATTCTTCTCTGAATTCTTTTATGTACGATTGAGTTATCTTTGCAAGTCTCTTCAAATTATCCGTTTGGTTTGGCCAACTAGATTGGTAGTTCTTGCAATGGGAGAAGTGCTTAGCTTTGGGTTCAATCTTGCGGTGACCTTACCCAGTGATAGAAAGGGTTGCAAAGCACGTATTGTATTGTTGCCATCGAGGATAACAAGATGGGGTATTTATCATATTGCATGAATTTATTCCTCTACATCATGTCATCTTGCTTAAGGCGTTAGTCTGTTTTTAACTTAATACTCTAGATGCATGCTGGATAGCGGTCGATGAGTGGAGTAATAGTAGTAGATGCAGAATCGTTTCGGTCTACTTGTCACGGACGTGATGCCTATATACATGATCATTGCCTGGATAACCTCATAACTATGCTCAATTCTGTCAATTGCTCAATAGTAATTTGTTCACCCACCGTAGAATACTTATGCTCTCGAGAGAAGCCACTAGTGAAACCTATGGCCCCCGGGTCTATTCTTATCATATCAATCTCCATCACTTTATTTACTTGCTTTTGCTTTTACTTTTTACTTTGCATCTTTATACCAAAAATACCAAAAATATTATCTCTATCAGATCTCACCCTCGTAAGTGACCCTGAAGGGATTGACAACCCCTAAGCGTTGGTTGTGAGTAGCTATCGTTTTGTGCAGGTACGAGGGACTTGCGCATGGTCTCCTACTGGATTGATACCTTGGTTCTCAAAAACTGAGGGAAATACTTACGCTACTGTGCTGCATCATCCTCTCCTCTTCGGGGAAATCCAACACAAGCTCGAGACGTAGCAAGAAGAATTTCTGGCGCCGTTGCCAGGGAGGCTTGCGCAAAAGTCAACATACCAAGTACCCATCACAATCCCTATCTCTCGCATTACATTATTTGCCATTTGCCTCTCGTTTTCCTCTCCCCCACTTCACCTTCGCCGTTTTATTCGCCCTCTCTTTCCCAATCTCCTCCTCTTGTTCCCTTCGCCTTTCGTTTGCTCGTGTGTTAGTTTGCTTGCTTGTCGCTATGTCGAATTCCTCATCCGCTCCTATGTCTCCCGAGTTTGAAGTTCTTCACTTGAAGCAACGACAAGGAGAAAATTTAAAAGATGCTTGGTATAGGATGATGGAATCTTGTCGTAAGAGCACCCTAGAGGTGAACTTTAGAATCCTTCTTCGCAATTTTTATGTTGGGTTAAATATGACGCATAGACAACTCTTGGATTGCATTACCAAGGGAAATTTTATTGAAATTGATCCCAGTATTGCACATGAAATTATAGAGGTAATAGTGGAAACACTACCCTAAAAGGAAGGATCTCATCCTACCCAGGAAGAAACCCAAGTGTTTGAGAAGATTTGCGAAGTAACAATTTTTTTACAAAAGTCTCTTGAGCCTCTTAAAAGTATTAGCGGAAATCTTCACCGCATGAATATGTTGATTACTCTTTGTAATAAGTGGTTGGATTCTTTAGATCTAAAAATTTCCGAGTATGAAGGGAAGCGGCAAGAACCACCCGGATTCGAGCATGACTCCGCTAAAAAATTGAAAATTAAAGATAGTAATACCTAGATCTATCCTTGCTTTTATGCCTAGCTAGGGGCGTTAAACGATAGCGCTTGTTAGGAGGCAACCCAATTTTATTTTGTGTTTTTTTGTTTTTGGTTCTGGTTAGGAAACAATAATTCATATAGCCTCTGTTTAGATGTGGTTTTATATTTTAATTAGTGTTTGTGCCAAGTTGGACCTATTGGATCTTCTTGGATGATAGTTATTTGATCTTGCTGTAATTTCCAGAATCTTTGTGCTCAGTGCCCGAATTGTTAAAAATCACCAGAACGTGATAAATTACTGATTCCAATTGCTGCTGATCAATAAACAAATTTTCCAGGTCGTCTAATTTTGGTAGAATTGTTTGGATTCCAAAAGTTTGCGTTAGTTACAGATTACTACAGACTGTTCTGTTTTTGACAGATTCTGTTTTGCGTGTGTTGTTTGCTTATTTTGATGAATCTATGGTTAGTAAAATAGTTTATGATCCATAGAGAAGTTGGAATACAGTATGTTTAACACCAATATAAATAAATAATGCGTTAATTACAGTACCTTAAAGTAGTCTTTTGTTTTCTTTCTCTAACGGAGCTCACGAGATTTCTATTGAGTTTTGTGTTGTGAAGTTTTCAAGTTTTGGGTGAATTCTTTTGATGGATTATGGAACAAGGAGTGGCAAGAGCCTAAGCTTGGGGATGCCCATGGCACCCCCAAGATAATCCAAGGACACCAAAAAGTTAAAGCTTGGGGATGCCCCGGAAGGCATCCCCTCTTTCGTCTACTTCCATCGGTAATTTACTTGGAGCTATATTTTTATTCACCAACATGATATGTGTTTTGCTTGGAGCGTCTTGTATTATTTGAGTATTTGCTTGTTAGTTTACCACAATCATCCTTGTTGTACACACCTTTTGAGAGAGCCATACATGATTTGAAATTTGATAGAATACTCTATGTGCTTCACTTATATCTTTTGAGCTTGATAGTTGCTCATAGTGCTTCACTTATATCTTTTTGAGCGTGATAATTTTTGCTCTAGTGCTTCACTTAGATCTTTTAGAGCACGGTGGTGGATTTGTTTTAAAGAAACTTGATCTCTCATGCTTCACTTAGATTATTTTGAGAGTCGTTAATAGCATGGCAATTTGTTTAATGTTAATATACTTGGTGTTCAAGATATGTGAAACTTTCTTTTGAGTGTGTTGAATACTAAGATAAGTTTGATGCTTGATAATTGTTTTGAGATATAGATGTAATAATATCAAAGTCATGCTAGTTTAGTAGTTGCGAATTTGAGAAATACTTGTGTTGAAGTTGGTAAATCCCGTAGCATGCACCTATTGTTAAAGTTGTGTAACAAATTTGAAGCATGAAGTGTACCTGGCTTGTGCATCCTTATGAGTGGCGGTCGGGGACGAGCGATGGTCTTTTCCTACCAATCTATCCCCCTAGGAGCATGCACGTAGTACTTCATTTTTGATGAATTCAATTTTTTTTCAATAAGTATATGAGTTCTTTTGACTAATGTTGAGTCCATGGATTATACACACTTTTACCTTTCCGCCATTGCTAGCCTCTTCGGTACCGTGCATTGCCCTTTCTCACATTGAGAGTTGGCGCAAACTTCGCCGGTGCATCCAAACTCCGTGATACGATACGCTCTATCACACATAAACCTCCCTATATCTTCCTCAAAACAGCCACCATCCCTACCTATTATGGCATTTCCATAGCCATTCCGAGATATATTGCCATGCAACTTTCCACCATTCCGTTCATCATTATTATGACATACATTACTTTTGTCATATTGCCATTGCATGATCATGTAGTTGACATCATATTTGTGGCAAAGCCACCATGCATTATTTTTCATACATGTCACTCTTGATTCATTGCACCATCCCGGTACACCGTCGGAGGCATTTATATAGAGTCATACCTTGTTCTAGTTTCGAGTTGTAATCCTCATGTTGTAATCAATAGAAGTGTGATGATCATCATTATTAGAGGATTGCCCAAAAAAGAAAGGCCAAAACAAAGGAAGGCCCAAAAGAAAAAGAAAAGAAAAGGGCAATGCAACTATCTCTTTTTCCACACTTGTGCTTCAAAGTAGCACCATGTTCTTCATGTAGTGAGTCTCATATTTTGTGCTTCAAAGTAGCACCTCGTTCTTCATGTAGTGAGTCTCATATATTGTGCTTCAAAGTAGCACCATGTTTTTCATATAGTGAGTCTCATAAGTTGTATTTTTCATACTAGTGGGAATTTTTCATTATAGAACTTGGCTTGTATATTCGTACGATGGGCTTCCTCAAATGCCCTAGGTCTTCATGAGCAAGCAAGTTGGATGCACACCCACTAGTTTTATTTTGTTGAGCATTCATAGCTCTAGTGCATCCGTTGCATGGCAATCCCTACTCCTCATGTTGACATCAATTGATGGGCATCTCCATAGCCCGTTGATTATCCTCGTCAATGTGAGACTTTCTCCTTTTTTGTCTTCTCCACACAATCCCCATCATCATATTCTATTCCACCCATAGTGCTATATCCATGGCTCATGCTCATGTATTGCATGAAGGTTGAAAAAGTTTGAGATTATTTAAGTATGAAACAATTGCTTGGCTTGTCATCGGGGGTATAGAAGTTGGGAACATCTTTGTGTGACGAAAATGAAGCATAGCCTAACTATATGATTTTGTAGGGATGAACTTTCTTTGGCCATGTTATTTTGAGATGACATAATTATTTTGATTAGTGTGCTTGAAGTATTATTATTTTTATGTCAATATGAACTTTTGTCTTGAACCTTTCGGATCTGAATATTCATATCAAGATTAAGAAGATTTACATTGAAATTATGCCAAAGTATCACTCCGCATCAAAAATTCTCTTTTTATCATTTACCTACTCGAGGACGAGCAGGAATTAAGCTTGGGGATGCCTGATACGTCTCCAACGTATCTATAATTTTTGATTGCTCCATGCTACTTTATCTATTATTTTGGACTATAATGGGCTTTATTTTCCACTTTATATTATTTTTGGGACTAACCTATTAACCGGAGGCCCAGCCCAAAATTGTTGTTTTTTGCCTATTTCAGTGTTTCGAAGAAACGGAATATCAAATGGAGTCCAAACGGAATGAAACCTTCGGGAACGTGATTTTCTCACCGAACGTGATCCAGGAGACTTGGACCCTACTCCAAGAAGTGCCAGAGGCGGTCACGAGGGTGGGGGGCGCGCCCTCCCCCCTGGGCGCGCCCCCCTGCCTCATGGGCCCCCTGACGCTCCATCGACGTACTCCTTCCTCCTATATATACATACGTACCCCCAACAGATCGGGGACAGAGCCAAAAACCTAATTCCACCGCCGCAACTTTCTGTATCCGTGAGATCCCATCTTGGGGCCTGTTCCGGAGCTCCGCCGGAGGGGGCATCTACCACGGAAGGCTTCTACATCATCACCATAGCTCCTCCGATGAAGTGTGAGTAGTTTACTTCAGACCTTCGGGTCCATAGTTAGTAGCTAGATGGCTTCTTCTCTCTTTTTGGATCTCAATACAATGTTCCCCCCCTCTCTCATGGAGATCTTTTCGATGTAATCTTCTTTTTGCGGTGTGTTTGTTGAGACCGATGAATTGTGGGTTTATGATCCAGCTTATCTACGGAAAATATTTGATTCTTCTCTGAATTCTTTTATGTATGATTGAGTTATCTTTGCAAGTGTCTTCGAATTATCCGTTTGGTTTGGCCAACTATATTGGTAGTTCTTGCAATGGGAGAAGTGCTTAGCTTTGGGTTCAATCTTGCGGTGACCTTACCCAGTGACAGAAAGGGTTGCAAGGCACGTATTGTATTGTTGCCATTGAGGATAACAAGATGGGGTATTTATCATATTGCATGAATTTATTCCTCTACATCATGTCATCTTGCTTAAGGCGTTACTCTGTTTTTAACTTAATACTCTAGATGCATGCTGGATAGCGGTCGATGAGTGGAGTAATAGTAGTAGATGCAGAATCATTTCGGTCTAATTGTCACGGACGTGATGCCTATATACATGATCATTGCCTAGATAACCTCATAACTATGCTCAATTCTGTCAATTGCTCAACAGTAATTTGTTCACCCACCGTAGAATACTTATGCTCTTGAGAGAAGCCACTAGTGAAACCTATAGCCCGCGGGTCTATTCTTATCATATCAATCTCCATCACTTTATTTACTTGCTTTTGCTTTTACTTTTTACTTTGCATCTTTATACCAAAAATACCAAAAATATTATCTCTATCAGATCTCACCCTCGTAAGTGACCGTGAAGGGATTGACAACCCCTAAGCGTTGGTTGTGAGTAGCTATCGTTTTGTGCAGGTACGAGGGACTTGCGCGTGGTCTCCTACTGGATTGATACCTTGTTTCTCAAAAACTGAGGGAAATACTTACGCTACTGTGCTGCATCATCCTCTCCTCTTTGGGGAAATCCAACGCAAGCTCGAGACGTAGCAAGAAGAATTTCTGGCGCCGTTGCCGGGGAGGCTTACGCAAAAGTCAACATACCAAGTACCCATCACAATCCCTTTCTCTCGCATTACATTATTTGCCATTTGCCTCTCGTTTTCCTCGCCCCCACTTCACCTTTGCCGTTTTATTCGCCCTCTCTTTCCCAATCTCCTCCTCTTGTTCCCTTCGCCTTTTGTTTGCTCGTGTGTTAGTTTGCTTGCTTGTCGCTATGTCGAATTCCTCATCCGCTCCTATGTCTCCCGAGTTTGAAGTTCTTCACTTCAAGCAACGGCAAGGAGAAAATTTAAAAGATGCTTGGTATAGGATGATGGAATCTTATCGTAAGTGCACCCTAGAGGTGAACTTTAGAATCCTTCTTCGCAATTTTTATGTTGGGTTAAATATGACGCATAGACAACTCTTGGATTGCATTGCCAAGGGAAATTTTATTGAAATTGATCCCAGTATTGCGCATGAAATTATAGAGGGAATAGTGGAACACTACCCCAAAAGGAAGGATCTCATGCTACCCAGGAAGAAACCAAGTGTTTGAGAAGATTTGCAAAGTAACAATTTTTTTACAAAAGTCTCTTGAGCCTCTTAAAAGTATTAGTGGAAATCTTCACCGCATGAATATGTTGATTATTCTTTGTAATAAACGGTTGGATTCTTTAGATCTAAAAATTTCCGAGTATGAAGGGAAGCATCAAGAACCACCCGGATTCGAGCATGACTCCGCTAAAAGATTGAAAATTAAAGATAGTAATACCTAGATCTATCCTTGCTTTTATGCCTAGCTAGGGGCGTTAAACGATAGCGCTTGTTGGGAGGCAACCCAATTTTATTTTGTGTTTTTTTATTTTTGGTTCTGGTTAGGAAAAAATAATCCATCTATCCTCTGTTTAGATGTGGTTTTATCTTTTAATTAGTGTTTGTGCCAAGTTGGACCTATTGGATCTTCTTGGATGATAGTTATTTGATCTTGCTGTAATTTCCAGAATCTTTGTGCTCAGTGCCCGAATTTTTAAAAATCACCAGAACGTGATAAATTACTGATTCCAATTGCTGCTGATCAATAAACAAATTGTCCAGGTCGTCTAAGTTTGATAGAATTTTTTGGGTTCCAAAAGTTTGCGTTAGTTACAGATTACTACAGACTGTTCTGTTTTTGACAGATTCTGTATTGCGTGTGTTGTTTGCTTATTTTGATGAATCTATGGTTAGTAAAATAGTTTATGATCCATATAGAGGTTGGAATACAGTAGGTTTAAAACCTATATAAATAAAGAATGAGTTAATTACAGTACCTTAAAGTAGTCTTTTGTTTTCTTTCTCTAACGGAGCTCACGAGATTTCTATTGAGTTTTGTGTTGTGAAGTTTTCAAGTTTTGGGTGAATTATTTTGATGGATTATGGAACAAGGAGTGGCAAGAGCCTAAGCTTGGGGATGCCCATGGCACCCCCAAGATAATCCAAGGACACCAAAAAGTCAAAGCTTGGGGATGCCCCGGAAGGCATCCCCTCTTTCGTCTACTTCCATCGGTAATTTACTTGGAGCTATATTTTTATTCACCAACATGATATGTGTTTTGCTTGGAGCGTCTTGTATTATTTGAGTCTTTGCTTGTTAGTTTACCACAATAATCCTTGCTGTACACACCTTTTGAGAGAGCCATACATGATTTGAAATTTGATAGAATACTCTATGTGCTTTACTTATATCTTTTGAGCTTGATAGTTGCTCATAGTGCTTCACTTATATCTTTTTGAGCGTGATAATTTTTGCTCTAGTGCTTCACTTAGATTTTTTAGATCATGGTGGTGGATTTGTTTTAAAGAAACTTGATCTCTCATGCTTCACTTAGATTATTTTGAGAGTCGTTAATATCATGGTAATTTGCTTAATGTTAATATACTTGGTGTTCAAGATATGTGAAACTTTCTTTTGAGTGCGTTAAATACTAAGATAAGTTTGATGCTTGATAATTGTTTTGAGATATGGAGGTAATAATATCAAAGTCATGCTAGTTGAGTAGTTGTGAATTTGAGAAATACTTGTGTTGAAGTTGGTAAATCCCGTAGCATGCACCTATGGTTAAAGTTGTGTAACAAATTTGAAGCATGAAGTGTACCTGGCTTGTGCATCCTTATGAGTGGCGGTCGAGGACGAGCGATGGTCTTTTCCTACCAATCTATCCCCCTAGGAGCATGCGCGTAGTACTTCATTTTTGTTGACTTCAAATTTTTTGCAATAAGTATATGAGTTCTTTTGACTAATGTTGAGTCCATGGATTATACGCACTTTTACCTTTCCGCCATTGCTAGCCTCTTCGTGCATTGCCCTTTCTCACATTGAGAGTTGGCGCAAACTTCGCCAGTGCATCCAAACTCCATGATACGATACGCTCAATCACACATAAACCTCCCTATATCTTCCTCAAAACAGCCACCATACCTACCTATTATGGCATTCCATAGCCATTCCGAGATATATTGCCATGCAACTTTCCACCGTTCCGTTCATCATTATTATGACATACATTACTTTTGTCATATTGCCATTGCATGATCATGTCGTTGACATCATATTTATGGCAAAGCCACCATGCATTATTTTTCATACATGTCACTCTTGATTCATTGCACCATCCCGGTACACCGCCGGAGGCATTTATATAGAGTCATACCTTGTTCTAGTTTCGAGTTGTAATCATCATGTTGTAATCAATAGAAGTGTGATGATCATCATTATTAGAGCATTGCCCCCTAAAAAAAGGGCAAAAAAAGGAAGGCCCAAAAGAAAAAGAAAAGAAAAGGGCAATGCTACTATCTCTTTTTCCACACTTGTGCTTCAAAGTAGCACCATGTTCTTCATGTAGTGAGTCTCATATTTTGTGCTTCAAAGTAGCACCTCGTTCTTCATGTAGTGAGTCTCATATATTGTGCTTCAAAGTAGCACCATGTTTTTCATATAGTGAGTCTCATAAGTTGTCTTTTTAATACTAGTGGGAATTTTTCATTATAGAACTTGGCTTGTATATGCGTACGATGGGCTTCCCCAAATGCCCTAGGTCTTCATGAGCAAGCAAGTTGGATGCACACCCACTAGTTTTCTTTTGTTGAGCATTCATAGCTCTAGTGCATCCGTTGCATGGCAATCCCTACTCCTTATGTTGACATCAATTGATGGGCATCTCCATAGCCCGTTGATTATCCTCGTCAATGTGAGACTTTCTCCTTTTTTGTCTTCTCCACACAATACCCATGATCATATTCTATTCCACCCATAGTGCTATATCCATGGCTCACGCTCATGTATTGCGTGAAGGTTGAAAAAGTTTGAGATTATTTAAGTATGAAACAATTGCTTGGCTTGTCATCGGGGGTATAAAAGTTGGGAACATCTTTGTGTGACGAAAATGAAGCATAGCCTAACTATATGATTTTGTAGGGATGAACTTTCTTTGGCCATGTTATTTTGAGATGACATAATTATTTTGATTAGTGTGCTTGAAGTATTATTATTTTTATGTCAATATGAACTTTTGTCTTGAACCTTTCGGATCTGAATATTCATATCACAATTAAGAAGATTTACATTGAAATTATGCCAAAGTATCACTCCGCATCAAAAATTCTCTTTTTATCATTTACCTACTCGAGGACGAACTGGAATTAAGCTTGGGGATGCCTGATACGTCTCCAACGTATCTATAATTTTTGATTGCTCCATGCTACTTTATCTATTGTTTTGGACTATAATGGGCTTTATTTTCCACTTTTATATTATTTTTGGGACTAGCCTATTAACCGGAGGCCCAGCCCAGAATTGTTGTTTTTTTTGCCTATTTCAGTGTTTCGAAGAAACGGAATATCAAACGGAGTCCAAACGGAATGAAACCTTCGGGAATGTGATTTTCTCACTGAACGTGATCCAGGAGACTTGGACCCTACTCCAAGAAGTGCCAGAGGCGGTCACGAGGGTGGGGGGCGTGCCCCCCTGCCTTGTGGGCCCCCTGACGCTCCACCGACGTACTCCTTCCTCCTATATATACCTACGTACCCCCAACAGATCGGAGACAGAGCCAAAAACCTAATTCCACCGCCGCAGCTTTCTGTATCCATGAGATCACATCTTGGGGCCTGTTCCGGAGCTCCGTCGGAGGGGGCATCTACCATGGAGGGCTTCTACATCATCACCATAGCCCCTCCGATGAAGTGTGAGTAGTTTACTTCAGACCTTCGGGTCCATGGTTAGTAGCTATATGGCTTCTTCTCTCTTTTTGGATCTCAATACAATGTTCCCCCCTCTCTCATGGAGATCTATTCGATGTAATCTTCTTTTTGCGGTGTGTTTGTTGAGACCGATGAATTGTGGGTTTATGATCCAGCTTATCTATGGAAAATATTTGATTCTTCTCTGAATTCTTTTATGTATGATTGAGTTATGTTTGCAAGTCTCTTCGAATTATCCATTTGGTTTGGCCAACTAGATTGGTAGTTCTTGCAATGGGAGAAGTGCTTAGCTTTGGGTTCAATCTTGCGGTGACCTTACTTAGTGACAGAAAGGGTTGCAAGGCACGTATTGTATTGTTGGCATCAAGGATAACAAGATGGGGTATTTATCATATTGCATGAATTTATTCCTCTACATCATGTCATCTTGCTTAAGACGTTACTCTGTTTTTAACTTAATACTCTAGATGCATGCTGGATAGCGGTCGATGAGTGGAGTAATAGTAGTAGATGCAGAATCGTTTCGGTCTACTTGTCACGGACGTGATGCCTATATACATGATCATTGCCTGGATAACCTCATAACTATGCTCAATTCTGTCAATTGCTCAACAGTAATTTGTTCACCCACCGTAGAATACTTATGCTCTTGAGAGAAGCCACTAGTGAAACCTATGGCCCCCGGGTCTATTATTATCATATCAATCTCCATCACTTTATTTACTTGCTTTTGCTTTTACTTTTTACTTTGCATCTTTATACCAAAAATACCAAAAATATTATCTCTATCAGATCTCACCCTCGTAAGTGACCGTGAAGGGATTGACAACCCCTAAGCGTTGGTTGCGAGTAGCTATCGTTTTGTGCAGGTACGAGGGACTTGCGCGTGGTCTCCTACTGGATTGATACCTTGGTTCTCAAAAACTGAGGGAAATACTTACGCTACTGTGCTGCATCATCCTCTCCTCTTCGCGGAAATCCAACGCAAGCTCGAGACGTAGCAGTCGGCTTTCCGCACCATTCCGATCGCCTGGCCCTTCGTGGTCTGGGGACTTGACATGGTGGGACCCTTCAAAACTGCCCGAGGTGGCATGACACATCTGCTGGTGGCGGTGGACAAGTTCACCAAGTGGATCGAAGCAAGGCCAATCAAGAAACTGGATGGGCCAACAACCGTCCTATTCATCAAAGACACCACAATTCGCTATGGCATGCCAAACAACATCATCACGGACGACGGCACCAACTTCGCCAAGGGCACGCTCAAGCAATACTGTTCCGCCTCTGGCATCCGCCTCGACCTGGCCTCTGTTGCACACCCGCAGTCCAACGGGAAGGTCGAGCGGGCCAACGGCCTCATCCTATCTGGCATCAAGCCGCGGCTCGTCAAGCCACTCATCCGCTGACCCAGCAGCTGGCTCGATGAGTTGTCGGCCGTCCTCTGGAGTCTCTGAACTATGCCGAATCGGTCGACCGGGTTCACCCTGTTCTTCCTCATCTATGGAGCCGAAGCCGTCATCCCGACCGACGTCGAGTTCGAATCACCGCGTGTCATGATGTACACTAAAGCCGAAGCCAAAGAAGCCCGCGAAGACGGCGTCGACCTACTCGAAGAAGCTCGCCTCCTGGTGCTTAGCCGTTTGACCATATACCAGCAAGGCCTGAGGCACTACCATAGCAAGAAGATCAAGCCCCTCGCATTCCGCGAGGGCGACCTCGTCCTACGACTCGTCCAAGAGCAAGCCGGCCAGCACAAGTTGTCCTCTCCATGGGAGGGCCCGTTCATCATCAGCCGAGCCTTGCGCAACCGTAACGCCTACTAGCTCATCGACGCACGCAAGTCAAACAAGCGCAAGAAAGACACCGCTAGTGAAGAAACGACCCGGCTGTGGAACGTGGAACTCCTTCGTCCGTTTTACAATTAGCCGTACGAGTGTATGTATCGCTGCCTTTTATAAACATACGAAACTATGGGGTCCCCGAACGATGCTCGGGGGCTGCCTTTTGCCGACCAAGTTATTGTGTCCCCTACTCTTATGCATTACTATGCTCCAGAACCCGGCCACCGGCCTGACTCGCTCGACCCGGAGGCTCGGGGGCTGACCGGCTCGGTCGCCACCCGCCGCCTTCCTTGGTGATTCCTGATAAGCAAAGGACGCCGCGACCCCCAACTTCGCCCTAAGCCACAGACCCGGCTTCGGTTGTCGGCTGGAAAGCACAATGGGCCAGAGCTCCGACGCGTTTCACATTCCAAGTCCAAAGGCTGCTGGGTCAATCAACCTAGCCCGTCACTTTAAAATATAGCAGCACGACCGGCTGCTCGCCAACCGGCTCCGCCGGGTTGCCACCAGCCGGCCCAGTGGGTGTTTCGCTCGCGCTCAACATTTTGAAAACCTACATATTGCGCGCTCCTTTCACAGAGCCGAACTCCTTGTCACGGACC
>NC_041381.1:71079825-71113006 GCF_002162155.2 Triticum dicoccoides
AGAAAGGAAAAGCGCAGGAAATCGGTTCAAAAACGAAAAGCAAAGAGCAAAAAACCCTCACGACATATACACATCACATAAATAGTTAAAGGCCCATGGCCAGAGTTCATTACACCAAGCAACCCCCAGTGGGTGGGTGGACCTGCTACCTAACAAATTCTACCAAGTCATCTCAGGCATCTCCAGCACCGGGCCGCGACGTCGACGACTCTCTCCTTGCGGCCTCCGGGTCCAGCGAGGTACCGGTGTCCTCCTCGGCACCCCATCGTGGTAGATTCCTGTCTCCTTGGAGCTGCCCTCTGGGTCTTGAAGAAGCAGGCCGTAGTCGTCACCGGCCACGACTCCGCCATCTTCCGCCCGCTCTGGGTGGAACTCGTCGTTGAAGGCAAACTCGGCGATGTAGCTGGCCCGGGAAGCGATCCGGCCGGCCTGCTCCTGCAGCTGCTGCTCCGAGCCGGCCCGCTGGCCCATCAACACATCCAGCTGCAGGTCCGGGTGCCAAGACAGCACAAACCAGAGCGCCATCTCGGCACCAGCACGAGCGGCGGAGACGCGCCAGTCGTGAAGCCGGTCCGGTCCCATCTCCAGCCAGTGCGCCAGCCGCGTAAAGCTGCTCGGCACAGCCGAGCCCGGCCAGAGCGCCGCCGTCATCGCCATGCCGGCCTGGGACAACCGCCCCATCTGGCCACCAAGGACCCGTAGATGAGCCTCGGCGGCGGTCATGATTTCCGAGAAGGACCACGCCACCTGCGGATCGGTGCCGGAACCAACAGCCCCCAACGGGTCGCGCTAGAAGCGGACGGCCTCTTCCGCCAGCTGATGCGTCTCCGGGGAGGCCCCTGTTAGAAAACAAAGCAAGTCAGATGAAAGGACAACAAGGACAAAAAACCGGATCCGAACCTGGCGAAACTCAAGAAAAGCACTTACTGGAGAAGGATTCTTCCAGGTGCTGCGCTTCGCGCAACGTACCGCGCCGCTCCCAATCAATGGTGCGGTCGCGCTCCTAGAGCGCCCTCTCCAAGTCGGTCACCTTTGTAAGGGTTGACTTCAGCTCGCCGTCCTTGTCCTCGGTCGCCTTCTCGGACGCCTCGCGACGGTGGGCCTCGTCCTGCCGGGCTCCCTCTGCCGCGGTGACCTACCCCTTCAGCCGCTCCACCTCGGCCTGAAGCTGGCCCTTGTCGTCGACCAGCCTGCCGCACTGCTGGTCCACCTCGGCCAGGGCCCGCTGCGCCTCCACCACCTTGGCGGCCTCCGCCTTGAGGAGCTCCACCTCAGCCTCGAGCCAGCTATTGTGGACCGCTAGCTGCTCCCGCAGCTGGTTGGCCGCATCGAGCGATCGCCGGGCCGCCGCCGCCTCTGCCCTTGCCTGCGCCACCTCGGCACCAAGACGGTCAGTGTCGGCAACAAGCCGGTCATAGTGATAACCGGCCCGGAGCAGACGGGTCTGCCGGGTCAACACCTCGACTGCAAAAAAGAAGATTCAGAAAAGGAAAAAGAAGAGCAAGACTTAAGATTTGGCCCAATTGTTAGACAGTTGGCCCGAATCTTGGGGGCTACACCCAGTGGGTGTGTTAGCGCGCCCCCACTAGAAAAGAGCATGAAGATACCTGCGAAGACGTGGAGCTCCTCCTCCTTGGTGATGAGCTGCTCCTTGAGCTCCCGATATTTGCCCATGAGGCGGTTGAAGGCGCTAACCCGGTAGGCGTCGAGTTGCTGAAAAAAGGCAGCGATCAGAACAAAGACAACATTCTAAAGATTCGACCCAACTGCTATGTAGTTGGCCCAAACCTCGGGGGCTACACCCAGTGGGTGCGCTAGCGCGCCCCCACAAAGAAGAAGATACAGGAAAAAGCTTACCAGCAGGGCGCACTCTAGATCCCGCGTCCGCTCCACCTCGGCCTGGGCGAAGGCCTCAAGCCGATCCGTCCGCCCGCGAAGGCGGCGGAAGACGGCGTCCATCTCCGCCTCCTACTGGGTCTGGGGCCCGAAAACCACGGTGCCCGCCGGCTGTGACACGGCGGCCGGATGCCCCCACCCCCCAGCCGGGGCACCAGGGCATGCTCCCCGCTGGCCGCTCCCAACGCGGCCAGCACCTCCTCCGGCGTCCCCTCCGGCATCACCAAGGAACTGGTCGCTGGGACACCCGGCGACACCACCACCGACTCGGCAGCCGGGGTAGCCTGCGGCGCCTCCTCCAAGATGGCGTCGCCGACGCCTCCGTCAAACCCCGCCCGCCCGATAGCGTCGACCCGCGGCGGGGTGTCATCCTCCACCTCCATGACCTCCTGGTTGTGGACCACCACGTCAGCTCTCCCTCACCAACGACGGATCGAAGACCGTCGCCGCCACCATCGTGCCCTCCGGCATCTCGTGCCATGTTGGCTCCTCGCCGGCTCGTGCCCATGCCACCGCAGCGTCGGTCCAGGCTCGGACCGATGCCGCCTCCAGCTCCGCCTCGGCCCTGTTCCTGTCCCGCCAGTCCAGGCCTTCGGTGTCGAACGGGTCCAGGACGAGGTCCGGGTGTGCCGGTTCCCCCTCCTCGTCCTGGTCAACAGGGCCGGACTGGCTCCTCCAGAATGCGACCTCCTCAGCGGCCACGGCATCAGCCGCCGCCCTCGCCAGCGCAATCGGCGACCTGAAGGAAAAACGAAATGAGCAGAAAGACGCAGCCGACTCGACTACTTGGATGCATGAAGAAGAAACTTACCCCGGCAAGACCAGGATGGCGGCCCTCGCCGGCCTCTCTCGCCCGGTGAGGGAGTCCTGGATTAGGGGGTATCCGGACAGCCGGTCTATATACATCATCCGGACTATTGAAGCGTGAAGATACAAGACGCAAGACTCCGGCCCGTGTCCGGAGGGGACTATCCTTTGCGTGGAAGACAAGCTTGGCGATCTGGATATTATGTTTCCTTCCTTGTAACCGACTCCATGTAAACCCTAGCCCTCTCCGGTGTATATATAAACTGGAGGGGTTGGTCCTTAGAAGGCCGATCACAATTACAATCATACCATCATAGGCTAGCTCTTAGGGTTTAGCCTCTATGATCTCGTGGTAGATCTACTCTTGTACTACTCATATCTTCAATATTAATCAAGAAGGAAGTAGGGTTTTACCTCCATCGAGAGGGCCTGAACCTGGGTAAACATTGTGTCCCTTGCTTCCTGTTACCATCAGCCTAAGACGCACAGATCGGGACCCCTACCTGAGATCCGCCGACACCGACATTGGTGCTTTCATCGAGAGTTCCTCTGTGTCGTCGCTGCAAGGCTTGATGGCTCGTCTCATTGTCAAGGACGACATCGTCTCTGGAGGAGCGCTGGTTGTAGGCCAGCTTCTCTGACTTGGCGGCTTCATTATTGCCGCCCCGTTCGCTGTCACGCCAATGATGGCCTCTCGGGTCATCACACATAACCTTCGTATCAATTCGGAGGTTGCCGAACAGATGGATCCGATAGAGCCCTCCTCTCTTAATGAGCTCTTGGATCGCATTGCCGCTTTGGGAGTCGCTACGCACTATGACCGGATTAGGCTTAAACCCGACCAAAGGGACATTAGATCCCCGCCGGCCACCCATGAGATAGCGGTAGTGGAGCAACCACACACGGGTCACCCCTCAACTCTGAGGACGAATTATATCCGGATTACCAAACTCAGTAATCCGAACACCTACTCAAAGGAAGACATGACCCGGGTCCCGGACTTAGAATCGGGCATCGGGCTGAAGAGGTTGGGTGATACTCCGGATCCCGAACTGTCGGTCTCGGAACCTTCCGTGCCCCCGGGTGTTAGATCGGATCAAAATCCGGATTCAGCCAATGACACTCGCTCGGACTTAAACCGTCTCTCCTGCATCAGGCAAGAGCCCCTGGAGACGGTACACCATTACTGGGCCAGATTCCTCCTTGCGCTTAACAAGGTCGAGGACTGCCACAAGGAGGACGTAGTCTCACTTTTCTGCAAAAACTACACGAACAAAGGACTCCTTAATGCTATAAGTCACCGTGACATGGTACACTTTGCGGACTTAGCAACCATAGTATAGAAGTACTGTGCGATGGAAAGCGCCTGGAAGACCCAAACAGAATTTTGGGATAGTACGACCCTCACCAGAACCTTTGTCCGAACTAAACGGCCGAACTCTCGCAAGTCGACCAATTCAATTCCCCAGGGCGTGGAACCATATTGGAAGAATGGCTCAATGGGCCATGTAAGCTTCACAGTACGCCGGATGCAACACCAACCCATAGCCTTAGGGCATGTTGGATACTCCGGCAGGTAGCAAAAAGTGGCGAGGATCTCCTCGAGAGCCATAAAACAGAACAACATCCCGCCAAGGAACACCATACAGTACTAACAGTCTTCGAGACCTTCGCCTCAAACAATAGGCTCAAGCGATCTCATCGAAGCTCCACTGAAATCTGCCATGTGGAAAAATTAAATCCGTGGAACGACACTGCTATAACTTTCAATGCCAGTGACAAACCCCAATTCCAGACCATCCAGGCACCAGCCGCTCTGGTCCTTAGCCCAATAGTGGACGACTTTCGGCTCACTAAAGTACTCATGGACGATGGAAGCGGATTGAACTTGATCTATGAAGAAACACTCAAGAAGATGGAAATTGACAAAAGTCGCATTGAACAAAGCGGCACAACCTTCAGGGGAATTATCCCTAGTTGGGAAGCACGGTGTGCGGGGAAAATCACACTCGATGTGGTATTCGGCACCCCAGAGAATTACAGGTCCGAAGAAATCACATTCCAAGTGGCTCCTTTCAGCAGCGGATACCACGCCCTTCTAGGGCGGGACGCGTTTGCAAGCTTTCAAGCTATACCCCATTACGGGTACATGAAGCTTAAAATGCCCGGACCCAATGGAATTATCACTCTAGCTAGTGATCCGGACGTCGCACTCCACGCCGAGAATAAAAACACAACGCTAGCCTTGGAAGCACTGTCCCAAGCCCTAGCAGGAGAAGAATTACCAACACTGTGTGCCACCATGGACAGGGACGACGTGATACTCGACAAGCGACCCAAGTCCACCTCATTTAAACCCGTAGATGAGATAGTCAAATTCCAAGTCCACCCAATGGACCCCACGAAGACAGCTTCTATCGGGACACAGTTGAGCCCCGCTATGGATGCCGCACTGCGAGACTTCTTACGCGAGAATTGGGACATTTTTGCCTGGCACCCATTGGACATGCAGGGCATCCCGCGCGAATTGGCCGAACATAGCCTCAACATATTAAAGGGATACAAACCTGTTAAACAGACCCTAAGGCGATTTTCAGAGCCCAAACGACAAGCCATGGGGGAGGAGCTAGCCAAGCTAGTTGAGGCCAGATTCATCAAAGATATCAAACATCCAGATTGGCTGGCGAACTTGGTAATGGTACCAAAGAAGGACAAATCCTGGCGCCTGTACGTCGACTTCAAAGACCTCAACAAGGCTTGCCCCAAGGATCCCTTTCCCCTCCCTCGGATCGATCAAATCATCGATGCCACAGCAGGACACGACTCGCTGTGTTTCCTCGATGCATACTCTGGATACCATCAAATAAAGATGGCAGAGTCCGACCAAGCTGCAACAACTTTCATAACGCCATATGGCCCTTTCTGCTTCAACACTACGCCTTTCGGGCTTAAGAATGCCGGCGCAACCTATCAACTCATGATTCAAACATGCCTAGAAAAGCAAATCGGCAAAACAGTGGAGGCATACGTGGACGACGTAGTCATTAAAACAAGACACGTCGAAACCCTAATAGATGACTTGAGGCTTACGTTCGACAACCTTCGAACATATGACATCAAGCTGAATCCAGAGAAATGCGTTTTCGGCGTCCCCTCTGGAAAACTGCTGGGCTTCATCGTTTCCAATAGAGGAATTGAAGCTAATCCGGCAAAAATCCGAGCTTTGTCATAGCTGGCTATACCAACATACCTCAAACACATCCAGAAACTAGCTGGATGCGTGGCTGCTTTGAGCCGCTTTATCTCCAGGTTAGGAGAAAAGGCATTACCTCTTTACCGCCTTCTTCGGAGCACCGAACACTTTGTGTGGACATATGCAGCCGCGGCCGGACTCGATGAAATAAAGACCTTGTTGGCCATTAATCCAGTCCTAACAGCGCCAAATATCGGCGAACCTATGCTGTTGTACATAGCTGCAACACATCAAGTTGTAAGCGTAGTACTCGTCGTCGAACAAGAGGTTGACGGATACAAATTCCCACTACAGAGGCCGGTTTACTACGTATCCACGATCCTCATCCCATGCAAATCCCAATACCCACACTATCAAAAAATAGCTTACGCGGTCTTCATCGCATCCCGAAAGCTACGACACTACTTTCAAGAGTGTTCGATTTTGGTGGCCTCCGAAGTACCACTAAACGATATAATAAATAACCGCGATGCCACAGGCCGGATCGCTAAATGGGCCATCGAGATCCTTCCGTTCGACATGACATACAAGCCTCCGCGGGCTATCAAGTCGCAAGTATTAGCTGACTTTGTCGCCGAATGGACGGAGGCCGAACTCCCTAAAGAGTACGGCACGTACTCTAACTGGATCATGCACTTCGACGGCTCTAAAATGCTGGCCGGATTGGGAGCACGCGTAGTCCTGACGTCTCCCACCGGAGACATGGTCCAATACGTCCTCCAAATATTATACACATACTCCAATAATGCAGCCGAATATGAGGCTCTGTTGCACGGTCTTCGGATGGCAGTCTCTATGGGCATTCAACGCCTAGAGGTGCGCGGGGATTCAAACCTCGCAATATTACAAATAAATGGAGACTTTGATGCCAATAATCTGAAAATGGCGGCCTACCATAATGCCGTCCTTAAAATGTCAGCTCGGTTCGAGGGGCTCAAATTTCACCATGTAGCTCGAGAAAACAATCAAGCGGCAGATGTCCTTGCCGGCATCGGCGCTAAACGCGACCCTGTCCCACATAACATATTCCTGGAAAGGCTGTCCAAGCCATCCGTAGTATGGGAAGGGGAGTCCGGCAATACCAGCACGGATCCAAATACATCCCCAGATTCCGAACTATCAGACATAATCGGAGGCTCTACCACCGAAATAACATCGTCAGCCCACGAAATAATGGCCGTCATCGCCCCATGGACTAAGCCTTTCTTGGCCTACCTAAATAGGCAGGAGCTCCCCGAAGATCAAAATGAAGCACACTGCATCGTCCGGCGTTCTAAAGCTTACAAAGTCCATGAAGGAGAACTCTATAAGAAAAGTGCAACCGGAGTGCTCCAAAGGTGCATCTTCGAAGAGGAAGGGTGGCAGCTCTCACTACAAAAAATACACTTCCGTGATGATACGTGTTTGTCACAGTAGGTCGTGTTTTTTGTCATGCATGTACATCCATGACAAATTTATGACAGAATCAAGATAGTCATACCTGTGCTGTCGTAGAAGTGTTCCATGACATTACCAAAATTATCATCACGGAAGTGTCCACTTCCATGATGATAAATCGCGCGTCACAGAACTGCTTTCATCAAGGGTGACCAACACATGGCATCCACCGTAACGGAACGCCGTTAAGCTATCGGGTCGGGTTTTGGATCCAATAACCCGTTAACAGCCCCGACCAATGGGGATTTTCCACGTGTAAAATCATCATTGGCTGGAGGAAACATGTGTCTGCTCATCGCTGGGACAGATGTCATCCACTCATTGGACAGAAGGCGCCTATGATACATCGACACGTAGCACGGCCCAACAGAGGCCCATTCCTGTGAAAAGGCCGGCCCGTTTGACTTGGTCAAAATGTGGCGGGCCGGCCCATGGAAAGTCTGTTAACGGCCTGTTCGCATATAGCCCATTTACAGCCCGCTAACCCAAGGCCCGTTACGCCCTATCTGAATTAGGCCCAGTAGCGTCATTTGGGCCACCCAATATGATTCCAGCCCGTTTTCACTTCGGGCCCATGTATGGCCCATGACGTCTTTCGGCCCATATGAGGCCCTATGTAACTCTTGGCCTATTAACGGCCCGTGGTGAAACTGGCCCGTAATGAACAGTGTATCACTTTACACCCATTAACGGCCCGTGGTGAAACTGGACCGTAATGAACAGTGTATCACTTTACACCCATTAACGGCCCGTGGTGAAACTAGCCCGTAATGAACAGTGTATCACTTTATACCCATTAACGGCCTGTTATTCCATTGGGCCGTTTCCAGCCCATGTTATCTTTCGGCCTTCTCGGAGCCCATTTATTCTTGGCCTCATTTCCATCATTCGTTTAGTTACGGCCCGTTACTGTCATTTTTTGCTTGTGGGCCAAATTCAGCCCGTGGTTACAGTCGGCCCGTTTGTGGTCCGTTAATATGTTGGGCCGTTTTCATAGCGTCATGAAATACGGCCTATTGATGGCCCGTTATGGTCGGCCCATGAACGGACGATTCCAACTCTAGCCCGTTACGGCCATAATGCGACCTGTTTCTGGCCCATGTTATCATACTGCCCGTATAAGGCCCATTGATGATACGGCCCGTAGAAAGCCCATTGTTTCTATGGCCCTTAGAAGGCCCATTGTTTCTACGGCCCGTAGAAGGCCCACTGTTTCTACGGCCCGTAGGAAGCCCAGTGTCACTATAGTAAATATTAACCCATGGTTATTGTAGCCTAGTTTTAAAAAATAGGTTATTGTAGGCACTAGCAAACCGCGGAAAAAGAACTGCAATGACTACAAGCAAACAAATAAACAAGACAACAAGGAAATAAATAAGCAAGCAACTTACGCTAGGTTATCACGGCTATCACATATTACATCCACTGGGCATCAAAGTTCGCCACCAGTGCAAATAAACGCGCTGACAAAAGAATATACAAAAATGAGAGCACTTCAGAAGGCACTAGGCCTGGCCAGGAAGGGCCCCCCAAACAGCTGAAGAAGCTGAGTAGACCTCAGTTGTGTCAACGATAGATGCATCAACACTAGATTTAAGGCTTGATGGTGCGCACGACAGTCCTTTGACATCTTCATTGCATCTTTGACTTCAAGTCGGAGCTGAGCTGAAGCAAGCCTTTCCGCTTTAAGTTGAGACTAAAGAAGTCGAACTGATTGAGGCAGCGACTGCACAGAGGTTGTCTCACACCTGCTGGTGAGTAGCTTCAACTCACTGTCTTCATCAAGACAGGACCTTGGGGTCATCTCGCTGTCCACAAGATGGTTTGGCTCACTATCTTCCCTAAAGTTCTGCCTGGCGTAAGAGATACGACTCTGAAAGAGAAACAAGGAGACACGTAACAGGTTTCACAATTATATAAGCAAATAAATGGATCTGTTCTGCATAAGGAACATGTTTTTACAACTACAATTTGAAATTGGTAGTTGTTGCAAACATCCAATCAGATGTAAACAGCAAAGCAAACAGTAGTGGAGGAAATGATGCTTATCCAAATCTATACTAGAACAAAGTTTGAAGGCTTGAGAAGGATGAACTTACATTACATGTTAACACGGGCCGGACAAAGCCCTTCTCCATGTTGATGGAAGGATAATTCAATAAATTCCCCAAAGAAAATTCTTTATAAGTGTTGCCATTATTCTACATTTTTCAAAGAGTAAATATAAATCAAATAATATTGGAAGAAACAGAGGATAATGAAGCTCAGGTGCAGACTGATGATACATAATCAAATAGCAATTAATTAAGTACAGCGTTACAAGGCAAAAGGGAGAGAGGTACTGACGAGAGCAATGCAGAGCCCATTATTGTTTTGAGATCGCATGATCCTTTGAGCAAGGAGATTCATCTGAAATTACTTTTCATACAAGAGATAAGGTAAGGCACAAGCAGAAATTTAGGAGTTCAAATTTTGAATTGATATCATAGACAGTACCTGACGCTGGGCTCCCAGCAGTTCTAATAGGGGTTTGGCCACTGGAGTAGGGGTAAAGTGTGGTACAGTTGGGCCTGTGTTTTCTGTGGCTGCTGATCTATCTGATTTAACAGGTGTCACTACCTTTTCCAAATACATAGTTTGTACTCCTTGAGGATCTGCATTCACCCTCTTCCTTTTGGACATCTATTACGAAAGAACAACATTTGACTGGAAAAACATAGTGTGACGACACATGGAAGAAGTACAGAAAATGGATAGGTATGGCATATAATCATATATGATGCTTAAACTAAGCCGATGGTGTAACAAAGTAGAAGTAATGCAAGAGGTCAGATGCAAAATATGTGCAACCAATACAACTTTGCAAAGCTAGAGCAAGCACCTTGATGGGTGAATAAGATAGGCCATCCTCCACCATGCCAAGTTTGTTAGCCAGTGGATCATTCCGCAATATTCCTCTCGTGCGCCCATTCTCATATTCATTTTGATAATGTTCAATATCTGACATGCATGAAAACATAAAAACAAGTGAGATTTTCTTTGTAATGCAGAAGTGATTCTAATCCAATACTGCCTCCCTGTAAACCCCTTTGTGCTATCTCTGTAATTCTTTTAAAAGATGCCATGCATGCTGTAAATTGTTGTGTGATTAATATAATGTGGCCTACTACTCAAAATATGAGAGCTCCAGAAGTGATGACATTTCGCAGATGATAGCTTCAACATATAGTAAAGAAGAACAAGTCGACCTGACCTAACAGATTCAAAATATACTAAGGGAGAACAACTCGACCTGACCAGTCGACCGCAAGAGAAGAGTATCATCTTAAAGAAGAGCAGAAGAGCAAGTAGATTGAAGATATTACAAGTCTTTCAATACAATGTCGGTTGGCCACCCATGATGAACCAGAGCGCACAGAGAAATGCTATTCTTTCCGGTCTCTCAATATGTGGCTCACATGCATTTCGAAACTAAAGTAGGAACATTTAGATCACCAATTAAACATCTCTCAGTTTTACTAATATTAGCAATAATATCAGATATGAATTTGTACAACTAAGCTTGTTTAGCTCGATGGGTGGAGCAGTGCTATTACAACACGAACCACGTAGGCTTATTGTGGTCATCATAAAATGGGGAAAACATAAGCATGATGAGTACAGTGTTGACCGTGGCAGTGGGATGGCAGATCTGAAGCTGCAAACCGCGCAAAGGGTAGTTAGCAACCGATGTTTGCTTTGAAATAACAACTAAGATTTGATATGGACAAGAAAGTATGGTCAACAAGTGACAAAGAAATGCAATTATGCTGTCTCTCTATATGTCGCGACATGCATTTGGAAACTCAAGTGGGACCTTTAGCTAACCAATTAAATGTGTCGGTTAACTAATATCAGTATCATATCACAATCATATTTGAACAACTAAGCTTTCGAATTCTGAGTGTTGTGTTGTTTAGCTTGAAGGGTGGAGTAATGCTAGTACGACAGAAAGCACCTACGCAGATCATAGTAGAGTAGATAAAAAGGGAAAACCCTAAGCATCAAGAGAAAAATCAGGAAAGTGAAACTAGCTGGACCAGTGGGTGGCGCACATGCTTTTCGAAACGAATATAGGAACATTAGGTGACCAATTAAACATTCTCTGTTTTAGTGATATGAGCATCATATCAGATTCATATTTCAACACGTAAGCTTTGGGTTGAGGTCTTGAGGAGCAGTGCTAGCACGACACAAAGCACCTACGATGATGGTAGTGAATATAAAGGGGGGAAACCATAAGCTTTACGAGTATAGTGCCCGTGCCATGGTGAATCTGAAGGTGCAAACCGGACAAAGTTACTTCGCAACCAATATTTGCTTTCAACTAGCCACTACGATTTGGTACGGACAAGAAAAGTACAGTAAACAAATTACGATCTATTTTTCGGGTGAGATCAATAACTTAAGCACATATGGAAGAGTACCACCTCTCTTGCGACGCCGTGTAGGCCTATGCTGATATGTTGAGGGTGCTGCGGGTGCGATGGCTATCGGCGGCGGGGAAGAAGACTTTAGACGGCAGACGGCCGGGTTGGGGGATATATCATGTTGCCGTGGACGAGGCGGTCGTAGGAGCGGCAACGACAAGGTGGACGACGGTGCCGATGAAGCGAGAGGAGGAGATGAAAGGATCCTGGTCCAGCGTCGTGGATGAGAGACGTCCATCTCTTGCAGTGGACGACGGGGTAGGGGTAGCGGCTCCGGCAAGGTGGAGGATGGGGTGGCGGACGGAGGAGGCTGGCTGCAGTGCGGAGGTTGTCGTGCCGCCGACGGTGTATGAATGGGGAAATGGAGGGGAGGGGGGGATCTCAAACTTTGGGACGCGCTTCTCTGAAATGGGGGAAAGTTACGAACTTATCCCCCGTTTAAAATTTCGGACATCGCGTCGGTTGGGGATAGGACGGTAATCTCGCATCTCCCAAATATTTGCTGGTAACTATTTCGGGCGAGGAGAGGGTGTTTTGCCGCCCACGGTTGGTGCCCATGGTGTATGAACGGGGCTGACAGGTAGGGTGGTTGTGTCACGTCTGATGGAAGTTACACATCTGCCCCTATTTAAAATATTAGCCTACATCGATTTCGGACGAGGAGAGTTTGGTTTGCCGCCCACCGTGTATGAATGGGGAAATGGAGGAAGAGACACATGTCTTTCGGACGAGCTTGAATCAAATGTGTTTTGCCACCCACGTTTGGCGCCCACCGTGTCTAAATGGGCTCAGAGGCCGTCGTGTCACGTCTGATTGAAGTTACTAGTCTACCCCTATTAACAGCAGTGTAAATCTGGTCGATAAGGATGTACTCAGTGTCAGGGGTAGATAGTAATTTCCATCTCGCAAACACTTGCTTCGGGAAGCCCACAAATTATAGTGGGTGTTTAGCCGCTTCGTTCAAAACTTGGGAGAATTAGCATTCACGTTTGCCCTGGGACCTGGCAAACTAAATTCAAATCCAATTTGTATTCGATTACGAATATCCACAGATAATTATACGTTTTGTTATTTATTTCTTCAACACCACAACAAAGATTTATTCCATATTTATATATGATTATGATTTAGAAGTGTCGTGATCTTCGAATTCAGTAGGTTGGATACACTCTGATTCAAACAGTTATTTCATCCAATACAATATGCTCACACGAAAAACAGTTCACCTTATGTCAATCATACAAGTACTGAGGATTACCTCGCCTAAAAAATTTGGATCATTACAACACATGGACAACATGGAATTCCGGACAACATAGGGGGTCTTGAAACATAATCCATTCAGAGACATGACACAACATGCAAGTACAATAATCTAATGACAATTTCTACTGGTATCTAAAGAAGAACAGGGATTACCTTGGGCTTCAGATAGCAGAAACAACAGGACCTCCTCCGTCTGCAAATGCAACATTCTTACTTCCTCCAATTCTTGTGTTGCTTGCATAATGTGTGCCGCTAATTCCGTAAATTCCAGCCTCAAGATAAAGATTACCTCATTCATGGCAGCCACACCATCTCTTTCTGCCTCTAGTAGAGCCTCAAGCACTATAATATCAGTGCTCAGACTGCTCTCCGGCGGGGTTTCCTCTGAACTGCTACCATCTGGTAACATGGATGGCGCACTGCTTCCACAAATAGATTATGGGGTTGTACATTGTGTCCTAGTGTGAACGGCATCCTGAAAGGTTTCCGCTGGACATAAGTAAGAGATAGTTATCGTATGATCCAGGCAGTAAGCTTACATGGTAAATGATGGACGAATTATTGCCGAGCATGGCAAACTATATTTGAATGGTTTGAAGCAGCATCAGCCGAAAAGAAATTAAAATGGTAAGATGAAACTAGGGATGTAAGTGGCAAATAAACGACATCCGCCAGTCCCATCTAGTTAGTTTTTTCTACCTCCCTAGTTCATTTTCCTCAAAAAACAAAAACTCTTCTGAACTATCATACCACTAGTGGACTTTAATCGGGATTAAACGGGACCCACTTGACATCTCTAGTTGAAAGGGAGTGTACAACCGCTATATTTAAGTTGCCAAGGCATCTAAGCACTTGAAATAATCTGAGAAAGCAATTAACAGTGTGGCCTCATATAAACTACGAAGACAGTCTTGTGATGAAGTTGAGAGGAAAAGTTAAGGACTCAAATGAAATAGGCATGCATTTCTTTACGATAGTACAGCAGGCACTGCTGTATTGGCCAAATCAGGTATAGCGTAACAACAAACAAGCATTCGAATCAAGCAATACAGCAAAGCAGACAACTGAACTATTTGTAATTCGGTAGGATTACACGTTGAGGGCACAAGCCAAGAAAGCAGCCCACTCGCATTACATTTCACATGTACTAAAACACATTGGCTTACCATATGTTGCTGTGAAGCCTAGCTGTTGTTGCAATGTTCTTTAAAAATATCATCAGCATCCCGTGGTTGCAAATCTAGTTGTTGTAGTTTATTCTGCACCATCTATTTAGGTAAAATTAATTTTAATCGCATGCACTGGTCCAAATTGATCATCAATGGTTCATCAAAACTAATGAAAGAAGGGTGTGTGCATACACGACAATATATCTGCTTCCCTCTATTTTTATGCTTGTTCGAGGTGCCGGCCCCAAAAGAACAAATATTTTGCTTGATGGGGTTGACAGCTCCATAATTAATAGAAGCATCAAATTAGTCATGCAACTTGGGAAGATTAAGAACACACAAACAAGTAATGAACAGAGGCTCGGAGCAGTGATGTAATAGCTAGCATCAGAAAATGTAGGGTAAAATGAACAAAAAGCAGCGGAACCACATGCTAGTTTGCTGATGTGTAATTAAGCATAGAGAACATTAACCAGTCTGATGGAACCAACAGGTGGCATCAGAACAAAACTAAAGCATATTAACTATACTAGTATGTATGCACATGCAATGCACGTCTTAAAAGAATGGAGTGATTTTGGAGTGTGACTCGAAAAAAGTATAATGGAGTGATTTTGATAAATGGAATTCCACGCACAATTGTTTTTAATATTCACACAAAAAACTATACATTCACATCTAAAAAACTGGAGGTTCATTAAAAAACTGTATGTTACTCTATTATTTTTTCTTCCCATTCTCCTCCCAAACCTTCTTATCTGGGCTCAAGTCGTCATGCGCTCAAGCAGTAATATAGCCCATGAGGCATCGCATATGGGCCTTTTTTTCCTGGAAGGGCCACGTGAATATTCTAGAACACAGTAGAGGCAATAACAGTCTACCGTTCATGGCGAATCCGGCTGATCTTAGCCCTTGGATTTTGGAGACCAACGGTTATGATTGATGCTCTGGATCCATCTCAAAACTGGTACACTATATAGTAGTACAGATATAGATATAGATGTACACTGGTATGTAATTTAGCACATGTAACATGTTCACTGCCAGAAGTATGGCCCTACAGGTGCAAGCAGAATAACGCGTCTCATGAAAAACTGAATGATGCCCTGAAGAAATTCAAAGGTGCGGTGCTTATGCTAGGAAAGTGAACGTAGGCGCCGGCCATTGGATGATAGTACCTGATTCTCGGCGGCGTATGGGTATCGTTGTCATACTTGATAGCTAAGGATCATCGATGGTGCTCGTGTTGCAGTTGAGTTTGGGCCAGCTGTCGCCGTCGCTGAAGCGGCTCTGGTGCTACGGTTGCGGCGCCTGTCGACATACAAGAAAGCTCATCTGTGGTAAGTGAACAGTTGCACGATAAAGAGAAAAATTGAAGGAGTACAAATCGAAATAACCTGATGAGGCTGCGGCGTCGGTAAAGCAGGGCCGGTGGAGTTGAATATGGTGTCCGTGGAGCGGGTCCGGTGCAGTGGACGAAGGTTTTGGCGGGCGCGCTGTACATTGCTTTCGGTGAGGCGGATCTGTTGCCGACGACGAGGGCTTGTATGAAGGGCCAGCGAAGGGGCGGACGAGGGAGTCAGTGAAGGGCCTACGCTATGGTGGACGAGGGCGCCGGTTAAGCAAATCCGGTGCGGTGGACCATGATGGCGGTTAAGGAGATCTGGAGCGGTGGACAAGCTAGTCGCTGAAGCAGCTCCGGTGAAGTGGTGAGTTGGCAGTTGGGGGTTCCAAGGTGCGGAAGGTAGATCTGGCGGGGTGTGAGGTCCACCGCTGCGGCGGAGGACTAGATTCGGCGGCTTGCCGTGGTTGGGGGGGTCGGGGAGGGAAGGGGAGGGGCTCTAGGGAAGAATGTTGGGGGCAAAGAGGGGAAAACAATGGAGTTACCAAAGCAGCCCTTTTCCGTTCATGTGGCAGGGGTAAAATAGGAATATCGCAGGGCTAAACTTTCGGGCGCGTGATATTTCGATGTGAGCGGAAAGTTTGAAAGCTTTTGGTGCCTAAAATTATCAGTATTCTGCTCTCGTACGGCCGACTATGATATCATGGCCGACAATTTGTTTGTTTTGCACGCAAAAAGAAGTGCAAGTTTTGAAAATCAATGTCTCCAACTCGAAACTTAGATTGTCCATTCAATTCAAATATGGATCATTGAGCTACTACAAGCAAATACCATCATACGGTCCAATTCAAATGAAATTCCAAATGTGTTTATCCTAAATATGATGACAAAAGCAAAAATGTGTATGTGTATGAATAAAGTGAATGATTATAAAGTTTGAACATGCCCGTATTTGTATATCTCTAGGTTTGATATATGCATTTGAAATCACGAAATTCTGTCTTAAAAAATGTACCTCTGTTTAAATGAATTACAAAAGCTAATGATGGAGGTGAATTCCAAAATTCCAATCTTAGGTTTGTAATTCTGGTACATCAAGGTATATCACACATGTTGAAAAGTATCGTTATCTCATAGTACAAACTGTGAAACAAATTGATCAACCATGAGTGCACAATATCTCAATTATGCTAAAGTCCCTCAAATATAGACACCTCAGTCTTTATCTGAAGTCACCCCCCCACCACCACCATCACACACACACATAGAGAAGTCGTTCTCTCCCCCAGACACCAACACACGAGCACATTAACACCCCTCTCTCTTGTAAAGTCCGGACCCCAACATAGGTCTCTATCACTTTGTCTCCCGGGCATGCATACATCTCTTCCCTCACTCTCTAGGTCTCCCGCTATCTCTCTTACCCAAGCACACGCACTATGTAGAGTGTATATTTCGCGTACACACAAAACGTCGCCCCAAACATCTATCTCCCTAGTTATGTGGTTCTCGCGCACTCACCTCACACACCACTCCCACTACAAACAAGCACACTTTGTCTCCTTGTGCACCACTCTCCTCTTTCTATCTCTCCCACATGCGGACCCGCCCCAGCTCCTTCCCTATATACATATATGTCGTGACTCTTTGCATAGCTCCCTAATGTATAATCGTTCTCGATTTCGCACATTGTTCTCTACACCATCTATTCTAGATCTCTCATGAAGTCCCTATCACACACACGATGACTCGCTTCCCCTGCGTCTCCGTTCATAGGCCAATTTCGGACAACATCAACATTGTCTCCCTATCTATATGCCATTTATGGACACAAATGACCCCTCTCGCCCCCCCCCCTCTCTCTCTCTCGTCGCTAGCTCTCTCTTTCTCTCGCTCTCACACCCCTCTCCCACACACACACTCGATGTCTCTTCCAAATAGTCTGCTCCCCCCGCCCGCACGCGTGCTATCTCGCTACTACACATGTCACACCAGTCCCCTTCCCTTATACTAGGTTTACATCATCAGTGGTCTCTCTACTCCACATACACTCTCTCCCTGTCACACACAAACGCGTGCACAAACACACACAAACACGCACAAACACCCATTTATCTGGATCCTCATCTCTCCCCATGTCCGCATGTGTATCTCACACACTCACTCTCTAATTATGTATATGTGTCTCCACGTTACACAACACAAAGCCCCATGTACATGTCTCTCTTTATCCTCCACACACATAGACACAAAGAATCTATTATCATTGCCTCAGTCTCTAACATATCGCACACGCACACTGTCTCTCTCTCTCTCTCGCAAACACGCTCGACAAGGGTTTCCCCGTGAATAACTTACCGTCTACTCATCAACAGTCGTGTCAGTACGGCGAACACAAGACGTGAAAAAGAATAAATCTACACGTGCTTAGACCACCTAGTAGGACTAGAGCAAGCCAAAAAGCGCGCCACCGTCACCCCCTCCTTGTCGGTGATGGGAAAATCTTTGTTTTGCATAGCCGAGAAGTCATTGTGCTTAGGCCCCACATGCCGAGGCGTTGAATAGAGTGTAGATGCTAGTTTACGGAAGCAAGTAGACAATACGTTTGTATCTCCATACTTATATTTCTGCTTTTATAAAAAACCGAGTTGGTGATGATGGTACGTGTGCCATCTTGCAATATAGATCGTATGATCTATGTCTGATGGATGGAAATTAAACTAAAAGATACCCGCACCCCTCTCCACATTTGCAGACAAGGCCTTCCCTCGTTCATCCTTATCTCCAACAAACCTCATTGTTGAGCAATTAAGAAAGGAAGCCTCTGGAACAAACTGGCCTAGTGGCTGCTGCCGGCGTCATCAATCCCCATGCCTCCGCTCAGTCCGACCACCAACCACCACCACACCCAACTCCTCTTCACCTTATCTCATATTTCTCGAGATATCATTAGTTTTTACACATGGGATTACTCCCGCAAGGGTCAATCACAACAAGTATTTTTATAAAAAATGCATCTTGATGTTCCGTTAATGCATGGATCTTGCTAGTACTCCTACACAAGACTAAGTTGGTGATGCTGGTGTGTCTGCCATCCGTCGTTCTGACCATTAGATCTACATCTAACGATTGTGAGGTAAGTTGTTGCCTTTTCTCACCAACATCCCACTTGTCTACCAATTTGCAGAAAAACCCATAATTAGTATCTTAAAACCAACCACATCCCTCTCTGACCTCACCAAAACAGCCCAAGGAATATATTATAATTGAAACATAATATACATATGTATATCAAAATTAGGGTGTTTTGTACCAAGTTTGTGAATAAGTATTATTCTAATTATGATTCGTTGCAACGGGCATGAACATTGCTAGTATTTCCAACCATGTATTTTTTTCTAGTATTCCATAGTTTCGAGTTTTCCATCAAGTTATTAGTCACTCATGGTTGATATTTACTTTCAATCATGTACACATATGCACTATGTAACTAGCCTTGCTTATTGGCTTCCAAAGCTTAACTTTCACTCCTACTTACAATATGTAGAGTATTTAACAAAAAACTACCACTTTCAACCAGCCCTAGGAAGAATCTATTGTACAAAAAATAGCAAAAACATACCCAAAATTTCTTAATCCACGCCAAAAACTTCTAGTACTACCTAGTACTCCTACCGATTAGGTTCGTTTAAACCCATTTATGACTGGGTTGGCCCACACGTCTGTGCTGATGAGGCAGCTTAAACCAACACATTTTGTTTGACCGTCGACACGAGGGACCCACATCTGACCTTCTATCCTGTTATTCCCCCTCAAATCATTATTTTTCCTGAACATTACTTCAAACAATACGGATGCATGTTCGTCGGTGGCGCCGGTGATGAGCAAGTTGGCCGCCGCTCCGCCGGACGGGCCGGACGCCGCGCTGGCCTCCGCACAGGTTGGCAGGCTGGCCCGAGCGTGACTCACGAGCGAGCAAGCCGCCGCGCTGGCCTTCACTCGAGCCAGATGGCTGGCCTGAGCGCGGCGCGCGCGAGCAAGCCGCCGCGCTGCCGTGCCAATCTAGTTAGCAAACCTTGCAGACAAGTAGCTGGACAGAGCTATCTTGGCTAGCTAGCGGCCGCAAGCGCCGGACGGAGCTGGCATCCAGGCTGCCGCAACATGGGCTCCGCACCGCCGGCGGTTTTGACCTCGCCTTTTGTCGGCAGCGGTAGCTACGTCCCATGGCCGAGGATGACTAGGTGGACGGGCCGGAGGTAGGAGGTCACTCGAGGATTTTGGTTGGTAAGAGCATGTACAATGGTTGATAAGGTAGTCTTATCTTAAGTCTGCCACGTATGCAAGTGGTAGTAGTTTCTTGGCATTTTAGTGGTTTCTTGCATTATTAGGGGTTTCTTGTAAGGAACAATGTACGTACTACTAGCGACAAAAGGCGATTCTAGGTTGCGTTGTACTCCAACGAGTACTACTAGTGGTCGCGGGAGTTTATACCTCGTTTTGTGGGTTCGATCCCGGCCGAACGCACGGCGGCCTTTTTTTTAAATAGTACTAGTACTACACTTCGCTGCGAGCCAATATTTTACACGGGTAGTTTGAGTTTTGAAGTCAAACGGACGTGCGGCCCCACAATCTGGGTGCACTGGACAGCCTAGCCACGTGAACGGGTTTTCCTTCCCAGCATCCCGTGGCTTGCGTGCTCGCCCTAGCCGCACCTCGCTTGCAGCTTCCTCATCAGCTAGTTGTAGCATATTTAAACTAGCGCCTCCCAATTAAGCCCGAGGAGCCGGAAAAGCCTGGCGGGGCATTGGGAACTGTGCAATATGGCTCTGTACTCTATGTAAAGTGTTGTACTACTAGTACTCTGTAGCTTGTGGCGTTGCACACATGGACTTCACTCCATTATCGGCTCTACTATAAAAGAAATTCCTCTTGACGTTTTTTTTGAAATGGAGGCAAAAGCTTTGCTTCATCTCATTCATAAAGAAGGAACTACTAACAAAGTTCGACGAGATCCATTACACCTCCACAAATGGAAGTGAAAAGCCTAGTCTCGTTGTATCAAATAATTCAAATGTTCTACCCCCGCAGACCGCAGTAACTGTTGCTGATAAACAGGCTGCTAGTGTGTGCGTGAGAGGAGCGGCTGAGTAGGCCAGCTACTCCTACGTGAGAGGAGCGGCTGAATATAGCACCGAGAGTACCCACTAGGCCACTACGCAGGTGTACTTCCCATGCATTGATAGTACAGCGATGGTTCTACAGAATAGTAGTACCCTCCACTTCCAACTGTAGCTCCTTGGCCCTGAGATTCAAGAGTTCAAAACTGGTGCACTATACTAGACTAGACTAGACTAGACTAGAAGTACAGTACATCGCACTAATACTCGTAGTTGAGAAAAGTAGTACTGGTACTGCTACAATACGAGTATGTGCTCCTCCGTCACATAATGTAAGACGTTTTTTGACACTAGTTGGCGTGTACAAAAAATGGCAAAAACATACCCAAAATTTCTTAATCCACGCCAAAAACTACTACCTAGTGCCAAAAATTTCTTCTAGTGCTATTATTTACAGTATAATGCAATCCCATAATGTTCCATAATGCTAGTACTAGTAGTAAATAGTAATAGCCTCACCCCTTCGCTGAGGAACGATCTACAGTTGGAAGGGATGAGGCCCTGCGGTTACTACGCTCTTATCTCCTCCTCGCCAGTTCCCCTTCCCCCGAAGAGAAGGCAGTTCGTCGCTGCTCCCATGGATTTGCCAGGATGTTCTCCTCCTCATCGGGGCTGGGAGACCTTGGACGATGATCCTCTGGGATAAATCGCATGCCGCTCCGACGTCCTCACTGCCACAAGACTTGATGCTTCCTGCACCAACTTTTTCAAGATGCTGCTTAAACAGGTTTGGGAAAAGGCCATGCTTGTTGGTCTTCCATGCGTCCTCGAGGAGAAGGTTCTTCTATGGGACAATCCTTTGAACAGTCCACCGCTCCCTGGCCATGGTTGCACGTTGACTCTGATAGAGTTGCCGCCGTTGAGAGGTAGTCGGATTTTGTCCGATGAGCAGGTCAGTAATGGAGTTTGATCATGTAGTACTTAGTTATTCCATTTCCATCCCATAATTTCTCCGCTGCCCACCGTCTTATATATAGGTCTGGGTCGGTGCCAACGAAGATTGGCTTGCATACCTCCGGCCGGATACCACCATCATTTTGCACAACATCCACAGGAGTGCGGCCGTTCTGGTAAACCCCTTCTCCACCATTGGGATCGGCCTTCTGGACTGGCTGGGCTTGAATACGTATGATGATGCCTACATGAGATTGAAGAAGATAGCAATTGCGAACCCGCCGACAAAGAGACGCGGCTACGGTGATTACTATCTCATCGCGGTGTTCGACATAAGGATTGCCATCAATGCAAGACGCAGTAACGGCAGAGGCTGGCGCATGTTGGCGGCGACAGATTTGTACCCCTACACGTTCGAAGACGCCATGCGCCATCTAGGCCGCATCTTCGCGGTCACAAGCCAGGGGACTTTTTTCATCTGGGTGCCATCCTACGGTACGGGAGATTACAAACATAATGCACAAACCATCATTTGCATCCCTAACAGTACTCCATTATTTTGCAGGGACCAGTCACCCCCCGATCAAAATAAGATCGCTGATCCTGGATGTGCATTTGCATCCGCGATTCGGTCTAACCTGAAACCTTGTAGCTTACTTTGGCATATTAGGATCAACTATCTTAGCAGTCGTTACCCATGGTACCACTGATGTGCAACATGGTCACACAATCTACCATGATCGGACTGTCACCATCTACCCAGGTATTCCATTTTTTAACCCTCTCTCCTTCTCTTTCATTGTTGTACTAGTAGTATACTTAGTACTACTAATAGGAGTACTTTTTACCTTGGAGGACGCATATAGTTAGCTGGGCCCTTGAAGACTTGAACCCACTAGCTGCCACCATTTTTGTTTTTCCATGTCTTACCATCTCATCCATGTAGCCAAGAGTGGCTATATATAATAAGCCGGTTATTTTACTTCCTCTATACTGGAGTAGTACTATTTGCTGCACAGTATTACTGACCGCCATATTTGAGCACAACATTATTATGCATGGACCTTGACTATGTACGTCACCATGTGTCTAGATCTGGGATGCCGCGTGTACCATATGAACGGCGCCGAGTTCGACCCCCGTGATGCTACGTGGGTGCCGAGGAACACTCTTGGAGAGTACTCGCTTTTTCACCGGGGACAGCTACCCCATTGTGAAGCGGATGCCACATTCCGTGCATGACACGGAAGGCCTGCCGTTCATGAAGCATGGTTGTGTCTTCATTGCACACCGCCGGATGAACGACATGCTGGGACACGCTATCCCTGATTTATGCCGCTTCAGCTTGGATGATCTCCATCATGTGGAACCGGACTAGAAAGCTGCGACAATGATTCCCGTTGCCCACCGCTATGGATCATGCCATCCATGAAGAACACCTGGGACTGGAACCTGGAGGAGGACATGCATGTAGCCCATCTATAACGTGTAAGTGGAGTGCGGTAATTGTGAACGGTAGCGCTGTGAATATATGTAGACTAGTCGTGCACAAATTTATCACATGAATTGGAGATGAACTTGTGTGGCATACTGGCATTTGTCCTTTAGAATTTATTACTAGTAAATGTGTTATGTGTACGTGCAACTTGTGTGGTTGTTGCATGGGCTCCAACATGCTCTTTGAGAAAAAAAGGTGGCACAGCTTTGGATATATGTGACGTGGCGGCATCATACAGTAGCATTGTTCACTATAGTTGTAGTACACTCCTACTAGGACGACAACTCCTATAAAACCTTGTGCTTGGCTCTTTGCCTCTTCAGGAGGTTCAACAGTTCGTACTCGTGTGAACCTTGCACTTGCCTCTTCGCCTCTTCAGAAGGTCCAACAATGATGATACTATAGTACAATATGCGTCTGGCAATCTGACACCGATTGAACCGCTGCACGTCCACCGCGAGGGCGAGGATAAGGGAGAGGAAGAGGGAGAGGGCGTTGTAGTCAAAACCCTCTCCTCGTCCTGCGAACCACCGCGTGCATGGGCGAGGGAGAGGTGTAGTAAGCAAGCTTCTCCTCGTTCGGCGAGTTGACGGGACACATCAAAGCAGTACTAGTACTAGTAGTAGTCCATACTGCGTCCTTTCTGATTAATATGGCTTAATTTGAAACGAGAAAAATACACTGGCGGTCAACGTATGTAACAATACGCTCTTTACGGTCACTATATATAGTTTTGCGTTGATTATACGATCACTAGCTCATCATAGAGCACCGTATTGCACCCTACTGACCGGCCACATAGTCGACGTGGCACTTTGTTGACTGGTTAAATTTTCACCTGGTTTCTGGGTCCCACCTGTCAGGTGGCGGAGCAAAGAAATCAGTTAAACAAAACTTTATGCAAGCGCCACACGAGTCCAACCCTTGCGCCCGAACCGCCCTGGCTGTGTATGTGAGTGCATGCACGTGTCCTCCCTCGGCCTTCCAACAAAGAGTGTACATCGGCTATAAAACAAAGAGTGTTGTAGTACATGATGTACATCTACACTTCCAATGCATTTAGCCTTTAATCTAAATCGATATTGATTGACTAATGCACCAACTTGTGTTGTAGGTATAGGCTACATGTCTATCCTTAATTACAGCATGGAACGGCCTTCATTTAATCTTCTTATGTCAATGGTCGCATGCACACATAAGTCTGCTACTTTTGGGCGTTAATTATACCCTGGTCAATGTGTAAATCTCTAAATGTACAGTCTTTCACGGACGTAGGGAGTAGGTTGAGCACTTGAGCATGAGCGTGTGTGTTGCGTCGTGTGCTGTGTGCCGCATGGGTGCGTGAGTGTTGCGTGCGTCCATGTGGAGTATGTGTGAGTGTTGCATGTTGCATGCATGCATGCATGCATGGGGCTTACTCCCTCCCATTGACATGTTCATATTTCAAACTTCCTCTGTTCCCTCCATATGGTGATACTCCCTCTGTTCCCAAATACTCCAGTACGGAGTAAAAGCCTCCCTCTGTTCCCAAATACGAAGTATTTATCTTTCTACAGATTTCAACAAGTGACTAGGTACGGAGCAAAATGAGTGAAGTGAGCATAGAGGCATAGGGATACTGTAGAAAGGTAATCCTCGCGATCCATCATTCCCCATCTCAGTCAGAGAGAACTATTCAACTAGTCTTCGTAGTGAAGTGACAATACAGGCTGCAGCAGATGGGACACGTAATTAATAAGCTGAACCAGCGTGTTGGTGTTACTAAATCAGCCTTACCCAGTACTGCCATCATGTTTGCCAGTAGAGCACGCTTCCGTAAATACGCCTACGCACCTGTGTCCTCCATTAACTGACATATGGGCCCTCTTGTGGTAGACCCGCATGTCATCAGTGTAACTATTTACACTCCGGAGGACGGTGCCTATATCCTGGTAGTAGTACTAGTAGAATTGAGATTTAATGCACTTTCTTCCCCGTCTTCCACTCTTCTTCCTCCTCTCTTCTTCTTCCTCCTCTCTTCCCCATCGTCGGTCTCACACCATTTACCCCCGCTCACTGCTCGCCCGCCCGCGCCATCTTCCTTGGTAGCTCGCGCATACCATTTCCCCCCGCTCACTGCTCGGCCACACGAGGAGAAGCTTCTTCGCTCGCCCGCCTGAATCCACTTCCCCGCTGGCTCGCAGGCACCGAAAACCCCAATGGCAGAACCGACTGACACGCAAAGCCGCAACTGGAATTCCCTCCCCGATGTTCTCTTGGAGCAGATCTGTAGTCGTATGGACCTACTCAGCACCGTCCGTCTGGCCGCATGCTCGGTGTCTTTGTACCGTCTACTCGTCTGCAACCGGCCGGCTCTTTTCAAGACACCCTGCTTGCTGATGCCCGATCCTCGCAGGTGGCCCAGACACCGACTTGACGATCCTACGGAGGTTGCCGTGGTGCCCCTCGAGATGCTACCACTACCCGTCCACCTGTCCTTCATGTGCGGCCACTACTGGGCGGGTATGAAGGCCAACTGGATCATCCTTATCCACCACACCGGTAGTCCGTGGCGTCTCGTGGATATCTACACCCAGCGAGAGATCACCCTTCCATCGTTGGATACCGCCGACATCGAGCCTCGCGGCCCGCCGGACACTCCTGCCTACTACGCACGAGACACGTCAAGCTTTTGGCTCGACCTCTGTTTGCAGAAAGTTGTAATCTGCGAAGTGCACACACCATCAGAAGACTACATGGATTACAAGCTCATTGCCTTGTTCAACATGGGATTAGTCTATCTGGAATCCGGTCGCCATACATGGTTATGGCTCATCATCAATCCTATTGAGGCAACATTTCTGTCTGATGCTATAGTGCACGATAGCATCGTTTACGCAGTCGACGCAGAGATTGGCTGCCTATACTGGTGGAATCTATTGTCATGTAATTGTTCTATATCATCTCATCTTTACCTTATGAATACGACTGCCTGTTCATTTGTTACAAATTTAGAATGCATAGCATGTCTATAACCACATCATTGCTATATGTTCCTCTCATTTCCTAGATTTTTATGACCACACATGTTATTGTTAGAGTTGATATGAGAACAATTGGCATCTAATGATTGTTAGAATACATATTATGAGCATAACATCATGATTGCTATATGTTACTCTTTCTTACTAGATTTTTATAACAACGCATGTTATTGCTTAGAGTTGCTATGAGAATAGTAGTAGTAAGTGCTATGGTAGAATATGAGTAGGCGCTGTCATAGCTGTTTTCCTCTCATTGTTACATGATGTTTGAACCATGACATGTTGCTAGAATATGAAAGCCATTGGCTTATTTTTTTAACTTGGGGTATGATTATGACCACAGCATTGCAATTCTCTGTCTATGATATGTGTCACTGGTATAATAATCTTAATTCCACACATACTCTGAACATGATTGTTTATTTTTGTCCTTTTGGTCTCCAATTTGAATTGTTGCAGCAGACGCAAATGCGCTGGCCTTCATGATTCCAGGACCTGGAATCATACCAGCCGATGGGTGCTGGTTTATCGCTCGTTCAGCTGACGGCGGTCAGTTGATGCTCATTCACACATACCAAATTGACCAAACCATTACATCAAACCACATGCAGTACAATGCGTGGGGCATTCATGACATTGATGGATATGGATGCTTCGTGTTCGAGAAAGATCCCAGCTCCGTTGGGCCAGGCGTATTCAACTGGAGGCGGGTTTATAGCCTCGGCAACCACTCCTTGCTCCTCGGGCTCAATTATCCGATCATCCAACCAATCATCAATCATATCACCGGCAATGATTACTGTGCTATGCAACTTCCATTCGCGAGGGGGGCTATGTTTACACATCATACCATGGGTTTCATGAATTACCATATCCAGAGATTCGTCGACACAGCTTGTTGCCAGGTAATCTTCAATGTGTGAAAGGCATCAAGCTTCCATGCGATGGATGGCTTTTGCAAACCCAACATGCGGCGATGTGGTTCATGCCAACAGCAAATATGCACAACTTGATTCATGCTGATATCTAGACTGAGCCATGTATTCTGCTGCTGTAGCACGACCCTCTTTTGTTGGATATTATGTACTGTTGTTAGTTTGAAGCACTCCTCTGGTTTGAAGGATAGATACCTTCCTGGGATCAAGTGCATCCTAACTCACCTGCGTAGGATGTACTGATAATGATGATGGAGATGCTGTGCAGAAGCCATATATATATACATATATATCAGTTAGGCTTCAAGTGCGTACTTGTTAGTTAAACCTATGTATAAATTGTGACACTAAATACGACTAGTAAGTAGTACAGTAGCAGTACTAGTATACGTTGGTCAAATTATTCATCATGTCCACACATTGAATTGACGTGACAACATGCTGCGCGTGAGGTGACACAAGAATCCCGACAGTGTGTTCGGGTATTCCGGACTTCAGATTTGGAGTACCACTTATCTGACGAAATCTTTTTTTTTTCGAAACGGAGGCAAAAGATTTGCCTCATCCATTAAATAAGAGGAGAATAGAGTTTAGAGTTTTTACAAGCGCCCTTTCAAAACGGCATGGAAATTACTCTCGTACAACTGTCGAAGAAGCGCAAATTTTTACTCTGTCGAAATCTTTCATCATTCACTTAAAACGGTCGATTGGTCATACATTGAGTACCATATAACTGGAATTACCAATGCAAGTCGAAGAAGGATTGGCCGGTGCTGCCGGCTGGCGTCAAGTTCGATCCCACGGATCAGGAGCTGATCGAGCACCTTGAGGCCAAAGTGAGTGTTGACAGCGCGAGATTTCAGTCTCTCGTTGATTTGTCCATACCAACCATCGACAGCGAGCACGGCATATCCTACACCCAACCTGAGAAACTTCCAGGTAAGACACCGATCGGCCGTCTACTTGCACAAACATATTTCTTTGTTTATAACTCTATTTTTCTTTTTAGACACAGACCTGGTGAATGAAACAAGTGACTGCAACATGCCAAAGATGTTATGAAAATGCCAACTAGGTACACTAAAACTTGTATTCCACAATACTGTAGGTATCACACTGAGTGGCCTAAGGAAGCATTTCTTCCAGCGCAATTCTAGGGTGTTCAAAAGGGGCACGTGGACGCGTCACAAGATACAGTCGGAGTGCGGCACGCACGCGATGTGGCACAAGACCGGCAATACCTTGCCTGTGATGGTCAATGGCCGACAGACGGGCATCAAAAAAGGTTCTGGTGCTACACACCAACAAGAACTTCGACCAGCAAAGGACCAACTGGGTGATGCACCAGTACCACATCGAGGACCTGGAGCAAGAGAAGGATTGGGAGCTGGTCCTCTGCAAGATTTTCAACCAGATAAACACTAGGGCCAGGAGTAGTTTGGTATTGGTAGTTGTACTACCTTGTCGTCCGCAAGTTGGTATTGTTGTTAATGATCTTTTGGTATGAACTTGCATTTTCTTCCAACCATCATGCTGAGGGTCGACGTGGATATAAAGCTGAATCATTTGTTTCGAAACGAATTCTCAGGCACCTGATTTTTATTTGATGGGTAGCATAAGCACCTGCCGTTCGAATTCCCAGTTCTACAGTTTTTTCGAAACAAGTGCATGCACTTATTATCACGATAAAAAAACAACATCCGTGTTGCGTCCCAGTTATCAGTCTGTGCTTGCAGAATTCTCTCGTTTGTCGAGCACGTATATTGTTTTTTCAGGTCAACCAAGTTTCAACTGGGTTGTAGACTGACCAGGGTTGGTTTTGTTTTTAACAGGCCCAGCCCATGACGACAACGGGGCACAAAGATCCAGCAGGTATCTACTGGCCTCTGGCCCGCCAACGTAATTTATATTTTGTCTTACAACATCCGCACGCAGTTTTGTTACTGAATCAAACACACAGCCTAGTTCTATTTTCCTCTTGAAACGCATGTCCTACATCCGTTTCCTAATCTCTACCTATAGTTTTACTAGTTCATATACACGTATCATTATGTTGAAAACACATAAAATTCCCTTTTCATATTTACATCCTTATTTTTGTTGTTTTTTCCCACCCAACGCTGATTTTTTTACCACTAGTTTTACCTTAAACCAACTCAATTGTCCCACGTCTTATTTGCTTACAAAAACAAAACGATTTTTTTTTGGCAAATCAATAAGTTCTTAAAAAATGTTTATCATTTCGGGATTATAACAGTTTGGACTCCACCGAAATATGCAAAATAAGGTTGAACTTTTTGACCGTGGTCATGGGAAGAAAATGGGCTGTAATAAATTACTTAAGAATTAGCAAATGGGTTGCAAATTATAAAAAATAGCAAATGGGCTGCAAATTGTAAAAAATAGCAAATGGGCTTTATGTTGTCTGCCACAGACTTGGAGGCTGACTTGTGGGCCTACTAAGTTCATGCGTACACAAGGTTTCTTAAAAAAGAAACTTAGTCAACAATCGTCTCTACCAGCGTCAGACCGTTAGATGTCAATCTAACGGCAATCGTGCTTCTTCAGTCTCTGATCTTCCTGCCCCAGCCGCCCAAACCAGCACCGTCGAAACTGCCTGCTCCCGCCTCCCGTGGTCGGCAGTGTTGCCGGGCAGGCCTCACGGCCCCATCATACTCGCATCCCTGGCCTGTCTATCCCTCTACTCACCCACACCTCATGTTATTTTCCAGCGACGGCAGCCGAACCAGTCAACCCTCGTACTCTCCACCGCGTGGGCAGCCACTGTCGTGTCTTCGCTGGCTCCATGTTGTTCCCTTCATAGGCCTCGCCGTCGTCCACCGCCCTGGTGCTCTCACCGCGGCGTGGTCAATGATGTCCATCCAACGGCCGTAGTGCTTCTTCAACCTCTGGTCTTCTTGCCCCAGCCGCCCAAAGCAGCGCCGGTCGTGCCGCATGCTCCTGCCTCCCGTGGCCGTCTGTGCTGCCGTGGAGTCCTCACCGTCCCCATACTACTCCCACCGCTGGCCAGGCCATCCCTCCACTCACCCACTCCCCCTGTTATTCTGTGGCGACGGCAGCCTCACACCGCAGCCGAACCAGTGAACCCTCGTACTCCTCTCCGCGTGGGCTTCCACTGCCACGTCTTCCCCGGCTCCGCGTCGTCCCCTTCCTAGGCCTCGTCGTCGTCCACCGCCCTGGTGCTCTCGGCGTGGCATGGTCAATGTGGTAAACGACCGACTTCCATCGGAAGAGTACTGTACGTGGAGAGGCTGACAGCTGGGTCCACAGTAGCCGCAAGGAAGTGTCTGCTTATTACGCGCAAAATAATTATTCCTCCACCTGACAGCAGGGACCCACCGGACGGGCCACCAGTATTTCACGGAAAAAACATTTCCCCCCTGACTGCTGTGACCCACCGGACGGGCCACTGTATTACACAAAAAAAATGTTTGCCCCTGACTGCTGGGACCCACCGGACGGACCATCGTATTTCGCGAAAAAAACATTCCCCCCGCTGTCAGCTCGGACCCATCGGAAGTGCCTCCTTATTACACACAGAAAAATGAATACTCACCCTGCTAGCTGGGACCCACCATGGTGGGAGGCTGACTTGTGGGCCTACTAAGTTGACGGGGACAGAGAGCTTTGTCAACTTAGTCAATATGAACGATTATAGCTCCATTAACCGTACGATGTCCATCCAACGGTCGTCATGCTTCTTCAATCTCTGCTCTTCCTGCTCTAGCCACTCAAACAAGCGCCGGCGGGACTGCCTGCTCCCTCCTCCTCGCGGCTGGCTGTGCTGCCGCATAGGCCTCACTGCCCCATCGTACTCCCATCGCTGGCCTAGCCATCCCTCTACTCACCCACACGACCACACCTGCTGTTATTCTCCGGCGAGGGCAGACGAACTAGTAAACCCTCGTACAGTCATACCCCCCTCCGCGTGGGAAACAACTACCGAGTCTTCCCTGCCTCCGTGTCATTCCCTTCCTAGGCCTCGCCTCGTCTACCGCCCTAGTGCTCTCGGCGCGGCGTGGTCAACGTGGTCAAGGAACGGCTTCCATCGGACATGGAATGTACGTGGAGAGGCTGACAGCTAGGTCCACGGCCGCAGCAAGGAAGTGCCTCGTTATTACGCGCAAAATAATTATTCATCCACCTGACATCTGGGACCCACCGGAAGGGCCTCTGTATTTCGCGAAAAAAACGTTCCCCCAGCTGACATGTCGGACCCACCAGCTATCTTCGCACGCAAGGAAGTGCCTCCTTATTACGCACAAAAAAAATGAATACTCCCCCTGCCAGCTGGAACCCAGCATAGTGGGAGGCTGACTTGTGGGCCTACCAAGTTGACGGGGACGGAGGTCTTTGTCAACTTAGTCAATATGAACGATTCTAGCTCCTGTTAACGTACGATGTTCATCCAACGGCCGTAGTGCTTCTTCAACCTCTGGTCTTCTTGCTCCAGCCGCCCAAACCAGCGCCAGTCGTGCCGCGTGCTCCTGCCTCCCGTGGCCGGCTGTGATGCCGCGGAGGCCCCACCGCCCTCTACTACTCCCATCGTTGTCCAGGCCATCCCTCTACTCACCCACACCCCCTGTTATTCTGCGGCGACAGCAGCCTCACACCGCAGCCGAACCAGTGAATCCTCGTACTCCTCTTCGCGTGGGCATCCACTGCTGCGTCTTCCCCGGCTCCGAGTCGTCCCCTTAATAGGCCTGGCCGTCATCCACCGCCGTGGTGCTCTCGGCGCGGCGTGGTCAACATGGTCAAGGAACGACTTCCATCGGACGTGGACTGTACGTGGAGAGGCTGACAGCTGGGTCCACGGCCGCCGCAAGGAAGTGCCTCCTTATTACGCGCAAAATAATGATTCCTCCACCTGACAGCGGGGACCCACCGGATGGGCCACCGTATTTTGCAAAAAAATGATTTGCCCCCTGACTGGGACCCACCAGCTACATGTTCGCACACAAGAAAGTGCGTCCGGGCAAAAAAAAATGATTCGCCCCCTGACTGCTGGGACCCACCAGCTACATCTTCACACGCAAGGAAGTGCCTGACAGTCGGGACCCACCTGGTCGAAGCGTACGTAGCGTTGTCATTCTGGTCGCGAACGTGTACGTACATACTGGTCGATGTAGAGGCGCGCACGTGTCGTAGATGTAGAGGCGCGCACGTGTCGTAGTAGAGGCGCCCACGTAGCATGTACACGTACGTACATCGGCGAGGGTGCAAGAAAGAAAATATGGCCACATACGTACATATGGGCAGGGTCTCTAACGCCTATCGCGCATACGTACATGGCTGGGTCGAAACGGAGAAACAACGTCGTCGTCGTGTTCATGGGGAGCCAACCGGCTGGGTCGGAACGGAATGCGTGGTCGTGTTCATTGGGAGGGCTTGGACGGAACAGGCGATGGAAACGAGGCCTGGTGTACCGCACAACAGAGGAAACGGCCTTGTGTTCGACCGGCCACGTTCGAAATGGGGTCCTGTTGATCGGGAGGGGCCTGGCATACCACAAAACGGAGGAAACGGACCTCCTACGGTCGAAACGGGGGTCCTGTTGATCGGGAGGGGTGTGGCGTACCGCAAAACAGACGAAACGGACTTGTGTTGGAGTGCTACGGTCGAAACGGGGGTCCTGTTCATTGGGAGGGGTGTGGCGTACCGCAAAACGGACGAAACGGACTTGTGTTGGAGCGCTACGGTTGAAACAGGGTCCTGTTCATCGGGAGGTGTGTGGCGTACCGCAAAGCGGGACTCCACGGGATACTGTTCATCTCCACCGTCGACCTCCTCCAGCCTCCACGGGCTACCGTCGACCTCCTCCAGCCTCCACGGGGTCCTGTCCATCCAGCCTCCACCACGCGCTACTCCACCGGCTACTGTTCAACCACTCCTCCACGGCCACCCCTCCACCGTCTACTGTTCATCCAACCCTCCACACCACGGGGTCCTGCTCAACCACCCCTCCACGGCCACCCCTCCATCGTCTACTGTTCA